>NC_080593.1:140057808-140385808 GCF_027887145.1 Ammospiza caudacuta
CAAATAATGCATTACCCTTTCATGGTCCACCCAAAGAGGGGGAATGCTTCAAAAGGGCTCCTCCAGAATCACAGGAAAGAGGAGACAATGTAGGGTTTATTCTGAAAAAGAGTTTTGAAGAATAAGACTTATTAAGATATGGATGGTGGAGTCTTAACGAATTCAAAAGTTTTTATCATTAAAAAATGAAACATTCCAAATTTTCCTAATACTTTTGATCAGTATGCCTCCATGGACAGAGGACATAGTTCAAGCAGGTAACTTTTATCGGCTAACACTGAGAGGAAGTACTGAATGCTTACTTCTTGCAGTTACTGGTGATTTAATAAGAGCCTGGTGGAAGATTGCAAAACACTTTCCATCACCAATAGCTTAGCATTACTCTGCTGCCTCATAGAATTACCTGTTTTATTTTATTTTATATAATTTTATCCAGTAAAAGACTGCAAGGAGAACATCACTTTTTCAATGATTCATTGTTCCTCTCACAAGCTAAAAAAAATATTATTCCTTGCCCCACCTTTAGGGGCTGGGCCATTCAGATTTACCTCTGCTGGATATTGTTGACAATTTATGGTGAATGAACCATCACTAGAAGCAGATTCTTGTTGGTTTAATCTGAATTGTGTTTCCTAAAGCCCTGATCAGTTATTAATCAGATTCATGTACTCTTGAAAAATGAATTTGTATGCATCAGAGCCACAGGGAGAGGAGGGTGAGAAGGACAAAAGAAAACAATTTGGCAAGCAAAAAAGGGCGAAGAAGAAGAAAGATGAAGGACTGACTGTAATCATCTGGGAAATAAACACTAGTAATAAATGGAAAATGCTGGTAGCAGAAAAATATTATTAGAAATTTGCTATCAAGTAAAATGTTAATTTTATTAAGATTATAATTTATTAAAATCTTAATTTATTATTAAGATTATTATTTACCCTAGAAATTAAAAATTAGTGAAAACATTCCAGAATTATCTCAGTGACAATGATGTAGTGAAAGGATATAAATCAGAAGGAAGCAAGGAAGGATGAATGGGATGCAAAAATTACTTTAATGATAAACTTCAATTTAATAATAAACTTCAATTTGTTGGTGAAATAACTTATATGACTGGGTTATCTGTCACAGCAGATGACTCAAGAAGTAGAAGGTTTTTCATAGTTAAAAGTTCTGATCTGATGAATACAGAAGACAGAGGACATGAAAAAAAACAAAAGGTCTTATGACCATCTTTGAAACTTGTTCATGTGTCGTATTAGGCAAGCAATCTCATTGTACCAGTACAAACGTGAAAATTAATAGGTTAGATGACAGAGAGCATTGTATTTTCTTTTCCTAAAATGACAGGGAAAAAAAGCTAAATTACAGTTCAAGTTGTAAATGAAGAGAATTTATGCATTTGAATAGGCTGAAGTAGGGGTACGTGGAAATTAACAAAGTTCCAAAATATGAGAAGGATAATTACACTGAATTTTATAAGCTTTCCAATAAGGTGCTGAAAATGTTAGTTTTTCTGGCACATTTGCATAAGATTTATAATTTTGTTTTCCTACCATCACAGGATGCATAATACTCTTGTGCAATTGTTAAATAGCATGGATTTCTATACCTCTTGCAAAGCCCATATTTGTGGGCCTGGATCAAAAGTACTTGCCATTTAAAGCCTGAGCTGATGAGTTTGGGGACAAGGATATAAGACATACATATGATTTATCAAACCCTGTTGCACATTTCTTTATGGTGCTTTTGTTTCATTTCAATTTATATCTGCTTTACTTTGAAAATTAAAAGGATTTTTAAAATTTTTATTATTTGAGGGTAGTAAGAAGAGTCTCCTTATGATGTAAGTTACATCTTTCTCATAGAAGTAGGACCAACAGAACAAATTAAAGTGCTGCATTCAACTTATTAGTACAATTTATTTGCTTTCTTTTTCTAAGCAACAGTTGCAAGGGACAGTTGAGTTTATAAGGAATCACTTACAGTTTCTCTTTGTCCTGGAACACAACAATGAGGCTGATCTTCTAACTTGAATTAGAACTAACTAACTTCCAACTCCTCTTGAGAAATGCACTGTTACAGAATACAGCAAGAGCTGAGCTAAACCACAGACATGAAAAACAGATTTGAAGGAGGCAGAAAAACCAAATCTTTCTAGTTCACAGAGGTATTAGTTAATTAAAGAAGTTCTAGGATTCCTCTGAAACCTTGCATGCAAGCTAGAGCAAGCTGGATCTCCAGCAAAGGAATGCTCAGGACAGGCAGAGGGGAGGGGAGTTTGATGTGCTCTGCTCTCGTAGCAGGCATTGCCCATGGTGTCTCAGGAAGTTCTCTGAGCAGTGCTCCGACTTAATTCCTCACTCATAGGGTATCTCTATCAGTTCTTCATTAGGGGATGCAAAGCATAGTCATCTACAATTTACTTATTTCCCTCTCATCACCCACAGCCTCCTCATTTCTCAGCGAGTTTGCTACAGTGCCAGAGGCAAATCTCTCCAAATCCAGGGCAGACCCTTTCTAATTACACATTTAGGCCTTATCCTGGTTGAGCACTAGTAAAAGCAGTAAAATGTTTGCAAATGCAAACCCCATTGTATTCAAAGAAAAGTTATGATTCAGTCCATTTTTAGCTCTTCAGAAATTACCTCATAGAAGAAATTAAAAGACACACAAATTCAGAAAACAAAGATCAATACAGGAGACCTTTCTCTCTCAAAAGAACCATAAGAAAAACTGACAGCTGAAGGGAAATATATTTTTATCTGTGGTCACTGGGGAAATAAAGACAAGACTTCAGAAAAGGAAACAATATGGTTTTAGCAACCACAAATAAACTTCCTTAGAAAGAGTTTAAAACAGAGAATCCAAGTGACTTCAAGAGATATTTTAGTGGGTTTATGAGTAGCAAAGGATGAAATAAAAAATTGTGATTACCACATCACTGAAAAAGTGATGTGAGACTTGTGTCTCAAGTCTGCTGAGACAGATACCCTTTCTGATCTTTAAAGAGCTCTCTGTTAAATATACTGCAGTAAAATTATGGAATTGATAAAATTAGCTGCTTTATCCAAATGACTCATCACATTTTTTCTTTGTTTTTAAAGACTTTTTCCTTTGCTTTTTAAGATGGATGATCTATTAAAATTGATTGATATATTTATTCTTATTAAAGTACATAAATTTAATATCAAAGACGGTGTGAATTGGTTAAGAAGCAGTGTCATTTTCAGTATAGATTTTCTCAGTGTTTAACACCAGCAAATCATGCTGTGCTGGGAATGGAGGATAGGAAGCTTCTGGTGAGCTGCAATACAATGATTGATTGTACTTTTCTAAAGTGAGCACAATTTACCTGCCATGCTAAGATTATTTACTTTGTTATTTACTTAGTATTTTTGTTGATCAAAACTGCTGGCAGTAATTGCTGTCAATATACAAACCATTGCTTAAATCTTGAAACATAAATGCTGTATTTCTGAGCAAAATTTTATCACCAGTGTGAGTTTTTCTGTACTGAATTTTTGCTTACATCACCACATTAATTTCCTTTTTGAAGAATGAAGTTCATTTCTTTGTGAAGAGTAGAATTTCAGAGATTCAAAATTAGATAAGATACTTCCTTAGATTTTTTAATTGTAACAACTGAGTTAAATGAATAAGATGGATATTGAATTAGTATTAATCTCCTTGATCATATGCAAAAAAACCTACACAGAACATAGGGCCTGAAGTTTTTATTTTGCTACTTGTGTATGTCAGAAGTAATTCGTTACACAGCCCTGCAGTGGTTTTTGCACCCTAAGACTATTCAATTATTGAGGAATATGCTAGTGTTGTGTTTTAGAAAGTTATTGAAGTCTTAAAAATAAAAATACATTAATTCAAGAACCATAATCTGGTAAATAAAGAGAAAATTCCTTATATTAAAAATTCCAATGATCTTCATTTCTATATTTTCCTATTTTCAAATAGACAATTCTACATACTTTATTTAATAGAATCAAGGACTCATTAAGGTTGGAAAAGACCAGTAAGATCATTGAGTCTGATCTTTGTCTGAACACCTGTCACAGGGCTTGCAAGTGTTGCAGGGTGAAGAGAGACGAGAATGTTGAATCTGTGTTCAGAAGGCTTGGTTTATTATTTTATGATATATATTACATTATTTCTATACTACAAAGAAATAGAAGGAAAGTTCTCAGAAGCTAGCTAAACTAAGAATAGAAAAGGAATGAATAACAAAGATCTGTGTCCCAGCAGAAAGCAAGAATAGCTCTGCTGTGAGTGGTCAATAAATCCAAACATCCACAGGAGACCAATCACGGATCCACCTGTTGAATTCCACAGCAGCAGATAACCATTGTTTACATTTGTTGCTGAGGCCACAGCTTCTCAGAAGGGAGAAAAATCCTAAAGAAAGGATTTTTATGAAAAGATGTCTGTGACAAACACCACCATGCCAAGTATCCCTTTAGATACAGCTAAGCAACAAGGTGTTTAATCTCCCACAATATTCCATGTATCATCACAGCAGTACTGTGCAGTGGACAGCATCACGATATTCTGTTTGCAGAAAAAGAGATTGGTGTGGTTCTACCCCAGGTGGCAGCTCAGCTCCCCTGATGGAATGCAGGAGAGAATCAGAAGAGCAAAAGTGAGAAAATGCATCATTTGAGATAAAGACATTTTAATAGAGAAGGTGCACGCGTGAGCAAAGCAAAACAGGGAATTCATTCACAACTTCCAATGGACAAGGAGGTGCTCAGGAAAGTAGGACTCCAGCATGCATAATGGTGACCTGAAAGACAAACACCATCACTCCAAAAGCCCCTGCTCACTCCTTATTCCCCAGCTCTATGTGCTGAGCACAATGCCATGTGGTCTGGAATATCTCTTGGATCCCAAGAGAGCAGCGATCCTGGCTGTGTCCCCTCCCAGCTCCCTGTGTATCCCCAGCACCCTTGCTGCTGGGGTAGCTGAGAAGCAGAAAAGGCCTTAGTTCTGTGTAAGCACTGCTCAGCAACATTGAAAAAAATCCCTGTGTTATCAACACTGTTTTCAACACATCCAAAACACTGCCCCATAGCAGGTACTGTGAGGAAAATTAACTCTATCCCAGAAGAGAGAAAAAAAAAGTTAAATGTTTAATTGCATGTCAGAAAAAACAGCTATGGTAATTAGGACTCTGAAATTTGCTATTCCAAATGCTATATTTCTATTTAGGATGACTTTATAAGTTGAAAGCCTAACTTTCATCTGATTGTCTAAAATGAAATTGTTTTCTTCAATTCAGTATTGTTCCAGAAAAAAAAGGAAATTATACCAAAGCTTAATTTGCCTATCAACCTATGCATAAAGACTGGTATTTTAATTTCAAAGGAAGAACTATGTCTTCTTTTCATTCTTCAATAATCATCATCATCAACATCATCATAACATTTTGTTCTGTTACTGATTGTATAGTTTTTACTGGCTGCTTGAGGAATTCCCCTGTAAATATTCCCCAATATTTCATGCTGTGTGAAATACATAAAAAATCTGTTCACTCAAATCTGGAAAATAAGAATTCAACTTGCATTAAGGAAAAAAGAAAAGGAAAAAAATGCTGCTGTACAGAGTAAAACAAAATGACAAAAAGATAAACTGTTTAAATTACAAAGTATCTATCAAAAAGAAGAAAACACTTCAGCAAAAGTAGATGTGAGAATGTAGACGTTTTAAAAGAATTTCTCTTGGTGGAATTTTGCTATTATGAAAATAATTATAAGATACAAAATTAGCTTTATTTGCTTTCCTTTAACATTGAATCACCATTGAAAAGCAGATTTGAAAATGCAATCTGAAAACTAAGTCATATGCTAAATATCAAATAACCTTAGTGTGATCATCAAAAACTATAAAATACCTGCAGATTAAAAGAAAAGAGACAAAGGTGTCAAGAGACAGGAATGAGAGACAAGATAGTCTGGATATTTTGATAACAGAATAAACACTGCAGAACATAGAAGCCAGTACACCATTCCAGGAGCAAGATTCAAAGAACTGAAGAAGTATTTCCAAAAGGAAAGAGGGAAAGTTTGTATGTTTTACACTACAACATGGATTATAAAATACATCAACAATAGCAGTAGATAGTTTTATCAACAAGACTCAGACCAGTTCCTTTTTCTCTTTTATTTTTTTTTTTGTAAAAATAATAATTATTGAAAATCCAAGTTTTGAATGCTTGGCTGTTATAGATAAGTCATAGCTAAACTCAGACATGCAGGCAGAACACCTTAATCAGCATTCAGACTGTTGTACATTTTGTAGCCTCTTTGGAGATAAGCAAACATGGTATTTGAGAGCCGTCTATCTGGAACTCAGGATGAAATCTGCACAGAGAAAAAAAATCACTATAAAAGAACCCACAATAAGAAACAACTCCCCCCATCCCCCCCCAAAAAAAATTAGAAAATAAAATTCTGGGCAGACAAAAATGCCATAATTTATCCTGCTCCTAGTAAAGCTCCCTGGTTACATAAATTTTATAGTTTTGTATTAAAATGGGGTTGAAATTATTTTCTGATTTTGGTATGACTGACCTTTTGGAGTCTTCAAAGCTGTCATATTTTAGTCCTACTCCTTACAATTCTCTGATTTTCTTCATGGACTAATTGCTTCTTTCTTCATCCATAAAGGAAATAGACTTTTGAAAAGCTTGGATTTACCCCTTACTTAAATGCCTAAACTGGACATGCAATTAATGAATCAGTAGTCACTTCAATTGTACTAAATACTGCTCACTGCATTAACCACATTGCTCATATTAGTCCTTACAGGTTAGACAACAGAACTAGGAGTTATAGAAATTTGAGCAGGCTTCAAATCTCTCATAGAGCGAATTTAGATACCAAGGGCAGGTTAAATCAGAGCCCCCAAACACACAGGGAAAAACCAAAAAGACATTAAATGAGTCCAGATTTTGAGTTCAGCACTTATTTGCTGCTACGAAATTTTTTCATCTTTGCTCTCCATATTATTCATTCACCAGGTCTCAGCTGAGGAGCTAAGGCAACTTTAGGAAAGATACTTTCAGGAATTTTGTAGTATTAGTAGAGACTTTTCCCAACTAACTTTGTGATTATGTTTCTGCATACAAAGGCAAATATGACAAATTCAGTTGATAAGAATGCTTTAAAAAGGTGTCATTTGTGACTTTCACAACTTTCACAATAATGCAACAACAGACCTGCTTTAGAATAAGGCAGAGCAAAGCCATAAAGTGGAATGTGGAGATTATTTCAGTTCTCTAGATGTTTGAATTCAAAGTATATAAAACTGGACCCCAAAAACTATTGAATAATAATTTCTTCTTTGGAAATTAGTAAATTAGGACTAAAGCTTTCTCCTTTTTGTAGACTTTAGAAATAGACTGATAAATCTTCTTGAGACACACTGATTGAGCACTGATAAAACCCAGAATAATCACTTAAAATTTCTATTCTAATAACTCATCAATACTTTCTTTTCCTAGTTTGAAAACACTGAGTGTTGCATTAAAAGTCTTGTTCTGGGCATGGAAAGCACACATTTTATTTGTGAATCCAAGAGCTTAGTCAATTGAAATAATTTTAATGGTCTAACCTTAATATGGCAGATATAAAGATAAAATGGAGCATCATAGCAAGCCTTCAGAATGCAAGGGTGTCTTCCAGCAGCTTGGCTCTGTCAGCTGGGGTACTCCTGGCTGTCTGTGTGTCCTTTTGTTCAGTGATTCCTGATTATTCAGGCTTTCTATACCCCTTGTTAACTTTAAAACAGATTTTATCTTGAGCAATAACTGGTGTGATTTGCGATTTATGTTAGTGAAGTACCATTTTTAACTCTGTAGCTCAGTAAATATACGGTTGACATTGTTAGTAACAGGCTGTGTAATTACTTAGTTGGGACCTCCAAACTGATGTTACAAAGTTTACTTTGTCTGAATTTGCTTCATCCTACCTGGAAATTTGTTTTTATTTGATTTCTCTGTAACAGCAACTGTTCCAATGACTGGGGCTATACCAAATTTGGTTTCTTTTCACTTATATTTGTATAATATAGCTGCAGTTTTTATATAGAGGGAAGTGCAAGCACGGGGGTGGCAAAGAGACAGAACACAGGCTCCAGACCCCAGGGTTATAAACAATTCAAATAAATGCAGACATAAGAATTGGTTTTGGGGTTTGTTCATAAAAAGAACAAAGGAAACCTAAATTATATCTATACATAAAATGCACCATATGTATCAAATGGTTACAGACCACAGGAGAGAGATCAAACTGCAAAGTGGGTTTAACAAAGGCATAAAAATAGCCCTAAGTAAATTCAGGAGAGAGGAGGAAGAAACCATCATAATTAACACCATACTCCTCCATATGAAAGGACTTAGGATGCTGATGACTTGCAATACCCCAATTATTATTGAAGCCATTTACCCCAGGATGCAGAGAAACAGTGAAAAGATAGTCAAAACCCAGAAAAAATTGGGTTAGGCACCAGGATGTGTGCATAATAACTTCAACAGTATTCTAAAAGATTTTCTTTCTTTTGATAATGACATTACTCCTTATTTTCTTACTTGGCAATAACTGAATCTGATAACAAATGAAATGAAATTAAGTGAAATAAAATAAAATAAAATAAAATAAAATAAAATAAAATAAAATAAAATAAAATAAAATAAAACAAAATAAAACAAAATAAAATCTTGAATAGACTGTTAAGATTTCAACTGTATGAAAAGCAAATTTTTGGCTACATATATTGTTTACCCATAATAAGATGCTCATTATAATATTTCAGTACTAGGAAGTAGCCTCTGGTATCATTCTGTGTCCACTCATCCATACCATATTTTATTCAGAGACAATTTAATCTGCACAGAATAACTATGTCTTCTCACTATAGGCTAAAGCAAAAAAATTCAGTTACCTGATAATTAAACATCTGCTCATATGTCTAAAAGGAGACAAGTACAATCATCCTGAGTCCCCAAAACCTGTGGCCCATCTACGTATAATGGAAATAACCTGATTTACAGAAGATGATTGGATAAAGTGAAAAAACATAGGAGACCTGGTTTAGAAAATTAATAGACAGGGGAAAATAGGACAAAAGGAGCAAAAGATGTGAGGGATAGATGCGCCATGAGGGTGAGATGGAGAAGCAGGGAAGGGCCCTGTCAGTGCTCTGATACTGCAAGGAGCAGTATTAGTGCACTGCACCCCAGCACTGTGGCAAATACCACTGCAAATGTCAGAGAGGGACAAGGCATCATTCTTCATTCTGAATTTGCTGTCATCCCATGGGGTGTCACCAAGTGCTACATTCATAATTTTCAGCCTTGCCACTTTAGGAAAACTTAGCAATAATTTGCCCACTTACCATTGTTTTAGATAAAAGATCTACTTTTTCAAAGTAGAGCTAGTCACAACTAAAATTAGATTGGGACTTTAATTCTTTTTTCCCCAAGTGTGTAAGGTTTCTTAGACCAATGTTTGGGTTAAAGTGTATTCATTGCCTTTCTCCAGAAGAATTGTAATCACGATAAATGAACTGAAATAACTAAATGGCAAGGTGACCAGTTTTTCCTTAGTTATGTGATGCTTCTCCAAAGGCTCTAGAAAATGTGTAGATTTATTCTAATAAATATATTGAAAGAATAAAATATACTTAAATAAATTCTAGTAATTCCTGCACTTTTTAAGTGTAGCTCAATGTACAGAAGAGCTCTTAGTTAACAGTGGGAGCTGAGCTCTACTGAAATTCTTTTCAATTCCACTGAAGACACACATAGTTCTTGGTAGTGATAAATCATTTAATATCTACTCGGAAGAACTTCACAACCTTTTCTAAATTAATTTTAAAAATCAATATAAAAAGCCAGCTGTAGATCCAAATACTGGAATAGATGTGTCACCAGAAAAGAAAGTTAATGAAGACAAGACAGCACTAAAAGGATTCAAGGTGTTACCAACGAACATTAGAGGCTGCGGCCTGACATCATCCAGACTTACATCAGCTTTTTATCAGCTCAGGTTCTGACCATGAACTTAAAAGCAACCCAGGGGCAGATGCACCCTACCTACCACAGGAAAATGGCTTCCTGGCTCCAGCAGGACCTTCAAATGAGGCAGCCAGACTCCTTCCACAGCTTTCCCAAAAAGATCTTCTGGAGAAAGTTACTGTTCTCCACCAACATATTTCTCTACCTGCATTTCCAAAGGCTGTATCAGCTAACAGAATCAAGCAACAGAAAACATGAGTCACATCAAAATACTCTTTTAGGAATATTTTGTCAACTACTTTTTTTAATAAAACAAGACCACTGGAACAAACATAACAGTTCTTTCACAGAGCAGTCCTGTAGTAATAGCACCTGAAGTACTGAAAGTAACAGAATTGAGATATTAAGTCTTTCCTGCCCAGAGCAGCCTTAAACCCATAGCTCTGCTTTCTGAGAAAGTGTCTGAATTTACAAACTGCAGAGCCTGGGGCTGAGCAGTTAGCTTTCCTGATGGAAAGGGAGTAATTTTAGTTACCAGGAAAGTCATACAGAGAATAAACAAAAAAAAGCCTGATGGCTTCCATATGACAAGACCTCTTCTGAGATTTAAGATTTTTCTTTTTTCTGACCAACACTCCCAAGGGTAATTGTGCATTTTCTCCATTAACTTTAAACGTGAAGTTCATAAACAATCTTTGACATTGAGTTCAAGCTCTCATTCCCTCCCACCTCCACACCCACCTTGCTGAGTGGCACAGTAAGGAATTCATGCTGGGAAGTATAAAATCAGATAGAATGGCATTATCAAGGGCAAATTAAGAGTTTCCAATGACAGGATTTTCTCCCAGGTGACACTGTTCATTAGATTTGTCTCAAATTCACAAATTTCACTGCTTAACACATTTTTTAAAATATCGACCATAATGGTTAGGCCCTTTTTTTCCTTGACTGTAATAATAAAATATCTGATTATAAATTTTAAAAAAATTATATAGATATTATGTCTTTTGTTTGGATTTTAGCTTTTTTTGGGGGTTCAGGGTCTTTTGGTGGTTTTGGTTGTTTATTTGGACTTTTTTGCAGCATTCCCTATATATTTAAGAACCTATTTTGGCATATGTAAGTACATTTATAAAATGGATATTTTTTATAGAGAACATTATGTTAAAGGTTAGATAACATCTCTTCATTATAATTATCAGTTAAGGGAGCTGTAGTATGCAGGTGTATTTCAATGGGTAATATGCTTAGATTCCAAGAGTCTTCTCACAATATAAGATTTTAAACAAATTTTCCATACTGTACCATGCACTCTATAAATGATATACAATATCTATTCATCATATATGTTTTTTCTACATAACCAGAATATGCACAAGGCATTATATTATTCTTGTATTCTTTGAACTCCTTTTGGGCTTAAAGCCATGAATTTAATTATCTTCTATCCCAGATATGAAAATCAATTGAACATCCCAAACTTATAGCACAGTTTTGGTGGAGGTTTGAGGCTGATTTTGCATTTTTGAGATGGTTTCTTGGTTACATCAAGGTAATTTAGTTCTATTCCTATTAGAACTGCCTATACTTCTGAATCAGCACTATCCTACAAAGCTGCAAATAGTCAGTTTGTAACTATGACTTCATTCACAACCCTGGTTTGCCTGGTTTGAATAAAGAAACTCTCAAACCAAAGAAGGAAATAGCTGGCATAATTTCAAATACTTTCTTGCTCCATTCAGTTTAACAGGATATACCTAAACTCCGCAACCCAGCCACATGTTATATCCTGTGAGCTATGGGTTTCTCTCCATAATCTAGTGATCACATTCCATTGATCAGGAAAAAAGACGGAGAAAAGCAAGAAAAACCAGTCAAAGCAAAATCCAAAGGATCAAAGCAAACAAAAGGTACTTTGTGAATAAGATTCCTTTAATGTGGGAATACAAAACAATGCAAAGACTTCATCTGAATATTTTCAGTTATGAAAACACATGAAGTTATTCCAAGTTTATTCAGCTTCACTGTTTCATGATCTTGAATTTTTTTGTTCTGAAATGAAATATTTGTCCTGGTTACATTTTACATAAAATCAGTCTGCTTCTCTGGAGAGCCCTTGTCTTGACAAACTTGTATTGTCTAATAGAATACATTTTGTTATTATACCAGTGTCTGCTGATAATACTTGTGTCTACCAACTCTAATGATAAATGCGTGCCTGCAAGCTTCTCAGAATGATGGGCCCTGAAGGAACAGAGCGGAAAAAACCCCATCTTTAGAGTTAGAAACATAAACAAAGAATCCCTATTGCGGCCTTTTCAGACTACAGAAGGAAAATAAAAAATATGCAAACTAATAGTTAATCTAAATTATTGTTTTATATGCAGTGTGACAGTTACTCTTGGAACCCTGGTGTAATAGTCTTCAGCACTTCAAGACACTCTTATTAGACTGTATGATAGAATTCTGTGTGCAAATAGACTAAACTCTAGTAATCTAACACAAATTCCCCATTTCAATGAAGAAGCTTTCAACATGTGTAAGAAAATAAAAGATTTTTTTTTTGTAAAGGCCCTCACAGTAAAAATTATTCTGATTCCAGTTATATTCAATCCTAAATCCAATTCTTAAATTCAGTCCATGGACTGAATATTCTAGGATTATATCCGAAAAGCCAGATTAAATACTCAATGACTTTTACTTATTCCAGCATCTTTCTGCAAACTAATGTCTTTATTAAGCTATATTTAATGCTGAGCAGCTCTTCTCATGGTGGTCTGCTGAAACAGATTGTTTCCTCTTCTAATTAGAGTTTCATTTGCATGAAGAGTATCTTTGATTAGAAGCATTTACATCTTATTTTTTACCATGGCCTTCTGTGAAATTATAATAATTTTCATAGCAATAATTTGAGATATCACAAACAGAAGATTATTAATTCAAGTAGAGACAATAAGCAGATAAGATCCTGTTTTCATTCAAGGTTGTTGGCCATACGGAAAATAAGAAAATGGGTTACATAAAACTGCACAGCATCAGCAGATACTGCAGTGAGAGCTCTGAAGACTGATGTTTATCTGCAGAGCAGGTGTCACTACTTTTAGCCTCTCACACAGACATACTGGTAGGTGTTTCAGCCTTGTTTTGGAAGAAGTGCATCCACAAGAGTGTATGAAAGCTGTTGACTTGCTTTGTTCAACAAGAAAGGGTGACACAGAGCCAGTTATTGTGTGAGAATAACAGCTCCTTCTGAAAAACATTTGATGAATCACTGTGTAGCCAAAGTAGAGATAACATGGTTTATTTTTTTACTTTCAAATTCTAATTTGCAGGAACAAATGTACAGACACACTTTTTAGCACTCTTTAGACAATGCTCTGTTGATGAACAATATAAACATTCTTTAATTTCCTTTTTAAAAAACTTGTTACTTCATGCAGCGTTATTAGGCAGTGTAAGTAAGTGTAAATAGGATTTTATTTTCTAACAGGTCATCTGTTCAGCCTGAATTTGTAATCATCTGTCTGTGGCAATATAAATCATTTGTTTAACTTATAGTTTTGAACTCTTAAACATTTTGCACTGTTGTAAAATATTTTTATTGTAGTGCCTTGTAGTATTCTTGAATTTTAAGGCTTTTCTGATCAAACCTTTTAATTAATTTTGTTTACCCTTGAGGTCATCTGGTAAGAGAAAGATTGTTTTCTTGAAGTTCACACGGAATAGACAGTGGATTTAAAATATCAGTTATTTTTTCAAAGCTCTTAAAGTATCAAATGGTATCAAATGCATGGCATTATTACCATCTATGAGTCATATCATTTTCACAAAAACTGATCCTGTACCTAATTTAATACAACCTCCATTCATTTGCACTTAGAATTATAAAAAGTGTAGAATTGCTTAGGTTGGAAAAGGCCTCTAAGATCATTGAGTCCAACCATTTATGTAGACAAGTTCTGCAAGTCCTCCTCTAAACCATGTCCTTAAACACCACATCTATACATCTTTAAACGCCTCCAGGGGTGGTGGCTCAATCACTTCTCTGGGCTGCTTCTTCCAATGTTTTAACAATCCTTCCAGTTGAGAAACTTTTACTAATTCCTGAATCAAACCTCCACTGGTGCAATTTGAGGCCATTTCTTCTTGTCTTGTTGCTTATTATTTTGGAGAAGAGACTGAACTGATTCCGACCTGGCTACAGCCTTCTTTCAAGGAGTTGCAGAGAAGATCTCCCCTGTGTCTTCTTTTCTCCAGACTAAACAATCCCAGCTCCATCAGCAGCTCCTCATCAGACTGCTCCAGACATTTCACCAGCTTTGTTGCCTTTCTTTGGACACACTTCGGACCCTCAATGTTTTTTATGTAGTGAGGGGCTTAAAACTGATTTGTGTTCCTATTTTAAAAAGTCCTTATTCCCTTCAGAATTACAGATCCATCACATCTCTTAAAAATGCTACTGCCCATGGTGGGCCAATGTGTGCAAGCTTTCCAGTATGGAGTATTTCCTGTTCATGGGAGCATAGGGGCACAGAATCAAAAGCTAATGATTTACAGCAGCTTTACAAGCCACTGTACATGAGGTGAGTTACAATAGCCCATATGTGCACACTTAACTTGCCCTATCTTCTGAGGTAAAATGCATGTGTTTAAAGTAATTTCATGGGGGTATAAATTCTATCTTATCTTTTGGCAAGGTTAAGATGACACATAGCCCATTGCAGTGATATAGCATCTATCGGCTGACTTTTTGGAAGGCTGTAACTCAGTCTGGATTGATCCAGACAAAGCTCTTAGACTATCAGCTTGACTTCTGTAAAAGGTAATTTTTATTGATCTCAGTGATTGCATAACGATAAATCATCTCTTTAAAAAGAAATCCAGTCTTTATTCAAAGAGTCAGAAAGAGGAAGCTTTAATATTTGTGAGAGACTGGATAAAATTATTACTGGCTCTAAATAACTGAAATGTGGATTGGGGGGGATAGCAGTGCAAGTTCTGTGGAAGTAGGGCATGCCCTGCTCCACACCTGATCTCCCTGGAGCCTCCAGGCCAGCCCAGAATGGCTGTCAGCTGCTGGAACTCCTGGCACATGGGAAACAATGCCCTGACCCCACGCCTGCAGCCCCACTGAGCCCCAGAGTGGCCACATGTCTGGAAGCCCCACCTGGGTGGGGGTGGCAACAAGAGGCCAGAGCAGATAAAACTTCTTGCCCTGAGACACACAAGGTTGTATCCCTATTGTACTTGAATTTTATGGCATCTGAAACCACATCAGGATCCAAGACACTAGCTGTATCTTGCTTTTCCCTCTTCCTTTTTCTCTCGTTCTCTTCCTTCCTATTTTTAATTCCCTCTTCTTGAAATATGGGTTATTTAAGGTTGGATGAGTAGAGTTTGCTAAGCCTATTCTCAGTTAAATACTTTATTTTGATTGAATGGCCTTTTTTTTTTAAGTTTTACCGAATTTCTGATCTTCTGAAGTTTGCTAGTTAAATTTGGTTTTAACCTCCTGAGAATACTGTTGCATTTCTCCCATGCACTCACCTCAAGACCCTTTAAAATAAACTTGACGAGTGAGGACTACGGCTCCACACCATTTTTTACTTGACTTAATTGCATTTTCCTATAATCAAAAAATATACCCTTTATTTCTAATTTACTAGATTTTATAATTTCAAGCCATGATTCCTTTTATACCTGTCTCCAGCAGGTTAAAAAAAACAAAAAACAAAAAACCACACAAAACCAAAAACTCACCAGAACTTTCTGTACCTTGAGATATTTATACATTATTTGCAGTTTCTTTGAAGATTGTGATACATGTAATTTCTACAATAGCATCAGCTTCAGTGAAGGAAATAATTTTCAGAAACGCTTTCAAATCCATTCTTCAAACCTGCATTTGTGATAAACACCTTCAGTTCATCATTGTCCAGAGGGGGCCAGGAGGCAAAGTTCAGCCTGTGTGAGGGTGACCAAATTGAGTACTGTACACCCACCTATGTTACCTTAACGGGCTGTCTTTTGGGGCAGCAGGCACAAGCAGAATTCTTCAGTGGCCGGGTTGAGGAGAGGTGGCTGCTGCTGGAACCACACGCGGTGTTGGGAGCGCCCTGCCCACACTGACACCCAGCTGCTGCAGCAATACCTGCACTGCTTCTCTGCAGCGATACCTGCACCGCTCCACTGGCTGCTGCTGCAGCAATAACTGCACTGCTTCGCTGCAGCAATACCTGCACCACTTCAGTGGCAGCTGTTGCAGTGATACCTGCACTGTTTCACTGCAGTGATACCTGCACCGCTGTGCTGGCCGCTGCTGCAGTGATACCTGCACTGTTTCACTGCAGTGATACCTGCACCACTTCAGTGGCAGCTGTTGCAGTGATACCTGCACTGTTTCGCTGCAGTGATACCTGCACCACTTCACTGGCCACTGCTGCAGTGATACCTGCACTGCTTCTCTGCAGCAATACCTGCACCGCTGTGCTGGCCGCTGCTGCAGTGATACCTGCACTGCTTCTCTGGCCACTGCTGCAGTGGCTGCAGTGATACCTGCACTGCTTCTCTGGCCACTGCTGCAGTGATACCTGCACTGCTTCTCTGCAGCAATACCTGCACCACTTCAGTGGCAGCTGTTGCAGTGATACCTGCACTGTTTCACTGCAGTGATACCTGCACCGCTGTGCTGGCCGCTGCTGCAGTGATACCTGCACTGTTTCACTGCAGTGATACCTGCACCACTTCACTGGCCACTGCTGCAGTGATACCTGCACTGCTTCGCTGCAGCAATACCTGCACCGCTGTGCTGGCCGCTACTGCACAGGACCTTAGACCAGTGCCCGGGCCGAGTAAATCCCTTCAGATGGAATGGCCTTCTTTGGCCTCCCAGCCATGTGGAAATTTTGGTTTTGCCTGACCAGGTGGCATTTTTCCTCTGCTGGTTTTGTAGGTAAAACATTTTTTTCTGTACTGTTTGTGAGTTTAGCTTCAGTAAAACTGTGACTAACATTTTTAACCTCTCACAGTCTTGTTTTCTTTGGTTTCCCTCCACATGAGTGAGGCTTGAGCAGTCTTAACTTTTCTCCAGTGAGTTTTTATAGCCAGTACAATAATTAATACATATTTTTGAGTTGTTACTTATTACCGATGATAAACATCAGTCTAAATGCAGCTTCCCAGTTCAATAGCAAAGACAGACACCTATGAATAGTTTTTCCAATATATTTGTAAAATTAGAAATTTTCAACAAATACAGGAACATGATCACAAAATTTACTTTCTTTCCTGTCTTCAATTTTTCCTGGTTTCCTACTTTTGGAATTAACAGGATCTTGTTATATTCTGCTTAAAAGCAGATTATGAATGCAGTTACTGGTGAAACTGTCTGGAAATATATCTTCCATTACTTTTATCAGTTGCATCTGGTAAATTCAATATAAACTTTCAGATTCCATAAAAATAAAAATAACGTAGATATTTATCAGTATAGGCATAGCAATTAACTTTTCTATTTGCCATATTTTTCTTAAAATTTTCTAGCCTACTTTTATTTTTAGTCCAGGATCTTACAATCATCAGAATAATCAGAATTTTATTCTTAAATTCCCTATATAAACAAAGGAGTTAGAATATGGACTTGTAAGCAATATTATATTGTTCCTGAATAAAATAACATTAAATTCCTTCAGCTTGAATAAGAATATCTTAATTTCTTTGTGAGATTCCATAGACTAAAATAGGAGTTTCTACAGTAAATTGATGGTAAGAATGCACATAGCACATAAAAACATGGTTCTAATGATAATCAAGCCATGTATGAGTTCAGAGAACTGCTTGTCTGAAGACTGTAATCAAAGAAAATCTGTTCTCTCCTACAGCCAGCTTTTCCAGGCAGTTAAAGGTCTTGTTAATCCTCACTTAATATCCTGTCCTTATTATCACTGTGTCTCCTTTCAGGTTGATAGCAATGGGCTGAGAATGCATTAATGCCATGTTACTTTTTTCCATTGTGCAATGAATAATTGCATACAGCTCAGTAAATGTTCATCTACTTAATTAAAGTGTACTCTGGCACATACTGAAGAAAGCATGATGTGAGACATGAAACCTATGTTCCTAGGGCAAAAGAACAAGTTTACAATATGTAAGTAACAATGTTTTCTCTCTATGATGAGATGCAATGAAATCTAACATCAATGTCTTCAAGATAAAGAGTTAGCTAAATATAAGTCATGTTTTTCCATTGCTCTGGACAATGACCAGGAAAAAAAATCTGTAGCATCAGAGTGCCACTTTATCCACTTGAGAGCTTTCAGAGCTCTATTGAATATTTAAAATTTATATTATTTTATAATTTAGATACTGGATGTAGCCATGATTTGTTTTATAATAAAGTAAATTATTTAAAAGAAGTCTAGAGTTTTCAAAACCAATTGATGCTTTGGAAAACTGCCTTGCCTTCCAGTGTCAGGAGACTTATGCAAAAATAAGTGTCACTAGAGAAAGACTCTTGTAAACCACTGGGGTTTTACAACTTTTAAGTTTTTCAGGCATCCCACTGAATAAAGCAACCAAAAAATGTTAGCTCTTCCCCTTATAAAATCCTGTAATATTTTCAAGAACTGTGACAAAATACATAATTGTGTGATTATATAAAACACCCACACATCTAAATATTGTCATCTTTGCATTGACATATCTTTGCATTAAATACTAAGATAACAGACCTCTAAAGATTCTACAGAGAGACTGATGACCTACAAGTAAGGCACTGAGTATGTGGTATTAAAGGAATGTATTTTTTCAGAAATTGGAACAGTGGGTTGAAATTATTTCTGAATAATTGGAAAGTAGTGAACAGTCTATCCCTAGTGCCATTCAAATAAATTGTTTTCATAGACATTCATGAAATACACTAGTTTCAGCAGAAAGCTGAGCACATACTTATGTGTCATATTGAGTTGAACAAGATTACTCAGCACAACAAAAACGCTACTTAGCAGATGACAGAATTCACCATTTTGTAAAACAGAGAACAACTATACTATTGGAGCATTAGTAGTCCTGTAAAATGAAAACAATTTACAGGTCCTCCAAAGAACAGGTTATGAAATTTGTCTAAGTTGTCTAGGAGATTTTACTTTAGGTTTCTCCAAAACACAAATGCCTCAAAAAAAAAAAAAAAAAAAAAAAAAAAATAAAAGCATCATTAGGTGTAAATAGAATCTAAATAGAATCTTTATGCACAATATAAAGTTTTATGCTTGGACGAAATTATTCAGTAATAAATTAAAATTACACACAAAAGATAATATTTTCTAAACAACAAAAAAAAATCTCAAATATTTTATCATTTTCCCTGTATTTAGAGGTCCTGTAATTTTTTAGTATTTCAAAAATTTTTCACTTGAGAGGCTGAAGTAAAGAAAAAAAATCCTAATATTAATGTCTATAGGAATATGGTATTTAGTTCTTTTGCATTTTTATATGCTATATTATTTCTAAAAATTATTAACCTTTCCTAAAATTTTCACTTATTCACATACTCCTTTATACACATATAAAATTGATTAGCCAAACTACCCAAAGATGAAGCAATAACTATGAACAGGGAATAATTAATCAATAGCACGTGGAGTACGAATTTGCTTATTGGAACTGTTCAGCAGAAAGATGAAAGAAAAGACATTCAGTGAAATCACGCTATTTAAGCATATCATCCTCAAACACAGATTACAGGAGTGGTTTTTTGATTTTTTTTCTCTGTGCATAACAATTTATTCTCTTTTACTTAGCAAACTTTTTTTAATAATATAACTATTAACCTTGGTAAAAATAAAATTATAGGCATACTTAAAAGTCTTGATACAAGACTGCATATTGATTCAATTCAAAGAACAGCCTGCTAGCAAACAAACACTCAAAGGTAGCTGGTTCCATGCTTAAATTTTTAATATCCTTAGAGCTTCTGGACCTCTAATTACAGTACTGCTCCCTGGATTTCTGAAAAAGAAGTTACTTATTTAAAGGTTGTCCCTACAATTATATTGTGTTGTATCAGACTTGTTAACTGTATGGATCACATCCTCATGGACTAGAAGACCTTCTTTTAATATAAAAGGTATTGGCTAGTTTTAAAGTCCTTTAAACAAATAATAATTTATGATACTCTTTTTTATGCGGATTGGTCTACTGATTCCATAAACTACTCTGTAAGATCTGGCCAAGTAATGCTTCAAGAAAAGAGAAAAGAGGCATATTTCCACAGGGTCTTTAAGAGTGCTGTTGAATTAAGCATGTTCCAGCAGAAAATAAGTGGATAATATAACAGTTGAAGGCATCCCTATTCAGGGAGTTTCATGGTTCTCCAGAAAGAAAAGTCAATGTTCCTCTTGATTTTTCAGGAAGTAGATGTCTTCTTTTACTAGAATGCATGTATGCATATACTTGTGTACAATTTAGTGTATCTGATATCAAACAACACTTGACCTACACAAATTACAGATGCAAGAAGAAAAGTAAGCAATCAGTTGATTAGTTTCACATGTTGAATGTGTACAAGGAAATGGCATATATCTCAGTTTCATCTAAAGGCTCAAAATATTTCAGTGAAATTTGTATTGAATCCAGTAACTTTTGAAAAAAACCATAAGACATTATGCGGTAAACTTCTTTAGTTAAACAAAACTTAATAAAAAGAAACAGCCATTTGATAAAAATTCATTATTAATTCATTATTAGTGGCTCTATGGTTTCTGTCTGATAATGTTTAAGAATGCAACCTATGTACTCCTTACAAACATTCTGTCATGCTTCAGCTAACAGCACAGTGAGCCCACAGGATAACTTCATTAGGTGTCCACCTAGAATTATTTCCAGATACAATGTATTGATCCATCAAAGATGTACTCCTAGAAAATATGCAGTTGGCTGGGCTGCCCATATTCAATATGCTAGTTAATATTTTCTTTCGTCTAACTTTATCTCTGTGTTTGTGCTCTCCAGAGAAAGAAAAGAAGTCAGTTGG
Organism: Ammospiza caudacuta; assembly: GCF_027887145.1. NCBI lineage: Eukaryota > Metazoa > Chordata > Aves > Passeriformes > Passerellidae > Ammospiza > Ammospiza caudacuta. The sequence goes on from NC_080593.1 coordinate 140,078,868, forward strand.
CAGTTTGAGTCAGAAAAATAAATCAAGCAGATGTCAAAAAAATTCAAAAAGCATCTTCAAAATATTTAAAAGGATCATTTAAGACTCCAGATTTTTGATGAGTGATTCATATTTTTAAGTTGAGCAACAAAAATCCATCATGTTTGCAACAGGAAGCCTTTGAGCTCCTAGATGAAATTTCTCATTGAAGGAATACTTTGCACTTAAAGGCCTTGGAAACTTAGATGTTACTTCTTCTTAAACACTTTCTAAAGATGAAAGCATAGGCTTTGTAGCACCTAGTTATGTAAGGAAAAAAAATCACATGAGAAATATATCAAATCAAAACAAGTATGTTGTCTGCCCAACAAAAATATTCTACATCTCCTACATTTGTAAAGTCACAGGGTGCTACTGAAGATACAGATTATGTTTTACAAAAGAAATACAATATTTTAGGGATTAAATAAAATCCTAAAAACTTAAGCATAATTGGGCATAATAATGTTCTTAGCTCAGAACTGGAAGCATACTTACTAGATTTGGACCTGCAGTTAATTTATTTCATGTGTATAACAAAGGAAAATCCACTCTAAAAAGAAAGAGAATTTAATGATTTTTCTGTACTATGAAATAGTTTTATGTTTCCGTTTTCTGCTTTTTTTTGTGGTCTTTTCTGTTTTCATTCTCCAATATCATTTTCCTTTGTCTTTTCTCTTGATCCTGAACAGCTCCATGACATCCTTACTTCTTTGTCGAACTCTAGCAAGTTAAACAAAATCTTTATCAGCCTACAAATTGGTTGTGTTTAGTTTCCTAAAATTTAGCAACCATTTCTTTGATTTATCTTCTCAAATTGCAGTCAGTGTTTTAAAAAAATAAAACTGGGGAGTTTTCCTGCTCTAAGACAAAGAACATTTGTGTGATTGTGATGAGGCCTTTAGGAACAATTGTTAGATGAACAACATAATTCACAATAGTAGAAAGATATTAAACATATGACCCTAAATAATATTTGTGTATTTTTCTCTGCTTTCAGTTTATGAAATTCATATACCATGTCAAGCAAAATTCACTCTGTATTCTGCAAGACAAAGATAATTTATTTACCTACATGAGAAAGATGATAACAAAGTAAATTACTCAAGTCATAACAATAGGTGATGATAAAGGAGTTGTTGCTCTGCATTTCAGATGACATGCTTTGGTATGGGGTACTGTGTATTTTTTTAAAAAAGAGATGAATATGTCTTCCACTCTTGTTGCTAAAATGAAGCAAGTACAAACAAATAAAATAGATAAAATCCTTGGGCCTAAGTAGTAATTTATGGTGAATGATCAAATGAATCTTGCATAAAAGTCTTCTATCAAGGATATATGTCCCTACAGCTAGGTACTTATGCATGTATGCACAGAAACCTTAATAGGTTGACCTGCACACCTGCTTGTTGAAACAGCCCTTTTGCCATTCCAGAGTATAAAGTTTTGTAGGCATATTTCAATGAATTTCTGTAATTATCTGTTAAATCTCATTAAAAAGCCCACATTGTTATTCTGAAGGTTTCAGAATGGAATTCTGGATTCATTTTAGCAATAGCACTGGTCTGTTTAGTAAGTGATGTTTTAGGAAAGGAGTGAGGATGATTCTTCCCTCAGGGAAGAATCATTGATGATGAAAGAGCTCTAAAATGCATAGTTATTATAATCACTTTGGCATCAGCAGGTAGAATCCATCCCACATAGAAAAAAAAGAAGAACAAAAAGTATTAATTTGATTATGTGGCTCTCTGAGATTCTCTGGGAGAGTTTTTCAACATTGTTCCAGCTCCTTAAAGAAATTCACACATTTCATTAGATCATTGCTGTAAATGCAACCCATTGAAAAAGCTCAGCTACTGCGAAGGCAGACATTTTACCTTTAGCTCAGTAATATATTACCTTTAACCCCTGAATTATTTCTTTATTTTGCAACAGTTAGGTCTCAGAACAAATATGTCTGTGTTCTATTACATCGTTCCTTAGTTTAACCTTATAAAAACAATTATACATATCCAATGACTAGTGAGTAGGAGCCTCTTTAGTATTTTAGATGTTGTTCTTCAAACTCTGCAAAAGCTTACACTCGGCTGGCATTTTTTACCTGTTATAATGCTATGTTTATTTTTAATTAAAAGTCACTGAAACCACAAACTACTTTGCTTTCTGAAAACTAGTAGATTTCTCCAAATTCTCAGTCATTACTTCTGCTAAAGGAACATATCAACCAATTTCTGTTCAAGAAAAGAGCAAAGAGGTATCATTAAATATATACTTTAAACTCTGTTGAACTCACTTTGCTTTCTATCACAGTTATGCTCTTCTGAAACACACTTGTTTGTGCTCAATTAGCAACATTACCCACAGCTACTTAAGATATCAGATGTAGGTAACAGTGAAATTCTTGCTCAAGTCTTCTGAATTTATATTGAAGAAAACTATATTTCAATAAATATGTTTCCTTATCTACTTCATAACCTGAATTTCATGGCATCCATGAGACAAAAAAAAAGAAAGCTGTATCTCCACCTCTTGTAGTGGGAGCAAGCTCTGCACCTCCTTCAGCTCCATTTCCCAGGTGTCCTTACTCATGCAGAAGAGCCTGTGCTTGGATGGGCTCCAGGCTGGCGGCACAGTCAGGAGCTGCCCCTTCCCAGCTCTCTCTGCAGGCACGGGGCAGGCATGGCAGCGCTGCTCGTGCATCCCTGCTGGGATGCAGGGCGCAGCAAGCTCTTGAAGGCAAAAGCAGGCTTGTCACCAGCGTGTCATACTTTCAAAAACACCCCAGAGAACCACACATCTCTTCAGTCTCACTGTCGTCAGTCCTGCTCATATTCTTCAACTTTCCACTTTTTGGGAAACAGGACCAATGGGTCTCGTCTTGCCACTGCGCTTTGCTGCTCTGTGACTTGCCTTTGTCACACTGCAAGAGCTATTTTTTTCCCAAGCAAAACGGAAGCATGAATCAGCCCGCTCTTGGCTACATCACCTTTTGTTAATGCTAATAAGCATCAGCTCTGAAACAGATTGAGAAAAATAAGATAAAAGAAATAAAATAAAATGAAGTTTCCACTTGTAATCTTTGTGATATGTGTCCTTGAAAATGTTTTTGGAGCTGAAAAACCCTGGCATTTCAGACAATAATAGTCTCTTCATCATTTGACTCATGGTGAGCTCAGGGAATAGGATAGGACAGAATAACATAGAACAGTAGAATAGGTTATGCTACATAATGCCTATGGTAATACATGGCAGTCTAGACCTAGGCATGAGAGGTCCACCCAGGAGCAAAGGCATTTGCAGTGCAGATCCCAGGAGACAATATCAGAGACAGGCACACAAACAGCAGGGACTGAAACATTCCTGTACTGTCAACACTGGTTTTAGCACAAATCCAAAACACAGCCCCACACAAGCTACCATGAAGAAAATTAACTCTGTCCCAGACAAAACCAGCAAAATAGGGATTGATTGCTAGTTTGTAATATCCCTTTGAAAATACAACTTGATGTTATTTTCACACTGTATTGAAAGTGTTCAGAATACTACTTCTAATTAATTGCATTTCTGCTAGCATTAACAACATTTAAAGTAAGAACAGTATATGAGCACAAATTGTATTGTATTTGTACTTGAATTTTTCCTTCATCAATTTTTCAGTGTTTCATCAAGTCATAATAAATCATGCTGAAATTCTGTTTTCTGTGACAGTTTCTGAGGACAAATCAAGTGAGAAACACACCTATCATCAAGCTAGAGGCAGCAGGTGAAACACACTTTTGACCATTTTATTTGAGTTCTAGTTCTGTCTTTGTGTAGTTGTGGAAAGAAAAATGCACATTCACTGTCCCCTGTGGAGCTCAATATATAGAAAAAGATTTCAGCAACACTTGCTCTTTTTTTGGGCACATACTGTCTTTGTCCAGGATAGATGTGTTAGACAAGAGATTTAAAAAAAAAAAATCACACTCGACATCACAGTGAAACAAAACTTTTGTATTACAAAAATGTCTAGGGCAATAAGAAGTTACAGTACGATGTGAACTTTTGGGTATCCAGTATTCCAGAGTTTAAGAAGTTGGAATACACACAGGTTCAGAAGTCAACACATCATGATATAAAGTGCCATGATCTGGGGAGCCTGTTCTAGTGCCCAACTACCCTCTGGGTGACGAAATTTTTTCTAATATCCAACCTAATCTCCCCAGACACAGCATCATGCCATTTCCTTAGATACTATCACTGCTCACCAGAGAGAAGAGACTGATGCTTGCTCCTTTTTTTCTGCTGGTCAGGATGCTGCAGAATCCTCTGAGGACTTGGTCTCGTCCAGGCTATCAGACCAAGTGACCTCAGCCACTCCTCATATGGCTTCTCCTCAAGGCTCTTCACCATCTTTTCTGCTCTCCTTTGGATGCTCTCTAACAGCTTAATATCTTTCTTATATACCAAAAACTGCACACAATATTTGAGGTGAGGCTGCCCCAGGGCAGAGCAGAGCAGGGCAATCCCCTCCCTTGCCCAGCTGGTGATGCTGCCCCTGATGCCCCCAGGACAGGGCTGGCCCTCCTGGCTGCCGGGGCACTGCTGGCTCAGTTGCCATCCACCAGGACCCCCAGGTCCCTTTCCACGGTGCTGCTCCCCACTCACTCATTCCTCAATCTGTCTGTACATCCAGGGATGCCCCATCACAGGTGCAGAATCCAGCACTTGCCCTTATGCTTCACATGGTTGGTGATTGCCCAGTCCTCTCATTTGTTGAGGTCTCTTTGCCTTTGAGGAAGTCAACAGCTTCTCCTAATTTTGTATCATTGGCAAACTTACTTATGACAGAGTACGATTTATTTTGATTGTCCTTCAAAATGCTTAGTACAAAGTACATTTCTCAATTATTTTTGTTTAAAAATATGATTAAATATATTGTGAAAAAAGACCAGCTAGTTAGGATCTATCTTCTTTGACTCTCCTGGGAGCATATTGATTTATGCTAGTTATCTATATGTTACCTAAATTAGAATGATACCATCTTAAATTAAGAATGTACATTTCTTTGTATGCTTTGAAGCCTTGCACTAAGTAGCAACTATGAGTTGAATATGGAGCACTTAGGTTTTTATAATCTCAATATGTGAATGCTACAGAACAAACATGTTCCTATGTCAAAAGAAAGCTTACAAGTATCAACTCATATTGAAAAGTCTGTCAATTATGAGAGAAAATTAAAAACCCCAGAGTACAAGCACTTTCTATTAATTATTGAAGAACAAATTTGCATAGAATAGTAATAAAATCCTTTATATAAAAGATACTAGTTATGCAACACATAGTATAGAAATACTGTGATATCAAAGATGGTTGGAGCACAACTTACTAGTTTATTTTTAATTTTCTGTATATATTTTGGCCTGTTGATTTTTTCCTGAAAATCTCTTACAACAACAACAAAAAAAAGAAAGTAATTTTCCTTTCATTTTTAGCTATTCTAAATCGAGCTGGTATGGTATACAAAACTGTGTGAAAACTGAAATTCTGTTTTAAGGTCCTTGAATACCATAACTTTCTTCAGAAAAGTTGGCTGAAATCTGAGTCTGTGCCTATAATACATTTGAGTACTCATGTCATGGAAATAATTGTTTCTGTGGCTTTTATTCGTTAGACATATACTCGGGTAAATTTTTCCATAGTAGGTACGTCCTATTAAAATCTACACTAAGGGATTGGAAAGACTCGATAATTTGATTTTTTTATTACATCTAAATGTTTTTATCACATCTAAATGTTTTTATTGTTTTGCTGTTTTAGGAAACTTTCCCTAATGAGTGAGAGCATCAGTCTCACACTTGAGGAAAAAAGATGTGTAACTCTAAGGTTTACAATGTTGGCTTCAGGCTTTTAAAGCAGAATACTTTTTTTAAGTCCCTTATGAAAGCCCTATTCTTTTTTTTCCCCTCCTTTTCTTTAAACCATTTGAAGATAATTTAGTGTTGATGAAAAGATGCATTGTGATAGTAATGGAAAGTGGGTATCTTCTCTGCTTAGAGCAAGTATACGAAGACACTAAAATAAAGTAAAATTTAAGGCAATTAATTTACCCAATGAACTAATTTTATATGTCAGCATTTAATGATTTAAATGATGCTCATTTAAAGATCCCCTTTCTTCTTACTTTTTTTTCCCAAGTATGGAAATAAAAAGGTCTGTTGATAATTAGACTCCACAGGTCCTAGATTTATGCATCTAACATCTACTTCAAATCCACTGAGGGGTTTATGATCCCTTCCAATTTGACATCACCTTTCAATTTCTTGCTAAACCAACCATCAGAATTGCTAGATTCACACCAGTAGGACCTTCAGAAACATATTGCTGACAATATTTGCAACCAGTTCAAAACTAATTGAAAAAGTATCTTTGGTTTTTCTTTCCCCTGCTAACCCAGAACAGCAAATTCTGCATTTTTCTTGCTGTGGTCTTCCAACTTTTCACCAAGTGTCACAATCAGAAACAAAAGGATCCATTAAAGGGCTAAAAGCTGCTCCAGGTCCAAACTGGAAGGCAAGAAATCATTGTGGAAAGATACGACATGAAATTATCATTCTTCAATCTACAAAGTGATACAGAGCCATTACATTATTACTGTTTGTTGACCTAAAGTTGAAACAGAGAATAGATGTACCCTACACAGCATCCCTAATATAACCTCTTCAATGCTGTTTCCATAATGATAGAAAAGTTAATTAATTCCTTGCACAAAGGCAAAAAGGGGTCAAATCAAGAGAGGAAATAATTAACAAACCAAAACCCTCCACCATAATTAAATCTCACCTTCAGTCTTTTATAGCAAAAACGTATATTAACAGAGGAGAATGCACCCCCTGGTGAGGACTGTAACAACTTTTTCTGCTATTCAGATCCCTTATTTTCCTCACATGAATTTATTAAATTCTTTTCTTACCTTGTTTGTTGGTGTTCTCTCATTCTCTATCCTATGTATCAAGGCTGCATTCCACAGGAGTGGCAGCAAATGGAGAAGGGGATGTAGGTAACAATGTCCACAGATCAGTGTCCCAGCAACTAGAGAGACCTGAGTGAGTTTATGTTTGCATCTTTGCCCTGGGAATTTAATACTGAACATGTGTGTGTGTGTGTGTGTGTGTGTGTGTGTGTGTGTGTGTGTGTGTGTGTGTGTGATTTCTTAGCAAATGTTTGAGTCCTCTGTGTGTGCCTGTGAGTGTGTGAGAGTCCCTGTGCTGACACGTGGACTCTGGTACACAGGCTCAGCCTCACCAGCTGCCAGACCTGCAGACAGGAACAGCAGCAGCCATGGGAGCAGGACAGAGAGACCCCTGGGTTCCTAGGCTGGATCTGAGATGGCTTCAGCCACTGCAAAGAAGAAACCCTGGCCCTGGAATCCACAGATTTTAACAACTCATAACTGGCAAAATATTTTCACTTTTACTACCTTGGAATTAGACATGCTGGTTTTGATTTGATTTGCTTTGAACAGCTTTCACACAGATCCATTAAAAATACAAAACATTATTTTCATCTGTTTGACTAATATCTTTTTCACAGGAACACAGCATCTGATGTAGAAGATCAGAGGTCCATTTAATCTAATTTTCAAACACTTTGTGCAGTGAGATGCTATGAAAGCTGTCATGTTCAATGGTTCTGCTAACAAACCCCTCATTTTAGAAATTATTAAATTATGGATCTAGGATTCTCTGAAGACTGGTAAGAACAGAAAACTCAGCACTAAGCATGGGACAAGTAGAGTGTCCTTCTGAGTAAGCAAGTATCATCCACAAGCTGAACAGCTGCTGCTTCAATGAATGCTACCAGCAAAAAATCAGTTTCCGGGTCCTTGTGACAGTGTGGAGAAGAGGCAGCAGCAGCAATGAAGAGTCTGGGTGAGAAACCAAGGGAGGGCACAAACTGAGACCTGGGGGATCCTGCAGTGGAAACAATACCTGCAGAAGATGAGTTGGCTGAAAGACAAAACAAAGTGTTTCTTCTCCAATGTCCAGGGCTTCAGTGTTCAACTTTTAGGTCATTGCAATTGAAAAAATATGTGTCTATGCATGCATGTGCACATATACAATATATCTATGTGTATCTATTTTTTTGCTAATTAATAGAACGCCATATAGGGTTTGGAAGACTGACAAATCAGGTCAGTTTTAAGCTTTAAACCCAAATGTTACTAAATTTATTTATTAACAACACATTTTGTGCTAATAATTAGTTTTTCCATATTACCAATCACCGCAATGTATACAAAACTGTCAGTCAGTAACATTAATATGCTACTCATTAATATGCATATCATTTATTATGAGTATGCAACACCAGGGATTTCAGGATGACACTGTTGGCTATGGTCGTTATCAGTTCTCACTTGCTGAGATTAAGATGATTAAGACCAAGAGACTTTGATGAGAGAATTTATAACTGAAGGGCATTTATTTTATTTTTTCTTTATATTTTCATTATGTCTAATGTTTCTAGGCAATTTGGTTCTCCCAAGGGGAAGCAGGCTCTCAACTGCTTCTAAAACTGTTTATATTGGGGTTTTTTCTCATTTTGTCATACTTCTTGAGTATTCCCCAAATCATCTTGTATGCAATACATGTTTGTCCCTTTGATGATCACAGTCCTCACACACTTTGTGAAGTGGTTATGCACAGTTCTGCCATCAGAGCACTAACCAATACATAATATTAATGCCTTATTTTAACTTAATTTAGCACTCTTAAAACTGAGTTCAAGGCAAATTAAAACAGATTACAGCATTTACAGTTTCTCATTGACATAGGCCTCTGCTTTGGCTACAAGGTATCTGGCACCAAGATAAATTATTTAAAACCTAAGCTCAAAGTCTTTGCTCCAGGCAAAACACACAAAGAGACCTGGGCATTCAATAATCAGATGCAGAACAGCCAGTCCTCTGACTAGAGAGTTTCCAGAATGAGCAATTATAGAATAATGAAAAAATGCATCAAGAGTGTACACCTGATTCTCATCCAAAGGGAAATTATTTTATTATGAGGATTATCAGCCTGGAATTCTCTCATGGTCCTTGGTTCCCAAACAATTTCTTTAAGAAACACAGATGAGTCATTTATTCCAGAGGATGCCTGAAAGGAATTCTGCTTAGCAAAATCTCAGGAGTAGGCAGCTTGCCAGGATTTGGGAGTCAGACTGGATGCTCAGCATAGGAGACAGACTGCCTAGAAAGCATGGACAGTGATCAAAGGAGAAAAACATGCTTTGTCCCCTTGAGAAAGGCTCGTGAATAAGTATTAGATTATTAATTCACTTAAGAGAATAGAAACATGTGTCTAGTCCTAGTAAGTACGACAAAAATATTATTAAATAGTCATTACAGAAAGTAAAATTTAGTAAGTTCCAACTTTTTCACTTTATTCAGAAATATTTTCTCATCTCTTATGTTTTTTCAATTCTATATTCACTTTATTTCCCCTAAATTCTCTATGTAATGTTGTGGGCCTCACATGAGTCTGTGGCATCTCCCAGTTTGGTATCATCAGCAAACTTTCTAAGGGTTTATTCAATTCCTGCACCTGCATCACTGATGAAAATATTGAACAAAACTGGCCCTAGATTTGAAGACTGAGGGACACTTGGTACAGCCAGATGTAGCCCCACTCACTGCAACCTGTTCAGCCAGTTCTTCATTCAGGTCACCACTGAACTTGCTCATACCATGAGTGGACAAGTGGTTGAGAAAGATGTTGTGAGAAACAGTATCAAAAAGCCTCACTGAAATCCAGAGAACCTACTTCCACTGCTTTCCCTTAATCCACTATGTGGGTGACCTTAATTAGAAAGGTACTAAATAAGGTAAGACTTTCTCTTTGTAAACCCAAGTTTACTGTGCCTGATGATTGCATTGTTCTTTAAATGACTTTGAATACCACCAAGTATAATCTTCTCCATGACATTTCCAGGACCTGAGGTTAGACTTATGTGTCTGCAGTTCCCTGGGTCTTCCCTCACACCCTTTTTGTAGACTGGAGTAACTGTGGACAGTTTTCTGTCAGGAAGGACTTCACTGAACTTCCAAGACATTTGGTAGATGATCAAGAGGGGTCCTTCCATAGCATCCACTCCTTCAGTACTCTGGGTCGAATCCCATCAGGCTCCTACACTTACAGACTGATACAACTGCTCCCTTAAAACTTCAGTGGCCTCCCCTGGAAAATCACTGTTTCTGCAGCTGTGGTCCTCCAACCCAGAGGACCACATAGCCCATGGGCTTACCAGTATTATTAAAGACTGAGGCAAAAGCCCCCAACACTGAATGCTGTGGAGACCCTGGGGGGCATTCCCTGGTTTAGGGAGACACAGGAACTTACCTCAAAAAGCTGTGAGACCCACTGGCTCATTCCCCTGTTCCTACCTCTGTTCCTACGTCCCTGAGCCTCTCCCTCCCTATTCCCTCACTGGCCCTTATCTTTGTACTGCCCCAAGACTGGATTTACCCCCAGGCCCCTCAGAGACCATCAAGCTGGGGACCCTCCATGTGTGGATGCTGGGACCTGATCATCTCACCGTGTGGCTGAATAAAACATCTGTGGATACCACGCAAAGACCCTTTTTGCCTCCTTACCCTGGACTTTACCAGCAGCAATTCAGGCTGCAACAGAATGCCTCCACCTTTTCTTCACCCTTATTTGTCAGGTGACAATCAAGTATCAATCAAACATTTTCCTTAGACCTCTCTTGCTATTAGTATATTTCAAAATGTCTCTCTTGTTTCCAGACATAACATGGGCCAGTTTCAACTGTATCTGAGCTTTGCCCTTTTTTCTCCCTGCTCTGTGAACTACATCTCTGTAATCTCCCTGTGAAGCCTAACCTTGTTTACAGAGATCATACAGTTTCTTTTTCCTCTTGATCTCCAAGAAGAGTTCTCTGTTCAGGTAAGTTGGTCTTCTATATCACCTACTTGCTTTATGATACTATCTATTAATGATACTGAAAAATTATAACGTTCCTATGGTATATTTTTAGTGTGCTTTTTATTTTCCATCTGATTCTAGGCATACTCCAGCATTTTAATGTGATGAAACCAAATTAATTGTCAAAAAGCCTTTCAAATATTCAGCATTCTTTCCAAGATATTTTCTTGAAATAACCCTGAAATACTTACAGTTAAATTTAACTTTCTCCATTTAATGATTGTAGAGTTACTGAAGATTATTTTACAGTCACCTGAGTTAATTGTCAATTTTTCAATATATTCAATATCTAAGAATCTCATTATTTTCTTTACTTGTAGCCCTTCAATGCTTCTCGTGCAAATCTTTTTTCTCATAGTATAAAATATTTGCATATCATTAATTGTATCTCTAAAATACTTCTGCCAGATGATATTGGCATTTCAGACAAAAAACTACTTACCTATAAATGAAACAATTTTCCTAAAAATATGAATAGACTGAGAAGCATATAGTCATGCATTCAGCAAGACAACACACTACAGTCTTATTTTATTTTGTTTCTATAATAATGACAAACACATATGTAGATAGACAATAAGCCTGAAATTAAAAATGTAATTGATTGCTCTTTCAGAACTGCAGCTAACACTTTAGTGGGAAACTGGAAATCCTGAAGCAGTAAAAATACATTAGTATGGAAAATAAAAAATTAGTGCCTCTATATATTAACACTATACTTTATTGAAGTACTCTTTTTAAATAACTTTTATTTTTAATAACTGAATTTGGAGGACTTAAAACAATAGTTCATTCATGAGCATGGGTAATATAATACATTCTATATTTTTATGTAAAAAAAAAGTAATTACAGAATAGTTATAGAATCAAAACTAGTGCACATATCATGTCAACAAATTTTGTTACTAATGAAACCAATAAATAGGTAAGAAACAGCATATTCAAGTGCATCAAACTACATAAACCAAAGATGTATAGGACTGAAAAGCATAGCCCACCGCCTGAAACACAGACCAGGGTACCAAACAGCAAACTGTCAGCAGATTCCCTCTATCTTCTTCATTTGTTCCTACCCAAACTGGCTTGATCTCTTCATCTGCCCACATTTGGTTCCCCCCGAAATGTTCCATAGTAAATCTTCCATGCTCTTTCCCTGTATCCCGTAATGAGCCCTGTCCCCAGGGCAGGGACCCCTCAGCCTGTGTGTTGTCCCGGGGGGTGATCCCCAGGGGCTTGTGGTGCTTTATCTCACCTGGGGCTGGTGCTCTCCCAGGACAGCCCTGAGGAGCTCAGGGCAAGGGCTCGTGACTTCATGCTCCTCTGTGAGGGGGAAGGCAAGCTTTTCATCACATCCCTTAACACAGGTCAGCTCAGATCTGCATTTCAAGCTGCACAAAAAATTACAGCATCACCACATCAACACTCATTGCTTTTAGCTCATCATTCTCCAAGTGACGTGATGCTCACATAGAGAACAAAGCAAGATACAGAGCTGGTTGTGAAATGCTATTTAAAATCAGCACCAATATACTCTTCACTGTAATACTGCACTCAGCTAAAAAAGGGAAGGATTGAAACATTATAAATCATTTTAGAATGGAGTACAGAGAGAAATAGATAGCAAAAGGGTCTAGCCATGTTCATGCATACCAAGTATGTAGCTGAAACAAAATAGCTTGACACTAGTCCAATATTCTTTCCCACACACTTTCTTTGACCCTCCCTCAGCTTCTGATCAATGTCTGACATTAAATAATATGAAGAAAAGCCTGAAATATTTTACTAAGCTGCCTTGAACACTGTGACAAATTAATAGTTCAGTTGCGAATCAAAATTAAATCTTAGCTTGTTTATCAGATATCCTTACGTTCCTGTTTTTCCTGTCTTTTCTACAAGATTAGTAATTACAAACACTTGCTACCAGAATTTCCTAAGCTATATGTAACTTTAAAATCCCAACATATGGCATCTAAAAGCCATCAGTATATGTTAGCTGTGTGTCCAGAAATACATCTCTAAACCAGGTTATCAACTGCCTGTAATGTCAACAGACATTATATTCTTAAGTGTTTATTAAAGAATATATGGCAGGTAGAATTCCCATCTTCTTTCTAGCTACAAATGACTTAAAAATGTTCTTTATGTAATTTTTAGTCTGAAATTAGAGTCAGGGTTACCAGTATTTTATGGGCTTATGTTATGTACAGCTCCATGCACAAAATTCTGGTTCAAGCCAAGGGAATCTTTCATGAAGAATAACAGGGAAACACAGGCCTACTAGATTTGTTCTAGATTTGTTTCTTTTCTCTGGCATGTGCCAGAAAATTTACATCCATAACTTCTGCAAGTATTATCAAAAATAATTTAAAATTTTATAAATATAGTGCTTATCTTCCCTGAAACTTCAAGAACCATACAAGGACATTGAAAACATTGCAAAAGATAATACAAAAAAAAAAGTCACAGAAATAATTAAAGCAAAACCTGGGATGCAATAATTTTTTTTGTATAAACAATTCCTTTCACCCCACCAGCGAATAAATAGAAGTTTACAGAGAAAATCTACACTCACCAGTGGAACGCATTTCAGATTTGATCAATGAAGAATGATGGTACATACACTGCATTTCCTTATTACTCAATTGCAGTAAATAACTGACATGTTTAATATACCTTAACTATATCTCAATCCAATGCAAACAGAAGAGTGGAATTCTGAAGGACAGTTTAACATCCTCCCACCAGCTCATGAACTTTATTACCTACGTAGTCCACTAAATATACAATTTTTTTTCTTCCTGTTACAGCACTTCACTACCCTTTCCTGACTTCTTTTCCTCTACATACTGCAGTAGTACTATTACAACAGAAGGATAATATGTGATGCAATTCTGGATAATTCCCTTTTGCTTATTACATTAGTGACAAAGCATAGCAATTTCCTAGCACACTTATTTCCCTGCAATATTTACCTTTTCTTCTCTTTTGTTCTACTGACACTGTGTGCAGTAATTTCCTATTATGGAAAACAATGGTATATAGAACCCAAGGTGATATTCTGTCGTCAAGTATATATTAAATAATTTTATTTGGTGCAATGATCATATAAAATGTATTTTTCTATTTTCTAAACCTTCACCATTCAAGTGTCCCTTGGAAAGCTTCCACTGCACAATGCTGTACTGTATCTCATTCATGGGGGAACTATCATGTTGTTATGCTCTCTTTTACTTTGTATCTCCACAAAAGCAGTGCATTGGGCAGAATAAACATTGGCATTTTTGGTCACAGACTGAAAGTCCTAAATTACTGGAGCTAAGGGGTAACACTAGTGTTCAAATGGGTATCTGAACAGAAACCAGTCCATTAGCAAACACAGGGGGATCAAGATATAAATTCTGCCAAAGCTAATGGCATTGTACATACTATATGAAAAGTCATTCTGCCTGTGTAAAGAACTCAGACACTTCTGGTTTTTATATACCCTAGAGAATTCCCAAATCATCCAACTCTGCAGACAAGAGATGGCAGAACACTACAGCAGTGACAGCTTTTGCTGAGAATGCCCATTGTCTAAATCTCAAACAAACACAACTACACACCCACTTCATCTTGACTGATCATGACTAATAAAATACAATACAATAAAAGTAATCACTAAGACAGAAAAATCTTGTAGCAGTAGAACAAAACTAATTCCTTGGATTCCACTTGAGAACTAAGTGTTTTATGGTACAACATCTAAATCAGGAAACATTGCATAAAAGAGAATTGCATTCTCTCTCTTGTCTGCAAATAGATTTCACATGTGGCCTCTAGTAGAATACACGGAACATTTAACAGGAAGTTAACAAAATCACAGCTAATTCTGATACTGAAACATATGAACCCCTTCTCTCTATGCACAGTGCATCTGAAGGAAATACTCTTTATTTTTTAAGTCAGAACTATAGCAGGTACTCTTGAATATTGCCACTATTTAGTTTCCTTGAACAAAAAGAAAGTATATTTTCTTGAAATATTTTGTGTTAGAGGCAGCTTAGAACCTTACTTGTAAAAGCTTAAGTAGTCAAGAAGAGGTCAGTAATCCTGCCCTTTCCCCTCCAGCTTTCTCCATTACTGTATCTGTTTAATACATCTTTTAATTGTTTGGTTGTCTTATCTTTACATTATGACTGTATCCTGTACTGTGAATATGAAGCAGTAACAGCAGCACATCATAGTATCCCAATATTTGTGGAATGATCTCCATGCACTCTTTTCTATTGAAAATTCATTATCTGTTTCATGAAGTAAAATTATTCTAATCTGAGTGAGGTGGGAGTGGCACAATGGTGTCTTCCTCTTTGTGACCTCCCCTGAAGGACTCCAACATGTTCAAAAGCCGAAGTGAGGAAATGGACGTTTACAGCAGATTTATAATACTCTCCTAGTGTTTTCAAGAATGTTAGGTCTCACTGATACACATGCAGTCTGTGTTCTGGGTCAGAGCTCGGACCAAGAATCGTACCAGCGTTTATAACCACATGGACTAAGTTATAGGAATACAGAATATTCTGCAGTCAGGATTTGCAAAAGAATTATATAAATGAATAAATTTTGTATCCCAAGTGAAATACTCATTTTTAAATATCACTGCCTATATGCTTTGCACATGCCTACATATGCTGTCTGTATTTGCAAGCATTGTGCACCGTATTAATCACAGCATTATTTGTCACAGAAGACCCCACTGCATTTTTTAAAGCAGAGCAATCAGTCTATCCACAATTAGAGTGACGTTACCTGGAAGCAAAATGTAGGAGCTATTTAACAAAATACAGCTACCTCACACAAAAGTATATGACAGTGAATGAAGAATAACAAATGCAACTGAAAACATAGGAGGAATTCATAATGTAATTATCAAACTTGAATTTGATCTGCCTTGGCAAAGTGAGCAGGGAACTGTGAACGGGGAAGATGTGAATACCAATAGTAACACCTTATTCTGTAGAACTATTTTGGTGTATTTACTTCTTGGAGATTGAGAGGTAAGCGCCTGCTTACAGATAGTGTAACTAAGGCATCACACCCTGTCAGGTCTGGGATACAAGTTTTCCACTAGCAATGCTGATATTCATGTGCCTGACAGGTCAGACAGCTAAGTATCTGCCCATTTCTGATTTCAGCACATTTTAAAATTCTTGGGAGTATTTAATCATAGTGATTGACTTAATGGTCCTTGCCAAGTCACTTTCATCCTTGACTGATACCCAAATGATCAATAAGCTTGACCATGCCAAAAGTGAGAAGAGAGAGAAGGAGAAAAAAAGAGGGTGAGAAAGAAAAAGAATGAGGAAGAAAGCATAAAACACAAAGGGACGAAGAAAAACAGAGTAAAGAAGGACAAGAAGGAAAAAGAGAAAGAAGGGAAGAAAGGAAGGAAGGAAAGAAAGAAGAAATTGAGGGAAGAAAGGAGAGGAGAGAGGGGAAAGAAAGGAAGGAAAACTAAGATGGAGGAGGTGGAGGACACATTATGAGTATGAAACATACAGCATAATCTATAACTTGAACCCAGAATCACACAGAAGGTTATGGGACACTGGTCTTGAACAACAAATCAATAATGAGAAAAATGCAACATCACCGTGTTGGAGGGTTGGGGTGGGGGGTGAACTATGAAGAAATTCCAGTCCATCTCTAGCACTAATACTACCAAATGTACCTAGCATTTGCCTTAGTAGCTGAAGTGCTATTTTTAAAATGCATCTAAATTACTTGAAAACCTAAGGGTCATTGAAAATTAGTAGGAATTTTATGACAAAAAAAAAAATTGGTTCCTTTTTCAACTGTAAACAATTCTTTGTTCATGTTGAGCATCTAATTGATGAACCAAAAGTTCATTTCCAGAAGTAAGACCGGTAACTTGCAGCATAAATCTTTTTGGATGCCAAACAGATGTGACTTCTAATGACATTAAAGTAAGACCTCTAAACAAGTTAAGGTATTGAAGTACTGAGCAATGCAATGCATGAATTAGAAATAACAAGTCTATATCTTCAGTATCTATTTCTTATCCTCTACAACTGATAAAGTATTTACCCCAAGGGATTTTGAATTTCAGAACCAGAAAGTGTTCTCGGGGGAATAAAGGCAGACTTTTATTCCAAGGACACCCCAAAATATGAATATTTGAGGTCCGGCCATCTATGCTGTTCTGAAAGCACAGGTCGTCAGTTTTGAATTTCTCTTGAAAAAATGGATTACAGTTACATGCATAAATGTAAATACATGTATCTAGTAAAGAGAGAGATTCCATAATTAATAAATGCAGTTGACAGGTTTAGAACAGAGTGATTTTCACCTATCCCACTTTAGCTAAAATAAGAACCACTTGTTTTAAAAATGTTGAAAATTTAAAATTAAATTTTGTCATAACACTGATCCTACCATGGCACTGCCCTTAACACCAACACAAGGCTCACATCACTTGTGCAATCACATTCTTGTGTCACTGCAGAGGAAGCAAACAAGCCTACCAAGTTTCAGTTACAGTAGTCACACTTCAGGACTTATGTGTCAGCAAGAGAAGGCTGTGGATGGTACAAAGGGCTGTGAAATATATATCTTGGCTTCTCCCCAGTCAACAAACATGTATGGATCCAATGGGACTGGTTAGTGTCAGCACTTGTAGCTGAAGTGATTCTGTCCTCACACATGAGAGCTATAGGGGTGGGCACAGCCAGCCATGTGCAGAGCCACACTGAATCACTGCTGGCCTCACTGAAAGAGGGTTTAAGTACAGGTGGAAAAGGCACATCCTGCTCACCCTGACACCCACATGGGAGCAGAATTGGCAGTAAAGGGTGAATCATTACCTTTACAGATTTCTTCAGTACTATTTATCTATGGTGTTGTGGCACTATTACATATATTGTGTATGTATACAAGTATGTGCTCATAAAATTTCATACATGCACCTACACCTATACAGAAAGCCTCAGTTCACATTCCAATTTCCTAACCAGGACAGATCTTTCCAAAAATGCACTCTAGGCATGTAAAGACACATCTCCACCCAGTTCAACACAAGGAAATGCAAACCCCTCTGTGGACACACCTTCAAAGACGTGTTTTATTACAGGCTGCCAGAATTTCTCAGCTCATACACCCATGTCCATTTCCATCGGCACTTCAGATTATGCATTTACATAGGTCACACATTTAACATATGTGCATGTGCACACATGCACTGCATCTTCCATGCAACAACTCATACACACAAACCTGCATGAATTAACAGGTGTGTGAACAAACCGGTGTGCACACACGTGCAAGACAAAAGCACGTCAGAGGCACACATGCTGACGTGTTAGAGCACATTCACACGAATACACGTGCACAAAGCACACACATACACAGAGGCACCGGAAAGAATCCACGCACACTCAAACACTGAAGCGTGCACATATGCACAAAACACGTGTGCGCACACACCCGCACCGAACCATACAAGCACTTGCACACACGAGCACACGCACAAACACCACACACGCACTCACACTCGTCACGGCAGCACAAACGAGCACGCACAGACACTCACTCGTGCAGCGCGAACACTCACAGCCACTCGCGCACCCAAACACGCACTCCGCCCCCAGAGAAACCTCCCACGCACGCACTGCGGGGCCGGCACACGCGCGCAGCGCTTACGCGCAGAAATGCGCCGCCACCATCCCCACCGCCCCCGCACACCTGGGACAACACCCCCGCGCCCACCCACGTGCGCGCCCCCGCACCGCGGGCGGTGCCTGCCCGCCCCTCCACGAGCTCCCCGCAGCGGCGGATCCGCGCAGCTTGCGCGGTGTTGGGCGGGCCGGGCAGGGCAGCCCCGGGCGCGGTTCGGGTTCCCCGGGCCGGGGCAGCGCCGCTCCCGCAGCCCCCCCGCTCCCCGCCCCGGCGGCCGGCAGGTGGCGCCCGCGCTCTTCTGGCGGAGCCGCGGCCGCGCCGCCCCCGCTCCGCTCCCGGCCCGGCCCGGCCCGGCCCGCTGGGAGCCCCCGCCCGCCGGCCCCGGCCCCCGCCCGCCGCGCCAAGGGGGTCCCTCAGCTGCGCTCACGGGCACCCGGGCTGTGCCCGCCGCTCCCCCGCGCCCGGCCTGTAATTCATGTCCCCGCGCAGAGCAACCAGGCTGCGCATCCCCGGGGCCGCGCTCGCTGCCGCGGGCTGTGTGCCCGAA
The DNA here is from genome assembly GCF_027887145.1 of Ammospiza caudacuta. Lineage (NCBI taxonomy): Eukaryota > Metazoa > Chordata > Aves > Passeriformes > Passerellidae > Ammospiza > Ammospiza caudacuta. The sequence goes on from NC_080593.1 coordinate 140,098,089, forward strand.
GGCGCGGGCGAGCCGCTGTGTGCGAGCCGCTGTGGCGATGGCAGCCCCGAGCACCGCACGTGCGTGCTCAATAACGGGGCTGTGATTGCTGCCGCGGGCGGGATGGGCGAGCCCGCCGCGCCGGCCGCCCCAGGCTCCGGCGGGCGGCGGGGGGATCCCGGCACTCCGTTATCTCCCGAGCCGCTCTCCCAGGCAGAACTGATCCTCTTGAGAGAGCAAGGGGGTGGGGGGAGAGTCTCAATTGCAAATACTGTTCGGAGTTTATTGGAGAGAGCGAGTGTGAGCGTTGAGGTGCTCTCCCGTGGCTCCCGGTGGATGCTGCGAGGAGGGAGGATTGTGGTGGGTTTCGGCTGCGCAGGGAGTTGGGGTAGCGGGGGGGGTGGGGGAGGAAAAGACACGATCGAGAGTAGCGGAGACTTTGTGCCCCCGTTGGAGAGATGGTTGAGTCCTCGTCAAGGTTGCTGTGGTATCCCAGAAACACCATTCACTCCGAGCTGTGACCGCGCACCATCAACAGCAACAACTCCGCTGCGCCTGGCCGAGGAATAGGAATTAGGAGCTCTCAAGAATAATATGAAAGGGATCTGCAGAGGGGAAATCCGTGCAAAGGAATCGAAATTAGGAGACTTTTGGGAAAGGGGATGTACTAAATGTGGCCGGCTGGACTTCATCCTGGTGAAGAAAATGGAGATTAAAAGTGGATTTACATTTTGGAACCTCGTCTTTTTATTGATGGTTTCGTGTGTGAAAGGTAGGGTAGTATTTGAGTGGTATATTTTTAGGGGTCCATTTGCTTTTTGTCAGGGCGTTGCAAGCTCTCGCCTTGTATCAAGGTGTATTTCAAAATATGTTTATCTCTTATTTTATATTTTTGCCCTTGGTACTTTGCAATGGAAATATATAAACGATCTCTAAGGCGGGGAGGAAAGAAGGAGTTGATTCAGAGCTCTCTTCGGAGATAGGAAATGTATTTGCTTGCCAGAGCTGGCGTTCAATGCAGTGACTGAGCCGGGGCTCAATAAATATTCTTGCAGTATGCTCAAACGGAGACGTGAGTTGGTTCATATAGCCTCTAACTAGTGTATATTCAAACAAATTCCACTGGTTCACTTTTTTTAAGGTGACGATGATGTTAGTGCCGGGTGTGTGGGGGGATTACCTACAATTCTGGATTTCGGTCGAGCAGCGGGATCTTTGCGGGAATGCCTGTATCGATGCACTTATTAGTTTAACCCGTTGCGTGGGGAAAGTTACGGAGGAGCCCAGCGTACTCGCAGGCGTCTCGCAGCCCGAAATGCGCTTCACGCTCAGCTGTCTGTACGCATGCAGGGCTCCCCGGCTGCCGGAAAGGTGCCTTAGTAATTCAGCCTTGGTCTGTCGCTGGGTGCAAAGATCGACACCTTCTCTATTCCCTCGCTTGGTCCCTTTTCTCTGATGTGTGTGAGGGAGTTTGGGTGGTGGTTTTTATCTCTAATTTTTTTCCCCCGAGGCAGCGGCTATTTTGCTTTCTTCTTGCTTCTGTGTTCATGAAAGGAGGGCAAAAAGGAAATGTCTACTTAGCGGCATAAATGTCTTCACTAAGTCTGTGCTTGCAGGCAGTTAAGGGAAATGCTACACACAGAGAAAAGAAGAAATATGTGGCTTGAATAATGTGCACCTGCAGAATTACACAGGCATCGCTAAACAGCGAAGCGCCGATCCCATCACGCGTGCCTTCAGTAAAAGGATCTATTCTGCTACTCCCCACAGTCGGCTGCCTACCCGAAATAATCTCCCCTTGTTTGTGGCCAGTGATTAATATCCGATTAATCACCCTTTTATCCCCCTCCTCATCCTCATCCCTCCTCCCCGCCACACTCATACACTCTCAGAATATTTAGTAGACATTATCGATCCCCCCGAGTTTTTAGACTTGGTTATCGCCTACAGAGGTTGCCTGCACGGGTGGGAAGGAGGTGTCTTGTGGGGGTGGCATTCAAAGGCGTGCCTTCCTGAGCTGGCGCTGGCTTGGATGAAACAGTTTATTGTAGAGCTTTGCAGCTGCTTTTCCCCCCATTTGCATCGCGTTGAAAAAGACAATTCGCGTTTCACGGGGAGGGTCTGGAGGGCTTTTACCTCATCCCGCGTTATCCTGACGCGGGGTATCCAAGGGGCTTGCCTGCGACGTTTATGCACCCTGTAATTAAAGGCAGCCTTTCTGTGTTTGCATCTATTGAAGGAGCCGCTCCCGGCGCTCTGCCCCGGTCTGGAGACGATTCGCTGTCGGCACCGGCCCGGGCCTTTGGGGGCATTTCCTTTCCCCGGTTCAGCCTTCTGCCATGAGCGCGTTCTGGGTGCCGGGTGCCAGGGTGGGCAGCCCCGGGCTGGCTGCCGGCCGGTGCGGGGCGATGCGGGGCTCCGGCGCGGAGCGGAGCGGGGGCTCCGGCGCGGAGCGGAGCGGGGGCTCCGGCGCGGCGCGGTGCGGTGCGGGCGCGGTGCGGTGCCGGGGCTCCGGTGCGGAGCGGTGCGGGCGCGGTGCGGAGCGGTGCGGTGCCGGGGCTCCGGCGCGGTGCGGGCGCGGTGCGGTGCCGGGGCTCCGGCGCGGTGCGGAGCGGTGCGGGCGCGGTGCGGTGCCGGGGCTCCGGCGCGGTGCGGAGCGGAGCGGAGCGGTGCGGGCGCGGTGCGGTGCGGGGGCTCCGGCGCGGCGGCTGCGAGGTGAGCGCGAGTCGCGGGGCGGCAGCACCCGACCGCGGGACGCGCCGCGCGGAGCGGAGCGGAGCGGCTTCCCCAGCACCTGTTGAGAGCCGCCGCTTGCCCTTGGGGGTGGGGTGAGGAAAAAACGCTGAGCACAGAGGGCAAAAGCTGCGATGGAGCGCCAGAAACAGCCCAAGAAAAAGGGAAAAAAGGGTTTTGGAAAACTGGCTGTTTCTACTTCTTCCCATTATTAGGGCCTAAGCTTCCCCGATCCTGGTAGTTTCCATAGACTTCCTTTGGACTGGGGCAGCTCGCCCAGAAATTGCCGACCCAGGAGGTGATGTTTTACATTCTGGATGTGGGTTCCTTTAGGCAGCCAAGCCTTACAGAGCTGGCTTACACTCACTGACTGCAGCACTGCATCTATTCTGGACGTTTATCTTAATTCTTCTTCCACTCCCGTGAATGAAAGCATTTTACTTAGATTTACATTCCCATTGTGTCAACAGAGCTCCTGCCCCCAGAAAGCAGAGGCAAAGGATGAATGAATACCTGCCCACGTAAAATATTGCAGATGTTGGGAGCAAGATGACTCCACAGATCCTACATCTACTCTACCATTGCTTTGCAAGGCCTTTTTACCACACCCCATCTCTGCAAGCTCCCACCCATACCCTTCCTTGTTTAAACATTTCTACTGAACAGTCCAGCACCACATCATAACACCCAAACTGTTGCTGTCATTCCTGTCATCCAGACCAGTTCCACAGCTTCGCTTGATATTTGCCTCTCAGGCTTTTCCAATTTTTGTCATTGTCCTGACATCGTTTCCCCAGTCTTGATCCACAGCTCTCCCATCATTACATATGCCAAACTATCCCCGGATGCTTGAGGAACCACGCTCACATCTGGATAATTAGGCTTTACTTGGATATATTAATATGGACAAAACAAATCCTTCACGTTTATCTATAAATTCATGACTCTTTGGAACCTTCAACAACATTGAAAGGGGTTAGAAAAGGGAGAAGAAAGCAGGGGAAGGTGGAAGAAAGGAAATTGTAAGAACTGCTGAGGAAGGAGTGATAGGAAGAGCTAAATAAAAAGGAATTGTTCCTTTTTCAATTAGTCTTGCTTATACAATATCCCACTTATGCCATGGAACCATCTCCAACAAAATCTTCCTTCAATAGGAATGGAGTAAAAAAGCAAAGAAATGACACCACTGAAAACTGAGTGGTGTGAAAGGCATTAAAACGAACACATCCACGAACCCGCCTTGAGAAAAGGCCGAGCAGAGTGATTCCTGATCAGTTACAGGGGGTGGTGAATCCTGTGCTCTTCCCTTCAGATGAACGAGGCATCCAGGAAAGCTCCCTCCCCTCACACCATGGGAGAAATGAGAAGCACCATTGAGGCAAGGGAGATACAAACCAAATATTGAGGATGAGGGAATGGAAAGCTCCACTGTCCAACTCCCTTACAGAAAGTGTGGAAGAGAGCATGAAAGAGTGGGAAAAAATTAGGCAGCATCAGTGAGCATTGCCTCCTGGGATTTAGCAAAAGACTTGCATGCCTTCGATTTGGCACCTCCTTCCACCAAAAGAAAAAAAAGAAAAAGAAAAAAAAAAGCTTGTGATAGATAGTGGAGGCAAATCCTCCATCTCTGCTCCTTGGCTGTCTCTCCAAGAGAGAGCACCAAGGTCGACTTTTGTCTGCCCGCTAAAATGAAGCTTTGCCGCTGCTGTTGTTCCTCTGTTCCCCTCTTTCAGTTGTGACAAGCGGAACAAGGGCAGCTTTTAAAATGAAAGGGAGATGAAGCACTGAGATTTTAAACGGCTCATTGACAAGAGAAGTGATGAGAAGATGAAAAGCATTTCCATTTCCAGTGATGGGTACCTGGCATGTGGGAGTATTTAGCAGGGACAAAGCGTGCTCTGCTTCTTTTAACCACCTCTGCCATCTCCCTTTTCCCTCATTCCAACCTCAATCCCTTTCCCTTCATGCTCTGCCAGCCCCTCCCCACCGCTTCCTTCCCAGTCACTTGATTTATGCAGTTACTGACGATGGGTATGAGATTACTGGCGGATGGCTTTCCCCACTGGGGCCCGGCTGGGCGCAGGGAGATGCTGCTGGCTCTGTCCCCGAGGCGGGAATGGTCGGAGAGTAGCAGCAGGTTCAGGTTTCCTCACATCCCGATGGTCGATGCCCGCGCTGCATCTTTGTGTGATGTGTGTGTGTTGAGTAAGTTCGTGTGTTTGTGCATGTACTCACGCAGGGATAGGGACACACTGACCGGAGCGGGGACAGCGTGGTCCTTCCTTTCCAACCCCTCCACACCCTCCTCCGGGGAGCCCCTTTGCCGCGGGTGCCACGGGGCTGGCTGTGCTCAGCGGGCTGCGCAAACGCCGCTCGCCGTGTTTTCTATGCAGCTCTTCAGGGTTGCAGCCAAAGTTACCTCTGTCACCCCCGCCTTTCTCAGGGCTAAAACACAGCATGGCCGTGCCCCCGCTTAGCGCTCGCCTCCTCCTCCTCCTCTCCTGCAGGGCAGCAGTGAAGCAGCACACGGCCCCTCCCGGCAGCGCCAGCAGGGACGGCTTCTCCTTTCCCTGCCGGTGCCACTCGGGGCTCACAAAGGGCACAGGAGAGCCTCAGCTCCGCTTTCCTCCGTGTCACTGTGAGAGGCGGCAGTCCCAAGGCGGAGCCGGCCCCGGGCAGCTCCACCCGCGCCGGTCCCGGGCCCGCAGCCCCCGAGGTGTCCGCGCCGCCGGGCGCTCCTGCTGGCGGAATCCCGTCCTTGGGCTTTGCTGACTTCATCTCGGTCACTCCTGCGCCTCTTCGGCCGACAAGTCTAAGGCAGCTCTAGGAGGGTCGGCTGATTGGTTTGTTCGGCTGACACGCAGAAATAGCCCCCAGTCCCTAAGCACAACCAGCCCGTTCCTCTGCGAGAGGCTGAGCTCTTGAGCAGCCATCCAGGGTGGAGAGGGACAGGCTGTACCTTCAACTCCATAATCAGCATCTCAGTTTGCCAGCAGCAGTGCATGAGACCTAAAGAATTCTGTGGATGTGCTTCAAAATTCCTCCTTTTCCAAAATTCCTGTGCAGAATCATAGCAGAAACTTGTAGTCTACCGGTGGTTTTTTCCTTGTTTGCTTGTGTTTGGGGCGGGGGAGGATGTTTTTGAGCCACAAGTCTAGCAGGATAATTGCCCATCTAGCTTAGTGTCCTCTATCTCCAACCATCACAATTAGCGGCAGGCTAGTGAAAGACTGCAGAAACACAGCAAGTGGAGTGACTAGCACTTCCTGGATTGCAGCAGCCAACAGCTTTGGATCTCCTAAGATAGAGGCTGCTTTTGAAATATCACATTTGGAAAGGCATGGACTGGCCTGTGTTCCGTTCATTTGTCTGTTGTCTTTCATTCTGCTGCTTTTTTCCCTTGCTCTGCTTTGCCTTGCCTTGCCTTCCATCCCCATTCCATACCATGGCATTAATACAAATCCTGCATTCTTTCCACTCTTCATCTGGCTGAAAGCACTGGTTTGTATGAATATTTGTGATGAATTTGGTTGTTGTTGACATGATGTGAAGATCTACCCACAAAATCTGATTCAAACCCATTGAATGCACATGTATCTGGTAACAAGAAAGAAAATCACATACTCTTTCAGAGAAATTTGAAAAAGTTTTAAAATATCCTGTGAGGATGGTTCAATTTGCCTGATTGTAACAACTTTTCAGGGAAAATGTTCTGAAGAATAAGACAGCCTTGTGTTGTAGCTTTAAAAAAAATACTGTCTTAGACATTGTCTGATTTTCAGAGGTATTGAGCATTACATTTTGAGGTGGCTCTAGTAAGAGTCTGGGGGACATGTTAACATCTCTGAAGCAAGGCCAAGTGAGTCCAGCATTATGATACTGAGAGACAGAGAAACAGTATAAGTAAAAAAAAGCATCTGTAAAATAAATTAAAATTATATATAAAATTTTAATTCTACAGAATCTGATAAATTGGAATGGTTGGAATAAGAAAGGCTTTATGATCTGCTGTAAAATTTGTTGTTGTTTTGGTTTTTTCCCCTACTTATAGGAAACTTCAATTCTAATTCCATGGAGTTGTGATATCTCAGCTTCAACTACTTGCTGATGCACATCATTCAGGTTGTGTTTCTGACCATAATGGTTAAGGTAGAAGAATAGAACAAAGCATTTAGGGAAATTAGTTTGCCAATTACCTTACAAAGCAATTTCCAGGAAAGAGCAGTCAGAAGAGAACAGACAACTTGGTCTAAGCTGTTGATTTTTTTCCTTAAACCCTTGTATTTTTAAGACAGCTCTTACTATGTGAGATTTTTGAGGAAGCAATTTTTAAGTCATAAATCAGAGCCACATCTGATAAAATCAATTATTGCAAGGTTATAAACCTTACCTCAAAATTTTAAGTAATTTCCATGCTAGAGTTTATTGCAAAATTCCATAACTTTTACAAGATTTAGACACATGCCTTTTAACCAAATTTACAGAAGAATGTTTCCTTGTCAATGAAATGGTACAATTTCTTTACAAAAAAAAGATAACATTTGTCTTTATTTAAAATTCAAGGGACAATATTTGGCAATTATCTTAGGCCTAAATAGAACAGGGTGTGACATGTAATGCACCAATTTTAAAACTCCTTAAAAAAAAAAAAAAAAAACTAGTAGTAGAAAATGTTGAAAAACTCCTTCCCAATATCCAGCTTATTTTCTGGGAAGTAGAATGGAGAAGGATATGGGACTATAAGGAGGATTATTTAAAATACACATATACACACAGAAACACATTTACATTTGTACTTGTTTACAGTCAGTTGTTTACCTTTCCTGGGCAGATTTACAATCATTGCTGCATTGCTTTGTTCTCACAGAACGTGTAAGATTTAGTATGGCTTCATAATTTCAGCATTACAGATGCTGAGTACTGTTGTAAATGTCAAAGATGAAAATAGTGGGAATTCATCATGCCCTTCCCAGGGCCTGAAATCTTAGTTGGGTAAGTTTATAGATTTAGGAACAGTGTTACTCATAAAGGGGGAGCCCCGGTGTATTGATGAATGGCAAACAAGGGATCCCAGCAGGGCTGCTCCTCTCATAGAACTCTTGTTGAAAAACAAGATGGGATGCAGCCAGCACAGACACAGAGAGATGGACTGCCCATTTTCCCTTGGATTCTACAAAATGCTTCATAGCGTCATGTGTCATATTTGCATTGTATCATAGAAATAAGGAAAATAACTGTAAATAACTTAACCACAGAAGCATTCCTGGGGTGATGAATTCTCATCCCCCAAGGCCTGTAAATAGCACAGACTGTCTTTGCAAAAGAACTGAAAGAATTTGGAGGCTTGAGGCAGAAATGACTGAGTTGATTACTTGGATTATACTGCTATTGAATCACTATTTCTGACCTTGAATTCTATTCTGTCTGTTTCCCCTATTTATGTATCTTATTAGCCTTATGCATGTAACTAGTTTGATTCAATTCTCATGGAAATATGTATATGTGTGGAAATTATATCCACATATTTGATTATGTTATGAAGAAATTCAAAAGACTGCATTGTTACCTGTCAAAGGCACAGGTAACAACTCAAAACTTATGTGCTTCCTAAATTATCTATTACCTCTTAATTTATTGTGTATTCCAAATCTCAGAAGGAAGTTCTACTATAATGCATAATTGATTTCACTAACAAAAGAAGAGCGGTAATAGTGATAGCTAGGTATACTTGTTAGGAGAAAAGCTTGATGAAAAGAAAAAACACTAGTTACTAAAACCAGTAATTAAAAAAAAATTAGGAATTGACTGCCATATTTATTCCTAGTGATTTAGGGTTTTTTTACCAGATATAGTTTCTATAAGCTGGTTTTTTTTTAGTAGATTGAAAACGTCTAATCACCTTTCAAGTATACAAAAAAATGAGCATTTCTGCGCTGTCTTCTGGTTTATTTTAATACTGGTGTTATCATTTGAAGAGCCTGACATATCTCAGAGGTGGCTGCATTTCAGTGCAGTTGAAATGAACCCTCTGCCATCATTATCTCCTCATAGAGCCGGTTTCAAACCCAGCAAGCAGATACCTTGGTTAAGGTAGAAGAATAGAACAAAGCCTTTGAGGGAAATTAGTAGTTTGGAGTCCTTAGTGAAAATGAACCTCAGAAATGCAAAGTACACATATTCTCATTGAACATAGTGTTGAGATGGAACTACTTGAATTACAAAACCTTTTCTCCACTATTTAATCTGACCCAGAATGAAAACTTCACAGTCTACTATAGTTAGCTTTCTTGATTGCTGTGCAATTATTTTGGGAAATGAAGCTTAGTCTAATTAAAAGTATTCTAAAAGCCTATACTAAAAGTTGCATTTTTGCTTCTTTGTATGAGCTTTGACCCAAAGGTACCTAGAATTTGTAAAACAGGATATTAAAAGAACCTCTAAGCTGCCTGTTGTATGAGCCCATTGAAGGCAAAAGGAGAGTCCAGAATAAGATCTCTGAGAGTAGATTTTCCTGTTTCTTTTTGTACTGAGTTTTGAATTACAATTTTCTGTACATATATATTATTCTGTACATAAATATTAATTACAACAGAAGTTATGTATTTTGCAATATATGCTTGATATTTTAATTTGAAGTGGTCTTATTGCATTGTAAACCTAAGGATTACACAAGTAAATTGTTTATGATTAAGGGAAAATAAATTATATATTTGGATACAGTAGGAAAATGCCCTTTCCCCATTTCATTGATGGTCACATCAGCAGTTCTAAGGATGAGTTTACTGGATTCAGTGTAATGCTTGTATGCTAATACAATGTCAGGTGTAGTCCCTAGAACACCAGAATGGTCCTGTTTTTGTCAGGACATATGGTGAAGTACAGCAATTTTTTAACCTAGCTTCAAGATTTCATATTAATTTCTTTTGTTTCTCAGTAAAGCATTTTGGAATTTTCACAATGCTGCTAATGGCTGCAGAGGAACTAAGAGGACTTAAGAAAATAGATTTCAGTTCAAAATGCTTCAAATTTAATTATAAATGCAATTTGGTTTTACTTGTATCAGGCTATCATATATTCCAGTATGGAGTTACATTGAAAATGCTGAATTAGCTAATAAAACCAAAGCACAAAAATCAGAAAGTTTCCATGTTAGTTTTATTGCATTTTTTTCTAACAAATTCTTTGTATTTGCCCCTGCCTTATTTTAAAGATGTCTAATATGCGAGTCAAAATCAAAATAACTGAAATATAGTGGAAACCAAAAGTTCAAATCCTGACTTTTGGGAAGCTTACATGGCTAAGCAAAGACTTGGGGAAGAAAAGAATAGGTCTTTGGCCACCTGACATAATCATGGCCATTGGCTTTGTGGTAACAGATGCTTTTTTCTTGCATCTCCAGGGCCATGCAGGGAAGCAGACACACCAGCACTCCTGGTAGCAGGCATCTGTAACTGTGCCCTCTGTCAGGAAGGATTCTGCCTAATTCACGGCTATGCTCTCATCATCTGTGATTTCCCTTGAACGCTTCTGTGCTGACACTCCAGTGATATGGCTCCTGCTGACTTGAGCAATGCTTGTTGCAGAATTGGGTGGGTTGGCAAGAACCTCAAAGACCATCAAGTCCAACTGTTAACCCAGCAGTGCTGAGTGATGAGTGCTCTGCAATTTTAGTGACCACAAGAGAAGAAATATGTATACTTAATAACATATAACAAAAGGACAATCTTTGCATCAATATAATGCTCACAAAAGTTCTCAGCTGATTAGAGAGTTTTTATTGGTATAATACACTGAAGTATATTGGCATTTGCACTGTCAGCAGTGGAAAGTTGCACCAATCAACCACGTAAGACACAGTCTTTTTGAAAATGTACTGACAAATGTTTGATTTGCAAAGCTATTTATCTGATATAGAAATGAGCAACAGAATAATGTTTAATATAGAACAAGTTCAACAGCACTGCTGACTCCTGCATGCCTACCTCCATAACTTTCCTAAGGATGTGCTTCAAAATTCCTAAATCTTTCTAGTACTACAATTGCAGTCCATTGAAACATGTATGAGTTTCTACACTATTTTCAGCTACTTTTAAATTAGACTACCCATGAAAAACCCCACCATTCTCCTAAGCTCTAGCCATATATTTTTACTACACTCAAATCTAGCTCATCAACTAGCTCCTGTAATTTTTCTGAATTTATTCAGCCTCCTCTGCACTTCTGGGCTCCCTTCCCAAATTCTCTTCCCACTCCACAAGTACTGCTGGAAAAGTCCCAATAACATAAAGCCTGCAGAAAAATATAGAAAGTTCTCTTCAATTTCCATGTAATTTGTAAAGTCCTTTTTTGGCCCAAAGTAATAATCATGTAAGGGTAATATGCTAGGAAATGTAATGTCCTCCCAGCCTTAGAGTCATAGATTAGACTTACTAAATTTTCCAGGAAGTTCTTTGGATTTTATATCATCTCCAAAAAATGCAAGATTGGAAGAGTGGTTTTTCAGTTACATTTCTTTTCATTCTTTAGTATCTCGTGCCTTTTTCCCTGATTATTTTTTGATAACCAAAATAATACCCATTCACCCCAAAGAAGAAAACTTTAAAACACACTTTAAAAAAAGTCCAGAATTTGATAGTGAGATATTTTTACACTCACTTGTGTATAAATGAACAGTATAGAATCAGATAGTTAAAAGTGGAACACTTGATATATTTTGGAAATCCAAGATATATCTTCTTGGTTTTTCAAGCTCTAATGTATACAGTTCAACTCTCCAAGTGACATGATAAGAGAAATTTTACAGATCTAATATTACTCCTGTTAATCCTTTACTAATATCATTGTTCTGGGATGACCACTGACTTGTTGGGACTCTGGATTCTACATAATAGTGTAGAATAAGAAAATAATTACATATAAAAGGAAAACAATTGCATATTGTAAAACCAGGCTAGATTTGTCGGGGTGCTGTTACACACGTGCTCCCATTGACTTTGTGTATTCCAATGAAGTCAGGAGGGTTTGCTGTGTATCTGACTTGTGAAAGGTACTGTTCCAAATTGCTCCCTTTGGGGCCTCCTGTATTTGTCCCCTCTTTGAAATCCATTGACAGCTGAGTTAACACAAATCTGAGTCAGAGTGTGCCACAGATACCAACTAAGGAGAGAATCTGCTCATCAGAACCACTGTAATTATTAAGGAGACATGAATTTCCTCCTGGAATTTACAATAGATCTGAAGTAACTATATGGAAAATGGATAGTTTATTTTAGAATATTGTATGCAATGCAATGAGTATTGAATCATCACTTCTGAAAACATAACTGTAAGGTGTTTTCTGAAGAACGTTTTCTTCATTCTTACAAGCTTTATTATTTTGCATTATTAAGCTAGTACAGTGTCCTGTAGGTAAACATCCTCTGGCCAAACTGATATGGGTATATTTTTTTTATCAACCGTTTCTCCTCATCTGCTTCCTCCATACTTCATATGTAAAATTTTATTTCCACTATCTCTTTTGTATCATTCCTTTTTTGTGCTTTTAAGTCAGATTGCTCTGGGCAAGGTTCCTATTTTTTGTCTGGCCCACTTGGATGATTATGCACTTTTTAGAAGGTGTATCTTTGATTTTTCCTCTTTTCCCATCTCTTATCAGTATTAAAAATATGCCCATTATCTACTTGAATGTCCATATTTTACAATATTATTTTCTTTTTTTTCTTACATGACAATACTATTTTTTATTTCTTTTCTATTGATGGCTCAGTTGGTGTTCCTAACAGTGTTTCTATTTCACACTGCTTGGTGGCTCAGTCTTCCCATTTAAAGCGTCTTACTTCTCATGATCACTTTTGAAAAGAGTGATCATTCATTCAATTATAACCTTATTGAAATATTTACCAGTAGATTATTTTAGAGCTTGTCCCCACTGAACTGAAGATTTGTCATTGACTTTTAGCAGAACAGAGCAGATTGATACTAAAAAGCAAAATACTCATTTCAATACAGAGGAGTTTATTTAGGATGTGATAGCTCTACAAAACTGTTTATATCTTGCATGGGACTGAACTGATGAAACTGAAAAGCTGTAATAGATGAACTCCAGCACATTCTATTTGCCAGTACCCTAAAATGATATTAGAGCTAGATGGGTAAGTTATTGACACTCAAAAACCTTTCAGGCTTTGGTCCCTTTCGGTTCATTGTCTTATGAGAGTAGTTAAGTGAGTCGACAAAAACAATGCTTCAGACTACAAGATTAATAATCAGGTTTTATTATCATTTTCAAATCCTATTCTAATTCATCATTCATTTATAAAGATGGCAGGAGTAAGGATACAGTTGCAAGATGACCAAAAATCTAAAATCCTTTTTAAAGTTTAAAGTAAATAATATCAAAATTTTAGAAGACAATGAGTCAAAAGTTTATTAACCAATCACTTTTTTTTTTTAACTAATTTGGTTTAGAATTTGGCAGAAACACATGAGGAGCCCTGAGAGTTTAAAGTTTCTGGCTGATCTCTAAATCTAAAACAGCTGAGCAGATTTAAATATTTTGTGTAAACAAATTTGCATCCAGGCTGCTAATCTGCATGCCAGCTTTCAGCTTGACATTTTCTGAAATGATGGAAAAATGCTAAGCCCTTAATACTAAATGGAGTTCATAATGGAAATGCTGACAGACCCTTAATTACCTGTATTGTGATTCTGCTGAAAGCTTCTTTATCTGTCTAATCTTTCACAATGCAGTTAAATATATAAATTCTTGAAAGGAAGAAGAAAAGGAAATTTGAGTTGGAAATACTAAACTGTAGCAATGCTATATTTTCTTCCAGACATCCACTTATGGAGGCAGCAGTGACAAAAAAATATTTTAAGAAAGATATAGCATTATCTGTGCAAATGTAAAGGCAGCCAATGATGCTTAAAAGTCTAACTTAAACTCCATTTTTCAATCTTTTTGAGTCGCCTTTCGGGCAAAGTATGATTAAACAGATGCAATCAACCATTTTTAATATGATAATGAGGTATTATCATAGAAAAAATTTCTTATTGACTTGACATGGCAAAAAAATCACAACCAACAAAACATAACGAAATTATCATTCCACTGCCCTAATACTGTATATTTATGCTTAGCTCTTCTTCACTGAGTGGAGGAGGAAGCAGAGGATAATGTGAGAGAAAGGCCATTGTCTGGACTCTAATTTACAAATTCTGTAATGTAGAAACTCCACTATCTGCCAACTTTAGAATAGAGTCTTTATGATTCTCTGGAAGAGATTTCTTTGTTGCTGTTGCTGTTGTTGTTCCCACCATGAAAATCTTCCCCAGTTAGTCCAGGCTATAACCACCTGAAAAACTAGACAGTATTTGCTCTGCAGAGATTGCTTAGGGTGGATGACTCGGACATGCCCTCCTTGCTGCAGCTCCGCACAATCTCTGCCCCAGCCAAGGCACACGGCTGTGCCTGTGGAGCAGCTTTCACACAGGACCTTCAAGGAAACAGAATATCCTCCAGCATTTTTGCCTTTGTGCTTTGCTGGGCGAATGAAATCTATTTCTCCAGGGTTCCCACAGCAATGACTGACAAAGCTCAAAGAAAATATCCTGAATGAAAATGAGAAACATACCACTCTGATACCTTCTTTCCAGACGGACACCTTCTCCAAAAAGACACCTGGAATTTTAATTTTTCCTTGTGAAGAAACTACTTCAGTTCCAAGATCAACTATTTGCCCATCCCTGTATCTTCTTTAATATGACTCTGCCTTTCTTGACATAAGGAAATTAGAACTCTGGGCAGTACTCAAGATAGGGGTGCATTGGTGTTTTTTGTAGGGGATAGATTTCACTCTCTTTGTCTTGCTCTTCTGTTTGTGGAAGTGCCATGGAACATGAAGTCAGTAATTTCAAAGAAATTTCAATGATGTGTCTGAGGTCAACTCTGAGTTCTGCTCTCAGGTCAACTCTGAGTTCCAAGCTCATCATCATGCAGGTATCAGTTAGTTATATTTTCCTATATGCATATGAATCGCTAAAACTTGCCTACTTATGCATTTGCACACCTATTGATTTTGTGAGGACATTTTGGAGTACCTTGACATTGCTGCATCATTTGATTACCCAAAAGATCTTAACATCTCCAGTCTAGCAAATTTCCCTACTTACTCCTTACTCTGTTGAGGATAGAGATGTGAGGAAAACTGATGTCATCACTAATCTGAAAGCGGCAACCCCACTTTTGATTCATCATCTAAGCAAGCAATCACTTATTCTGTGTCTTATATTTTAACATCTTTAAGTTCATTAAAGGATCTTTTCATACATCCTATGTATTTTTAAAGGCTTTTGATGGTGAGCGTTGTCAAGAGATTTTTGCATATTCACAGTGACTAAACCTAAAAAAAATTAGTTTTTCTGATTAATGGACCTATACCCAGAATTCCCTTTTCCAGTGTGACAGCTTTAACCAAGGACCAAAAGCCACAGGAGAAGAGCTGCCTGTATACATTGCCTTCTCTGCTACCCAGAAGAAACATAAATATTTTCTAAATCACGGCACTTTTCATAGTACTTCTGAGGTACAATGAGACTGTTTAGTACTTTAATAGCTGACTAAAAAATATATTACTGGAGTTGTAGGAAATGGTGCTATTTCTGTTGGAAGCATTTTCTAGAATTTGAACAAATTACTATTCCAAGCAAAATTTAGAGACACTGAGCTCTTGCAGTTGTCATGTTTCAGATGAGAGGTTGCTGGCATGTCTGCTCCTGAAAGATTGCATGGTATTTTTCACAGAAGATTGTTATTAGCCTTCATCTGCTGGCAGAATTCCAATTTGGATAATTGCAGTCTGCTATCTAAATTCTCTAAGCAGAGTGTGTTAAATAACCTTCTACACTTCCTTTTCTAATCTTCTGAGGGGCATTTCTGAGAATTATTAAATAATAGATCTATTTAATATAAAAGGCAGCTGCTTCTAAATGCAAAGGGAAAGGAACTGTTTTAGAAGGTGTGTTGACTACTCAGTGCTCAGTGATAAATTACACAGTGGCATTGGTGTAGGAAATGCTCCTTAGCACTGTACAAGAAAATAAGGAAATTACCTCCTTAACAAGATTGCTGTAATTTAATTAAGAGTTCATGGAAACATTTTAGATAAACAATACAATATGCTCTTCCAAGATGAGAAGCACTAGCCTGGAGAAATCCATATAGAAATTTTTGGAAAAGTTACAAGTTATTGAAGGTTGAAATAAAGATTTCTTATTCAAGATGAAGGATTAACACACACAACTTTAGTACACAGGAGAATATAGAAAAGTGCAAAGCTGTGCAAAGCTTTGAACTTCCTCAGATACGAAAAAAATCAAAGGGAGAAAATGGGCCAGTTGGACCAGTCATGAAGTCAAGTCTCAGATTTGAAATAAATGGATGAAAAGGAAATATTGCAGATGTAGTTGAGTACAACATTGTGCTGATTACATACTAATTCAGTTATTTCTTTCAATGTGAGAAAAGAAGGGAAGGGAATTCAATATTAATCACAATTGCTTGACATGCCTTTGAACATGTGTAATTATTGGACAAGTTTAAGGATAATTTGTTAAGCATCAGCTCGGTCCATCAAAAGTGGTGTTTGCTTCATCCTCTTGGCCTGATGGTAAGTAACAGCATTCAGCAAAGTAAGAAAGAGATAGGAAGCAAAGAGATGCCACAGAAATGTCTTGACTCAAAAGGTGTTCTCATATTCACAATCTCCATCTTTCCTTGGGGCCTGTTGACACAGATGTGTTAAACTAGAAGAAATCCTTTCCTGTACCCTTTCTTCCAAACTTATTTGCCTTCCATAGAATGCCCTCTATCAAGCCCAAAGTTTTTTGCTCTCCATGTAGAAAAGACAACAGTGTCAACATTTTTGCTCATGATTGTTCCACCCTGCATTTTGAGAACTCTGTACAGGTTCAGAGTAAAACTTTTTTATGGGGGGTTTTGTAGAGAACAATACAACCACATAATAATTCTATGACTGTTATTGTTTGGCATTATTTTAGTTCAAGAAAAAAACATCATACCCACTTGTGCTCTTAAACTATGTCTAAGCTCAGTCCAATCTGTTTGAAAAAGCACAATAACAAGATCATTTTAGGTAATGTTATGTTCAAATTAGGCATTCACTGGGTTGATGCATGTCTGGATGGAATGGAAGCAGAGGTTGTTTATGGCCCTTTGAGAAAGCATTTAAGTCTGGTTCTAAGAAAACTCCTTTATTACAGTGCAGGTGGTTGAGTTGATTGTGATCTTGAAGATTAAGGATATCTTCATTTCTCTGATGTTACAGAAACACAGGAAACTTCTTGGCTTGATTGTCACTATGACTTACTGTTGCCAAAAACTGCATTAACTGCTATTTTGGAGCCTCCTCAGTACAGAATTTTCATTAGTTTAGTTTCTTGTATGAATAAAAAATTAGTAGATATGAGTGTAACACAATATGCACAGTTCCAAACCAAGTAGCAGCATTCTTAAGATAATGATCAAGACAAAAATGGAATGAGCTTATTCTCTCTTAAACAGCTTCATTATCTGTTGGTTTGTGAAACTTCAGGTACTTTGGTGTGCAATTTAACACTACATTGCCAGAAAGATTCAGTATATATATTGCAGTTCGAAATGCACTTTGAAGTCTTCTGTTCTTTATAGTTGTGTAAGAAATTGGCTTCAAGGGAATTGCTACTATCCTTCGCTGGAGAAAAACCAAAAATAAAATCTTGAAGTTAGTGGGTCAAATATCATCTGCTTTAATTACTTTAAACAGATGGAAACCATGAATAACTATTCATAAAAGGCTTTTTATATGCTTTTTCAGGGGGTATTATTGCAAGATTTTTTCAGTTACATAAATAGCAAAGTAAAAATTAGCAGGTAATATCACCTCATATCTGCATTAAGAAAGAGCAATAAATGGTTGGTTTTGTAAGTGCTCTGAGAAGTTGCATGGGTCCAAATCCAGTGCAGACAGCACAAAAAATTTCTAATGATTGAGATCAAACTTGATTGATGGATTTACTTCCAAGCTTCCAATTATTTCTTAATTTTTATCATTGGGTTTCACTAATACATGCTGCTAAGAGGGCAACTGGGTATTAGTTTCTGGGAATTAGATTTTTCACAAGGAGAAGACAACATACCTCTTTTCAGATAAGCTTTCAGATAACGCTTGATTTCTACCAAAGGAAACTGTGCAACATTTTCAAAATTCACAGAGTAAGAGTTCATTCATACATGAAAGATTTCTTTTCCTGATGATTACCCCACTTTCATAATTGTATTACATTTCAATTTGCATTTATATATGTATTATTTCTGATTTTGTGCTCACTAACATACCATGTTTTCGCACCTAAAATCAAACATTTTCCTGCTGACTAGTGGAGTAAGTATTCTTATATAAAATGCTGAAACATATAAAAATCAAAACCATGGCCAAACAACTGTGTCACCATGGCTATTTAGACCTATGCATCTGCTCAGTTTCCCACTCTTCTGAGCTTCCTGGCTATTTGTATCAGCTTCTGAAAATTTCTCCCTGTCCATTCTTACAATTCAAGGTATACCACAGTATAAAATAACTTATACAGTTACAAGTGCTGAAATAATTTACTTCCTACAGTCCATCAGCACATTTCAACTAAGACGCAGCAGGCTTTTCAATTGCTGTTACACAACTAAAATAGACATATGAGAATGCCTGTTTCCTCTTGCACTCACTTGTGGTTGTGAACTCAGTCCTCTGTAATAGCACACCTTTCTTTTTTTATTTTTTTAATATATTTTGGCAGTTCCTAAAAAAAGAGTTTGAATTTCAGAAAATGGAAGCAAAAAGGGAGGATTCCTCAAATGCCTCTCATTCTACATTTCAAAGACTAAAACAGAAATTTGAAAAAAGAAGTTATATATTTGCAAAAATAATAAGCAAAAGTAATTGTTGCTTGTTTCTGCACTTTAATAAGAATGCACTGTACATTGCTAGTTAACTGCAAATAAATTACAAATTATGGTTTTGCCTTTGATATATTATTTTTCCTTCCCAAGACATTTCAACACCTGTTTATCAAAACTGCTTAGGCAACCTCACCAAAATTAGTTTTTTGTTCCTGTTTGCATTATAAACATTGTGGCAGGTTTTTGGTGGTTGGTTGTTCTGCTCTTATTTGAGAAGTGGTCTAGGGGGTCTTTTTTGTCTCATCATTACAAGATTTCACAAACTCTCCCTCTTAGGAGTGAGAACTAATGAAAAAAAGAGCCAAACAAACCTTGTGAGAGCTTTTAGGGCAACATGTTCTGACCTGATTCCACAGATGCTCATCTATGGAGACAGTTACTAAGGACAATTTAAATTTCAGTTTGTTGTACGCTTTGTGGTCCTTTGGGTAAAGAGTTGCTACTTCCATGTAAGCATTACTTCAATAGGAAGCCATACAATTATTTTAGGTATCTTCCTATTGTTTTCTCTGCCCAGCTGGGGGGTTTATCTGCCAGTGAGGCAGCCTGGCTGCTCACCTGTGCAGAGCAAGGGGACCTGCAGGGAGCACTGGATGCTCCTGCACAGAGCACAAAGCAGCCACGCAGAGTGGAACATCCTCTCTGCTAACTAGGCTGCTTCCCAACGTATTATAATAATTTCACACCACATTATTCTGTGAGTCTTAAATGATTGAATGTCTCCTTTGAACATTCAAAGGTTCCCTACTCTGCTAGCTCACTGTTATCGCTTCCTACATTGCCTCGTGGCAAATTATTTGAATATACTGTAAAAAAAGGGAGATCATCAGTATCTTATTTGCATACAAACATCATATTATTTTCAAATTATCTTCTTTAAGGTTCTCATTTTCTTAGGATGTTTTCTTCTGCCTGTATGAAGTTTGCTCATTCTATATGCATTCTTCTATTAGTGTTTTGTTGCATAACATAATAGATTTTCATTTCCACCTTTATTCTCTCCCTGGATATAAGTGCTAAATTACACAATGTTAAGAACATCAGCAATACTTCACAATTAAGTTTTACCAATTTATACAAAGCTAGTCAGAAAAGTTAAGACAAAAATTATACAAAATTAAAAAAAAATCAACCAACTCTTCACTTTCTCACTGCATAAATGCTTGGATGGCTTGAATATTCCTATCATTGTCACTTTGCCTAAAAACTTACAGAAAATTTCTCAGGCTCATAATGCCTTAGGCAGCAACCCCTATGCTTTCCCCTCCCACATAAAAGAAGAAAAGGCTTGCTTACCCTACAGTCTTCATGGGTGTCTTTGGCTCATTCCAGTAACTGTATTGTTTTTGTTTTGTATGAAAAATTTGTACTTTGAGGGACACATACTTTGAGGGATAAGGGAATGGGAGGTGATTTTTCTAAGAGGAAAATGATGAAAAAAAGTTAATCTATGTACAGTTACCAGTGCTTTCAGTGCTGACAATGTCTGAACTGCAGACATGCTGAGATGTAATGGGGAATCACAGCTTCAGGGAGCCATCTGTGGATCTCAATGCAAAATCATTCAACCCAGCGAAGTTAAAGCAGAAGCAGATCTATTTGAATTTTTTTTCTTCAGATGGGAAAAGACTTTCTAAGGAAGATTACAGGAGAATTACTAGATTTCAACTCTACCTTATTTCTTCTTTGTCTTGACCAAACTCCTTTATCAATGATCTGTATTTTTGCAGTACATAATATTAACATTGTACCTCTCATTGAGAAAATGTTAATGTAATTCCTAAAAGACATTTTCATGGCAGCTTTTGAAACATAGGGAAATATGTAATTATGACATTCCTTAACTTTTATATTCTGGAGTTCACTACCTGAAAAATATCTCAGGTGTTATTAGTATTGCTAAAGGGAAGTGTCAGAACCTTACTGTGTTAGGACTGGGAAAAAGTAAAATGTTCTTTGAAGCAGAATTCTGTCCATTGCTTCCTCCCTCTAAATGACAGATTAATAAGGATCTAAAGTATGTACAGAATAAAATGAAATGCTTATTTAATGAAACTGTTATTTGCCTCATATTCTACATATGGTAAGAACTTTTAAGTGATAAAAATTATAATTAAATAAAAGATTCCATGGCAAGTGTTTAAAAAAAATGTCTCACAAAGATTGCCATACATACCTCACTGTTTCTGGATTTCATGCAGCTCCTTTCACTGTCAAGTACTGAACCAAACAAACATCACTACACTTAGCATTGCAAAGATCATGGGGCCTGTGGCTGGCTTCACAGGCTTTCAGGTCCATAGCAAAACAGACCACCAATATGAACAGTGAAACATATGTAAATCCATCACTAATTGCTTAGAACTATAAAAAAACAGAGATATTTCCTTTCCATTGCTAAAAATGAATTGCAATGTATGATCGTATAATCACAGTTTGACATTCAAAATAAACCACAGACATTCTATGTTTGAAGTCATGGAAAGGGGGAGATGTGTAGGGGAGAAAGTGGCACCCGGGCAGATTTTCTGCCCAGTGATTTGGTTATTTTTATTCCAAAATACAAGTTCTCTCTGCTACTGATTAGGAACAGCATGTTTAAAAGCTGCAGTTCATGTGGTGTCAGCTAAATATTGTCACTGTTTGAGATGTGAATAAAGAAACATTATCTTTCACAGAATACTGGTTTTCTAATAATCTCTGGCAGTTAACTTTTTCCTCAAGGATTTTAATAATGCTGCTTAGATATATAAAAATGTGATAGTCATTTCTAGTAAGTGAATGTTGAAATATGTTTTAAAACTTTCAAGCTGGTTATGAGGGTTTTAATTGCTCTTGTTTTTCCAGTCTCTGTCAATATATTATCTGTCACATAAGCGCATACTATTAGTGGGATGTAAGATGTTTGGTCATAATTAAGACTCAGGTCCAAATTTCTTAGTGATCTTTCCTCACTGTATTTTGTATTTCAAAGTGATTCATTAAAACTGAGATTATTTTTTAGATTTACTCTCTTTCCTAATAAGAGTTGCCTTACCTTACCCATTTTTAATGGAATTGTTTTACTCACATGCCAAAAGCAGATTTCTCCATTTCAGGATAACAGCCTTACTTTAAAATACTGAAAAAGCAACAGCAACACAAAGATGCTGTTGTGAGAAATCCTGGTCCAAAGGACCTCTAAGATAATATGAAGTGTTAGTAAAATAGAAGTGCAGTATATGTGAAACAGCACTAGTAAGAAGAAAAAGAGAATATGAAAAATATTTCTAGAAAACTTTGTAAGGGTAGTTGATCCAGAATAGATTGGTTAGACATAGTCTGTCATGTTGCAAGAGTATTTATGACTTTTTTAACTCTCTCATGCATTACATTTCTTATTATCTTCCATCATGCAATTTATTGACAGTTGTTATTTCATCAGTAAAAAAATTCCATGCAAAATCTTCTTTAGCAGTGCCATGCATTAAAATCACACCTGTTTCAATGGACATTTGAAGTGTTCTTTTGATCAGATTAGTAGTGATAGAGAAAAGAGGATGGCCAACTCTGGACAAACAGACAAACAAAACAGCAGAGACAAAGAGAAGCTTTGAAATTGAACACAAACATATATTGGCTTTTAGTGTAAAATTCCTTTGTTACTACAGATTATCTGATAGCTAAATAGTGCACCAAAATGAAAGGAGAAATGGAAAATACCTAGAGCTGAAGTGTTAGTCTAATGTGTGAGTGCAAGTAAATTGGTACAAAGTACAGGTGATTAGAACAGTGAGCATGCCAGATCATTTGAGATCTTGATTGAAAGTTTGGTTTCCTTTTTGGTTTTAAGTCTCTGAGTTTCTTTCAACTCTTCTCAACTTCTTTTCACACCTTTTTTTCAAGGCACTTAATCCTTTTTGTCGCAGTCTTTAAAGCACCTTTAATTCTGCAGTGTCATCTCTGGTACAGGCTGGGCACTACTGTCTGCAGTTTTCTAGATACTACTGCATCATTAATATTATGTAATGACATTTTTTAATGATCTGTCTTACATATTGATATACTATCCCAAGCTTTAATATATAGCAGTGCTATAATCTTTAATGCATGTTTCCTTCTACCAATGTCATAAGGGAATACTATTGCCTGTTACCTTACTTGCAGATAGAAAATCTTTCTGCAATGGGCCCGATTTGTTCAGGGTATTTAGGTACCTAATGATCCAGGCAAGTTCCTAGCGGAACTGACAGAAGCCTAAATGTGTAAGACCCATTATTTCAATAGGTGTTAGGTACTACATTTTTCAAAGTCATGCTATGCCCTCTCTGGAAAGTACCTTTTAAAAATCTTAAAGAATTTTAAAAATGTCCCAAGTGACTTCCCAAAGTTACAGAAGTCTTTCAACAAGCAGAAAGCTGAAGCCATATCTCCTGATTCCAGGACATTTCTGTTAACAGTGATCCATGAAAAATCCTCTCCTTTGCTATGAGTAAACATAAAATATTAACTCTGTTGTCACTAGGTATAAAAGAACAATGTCTGTCGGGAGTTTAGTTCAAGCATGGCTTAAAGAAAAAGGCCATGAAGCCGTGCAATTGAGAGAAAAGTAAAAGGTAGTTGCAAAGCAGCTCTGAAAGCAGTTCCCAGCCTGATTTCTATAAACAATTAGACTCTCTCAGGCATCACTCTATAAACAATAAGGTTCTCAGGCAGTCTTCCCATAACAAGTGTAACACCCTCTCTGGGAAAAGATGGCACCCTGGCAACAGATATGGAAGTTTTGGGAACCTTTCATATCACAGTGGGAACACTGGTTTTGTTTCGTGTAAACAATTATCGGTACTGTAAAACAAAAGGAGTGGTTAGAGTTTTCTCTGTTAGCCTGTCATATACCTGGATTTTGGAATATGCATGAAGTTAATTAACACTGTTATTTAAAGTGACTGATCAATCAATAAATCGGAGTTCGATGCATTAAAGGATGGTCGTCTCCCCCTCACTTCAACAAATGTCCAAGGGGCTTTTTATATTATTTTAAATTTCTATTTTCTTCTAATACGATGTTAGGTTCTATGCCACTTTTCAGTACTGATCTGCCTTACATATTAAATAATCAGCTTAGTGCAATAATTCACAAAATAGAAGTGACACAAGTCTTTAATTACTAGGCATTACTTTCTCTCGCAAATATTAAAATTTGAGTGGACATATAAACTGATATACAGTCAAAGCCATTGGAAAGGGACACATATACAATGAATGCATATGAGAATTATTAGTGTTGACTAAAATAAACAAATAACTGTACTTCCAAAATATATGTGCAGGATCTGGTAAATGAGACTGGTAAAAAAGAATTAATGTAGAGTTTTCTAATATGCACTAGGAATGATTTCTTTTTTGAGATTTTTTTGGTACAATTTCTCTAAACCTGGTACACATCTGACAGTGGGTGAACTGAAAGCACTGCACTTTATGGTGATTAGCACCATCTCACTGTGCTCCCTAGCCTGCATGCACTTGCACTATCCTGCATTCTGTTTAGTCTGCAATCTTCCCAAACTGAAGTCAGTGTCTTTCCTGTCTCAGTGCAGTGTGTAGCACAACATGTGCCTTGTATATATCAATATTTTAGAAATATTTTCACAAAATAATGGCTGAAACTATGCATGTAGAGGATTCAGTGGGTCTAATTATTGACTGCTTGTTCCTTTGAAAGGAAGAGTTGTTATTAAATACAACCAAATCATAATTTTGCATTTCCAATGACAATAACAATTTATGTCCATTTTTCAAAGACATTAATGGCAAAAGGACATTCACGGAGATGAAAGATCAAACCTCATCTCTGTGGGATTCTTGGCCTGTAAATAAACTGGACTTCAAAAGTTTTTAAATCTCTTAAGCATGTTTCAGTAGACTGATTAATGATTAATCAAAATGCATGTAACAATAACCTAATTATCTTCAAAGTTAGTTTGGTTTTTGTTGGGATTTATTAATTATATTAAAGTCCAAATTAGAAAATATTTCTCTTGAATGTCACAAACAACTTCATACTTTAACTGGAACTTTTTCATATTAAATCAATTGTCAATTTTCAATGAAGAAAAATTTGGTGGCTTCTTGAAGGTTTTTATTTTTAAGCATAAATTTAGAAAAATGAATTGTCATATTATATGCTAGATATGCAGTAAAAATATGCCTACCAGTGTGTAAATATTCTTATTTCTCAAATGCTCATTGTGAAGGTCTGCATTCTTGTAATTCCATTTTAAAAAAGTAGAACATATTTTTGCCAAACATTAATGATAATTTTGACATATACACACTGAACTTCCATCCCTGAATTGCAGAAAAATGCAGCTAGCCACACAATATGCTGAAATGTGCCGAAATCTCAGGGGAAAAAAAAAAAAAAGTGTCAAACTTTCTCCACTCCCTTGGTATCCATTCAAATTTGTTTGCAAAGAGGCCAACCAAAGAGGCCAACCAGTATGGAATTCATTCTTGTAATTAAATACATACCAAAGTATTTATTATTATTATTATGCTTCTCTACTACATTGCTATTGTTTATTATGTCTGTAAGATACTAATTATTTTTTTAGTTTACATTGTTCTTATAAAAAATTTACAGTAAGAAAAGGGGTTGCAAGGTTGTAGAAAATCAGATCAGATGCAGAGTAATGAAGATGTAGGTTCTGGTATTTATCTTGCACTTTTATTTAATGGTGTCTCAGGTGTATGTAAATATTCTATCTTGAGATGTATTTTCTATATCCATTACAAGTTCAAATTATATAAACTTTAAATTTTCTTTTTTTTCCCTGAAGTTTGGAGGGTTTTGTCCATGTTTGCTATAGTTGTATTGGCCAACAGCTATTATTAATATTCAAGGCAGGGAATTCTACTTATGATTTAATAGCCAACTTTTGGTTTGGTATGTAACTCATGGGACACAGAAAGAAAATTTATTGAAGTGATTATTAGTGCTTGAACCAAGGACATTTTCTGGCTTGTATTCTTGATCTTCCTTTTGTGTCCAAATGTATACTTCTTTTTTTTTTCTTTCCCCCGTGTTTTTTTTTTCCAAATTGCAATAGAGTGACTACAAATGAAGGACTGGAGAATGTCCAAAAATCATAGTCTGGTGTTTAGGAAAATATAGAAGGCGAGTGAATGGCTTCATGAAGAATCAACAGTTTCTGACCCAGGGAGAATACTCTAGTTATAAGCTTCATTGTAGTGTTTCTACTTAATTTTTTTCTCTTTGGGAGGTTTTTGAGATGAGGAGGTTTCAAACTGAAACTGCCACACCTAGAAAGAGGAACAGAGTTTTATATTAAATTGAAGTATTTTGAGTAAAGTTGTGACTCTTAACATTTTCTAAAAATCACAGAATCATCAAGGTTGTAAAAGACCTTCAAGATCATCTAGTCCATCTATCCAAAATCATCATAATAACCCCAAAACCATATTCACAAGTGACATACCCACACCCCTCTTGAACACTTCCAGAGACAGTGACTCCCACACCACCACCTTGGTCAACTTCTTCCAGTGCCTAATTACTAATTCAGTAATTGTTTTGGTTTTTTTTCCAAAATAACTAATCTGAACCTCCTATGGTACAACTTAAGGCCCTTTCCTCTCCCACTTTCACTTGAGACATGTCAGAAGAGAACAAATCCCTGCTTCAGTACAACCTCCTTTCATGTTCTTGTACCAAGCAATGAGGTGTCCCCGAGCCTCCTATTCTCCAGACAAAACTATTTCAGTTCCCTCAGCCATTCCTGCTAAGATGTTTTTTAGACCTCTCACCATCTTTGTTACCTTTTGTGGACACAAAAGATCAGTACAGACTAGAAACCTAGTCTATTAGATGGATTTTGAGAATGCCTGCTAGATGTTCTGAAGACAGGAGAAAAAGGATGGCCTTAGTCCAGACTAAGTATCAGAGAATTTCTCAGTGTCTCAACTCCATCATACTAAACCCCAGGCTTTTAAGCTTATTCTGTCCTTGTTGTTTTGGGTTTGGTTTTTTTTGGGTTTTTTTTTTTGTTTTTTTTTTATGGTAGCCAAGCAGATTGTGAATATTTCACATTCAAAATGCTCAAATCTTCAGAGATACTTCAACTCCAGTTCCAACTGTATCAGTTGCTTTGAAGTAACTTATTTAATCCTCAGCTTAGCACAGAACTTCTCTATGCCTAATACTTTCTAAAAATTCTGTACCCAAAAGGCATATTTGGATAACATCAACACTTATCCAGTAGACAGAACAAATCATGAACAGGATTTGCTACATATCATTATGTATCGATTAATCAATATCTGTTTGGGAGATCTGTAGGTGGAAAAAAAAAAGGGAAAACATTTTATTAAGGTTTTTTACTAAGTCAAAATAGCATGTAGTAGTGATAAATCTTAATAATTATGAAAAGTAGTTGAATTTAAATACCTTGGCTTAAATGTCTTGCACTGGATTTTTTTTTAATAACAGGGATTAAACAACTATTGCCAAATAATACATGGTTAGTTGAAGGAACTGCATTTACTTATGGGTTTTGTCTGTTTGCTGTATGGGTATTTAAAGAAGTATGTGTATCTTGTCTTTCTGTTGATGTTTATTTTTTTCCTTTCCTCTGGTTTTGTAAATTCTCAAAATATGAATGCATCAGAAGTAATTCACTGGCCGTGCATGAAACACTTACGTGTGAAAACACAGTGACTGCTCTGTTTCTCATAGCTGAGTTCAAGCCAATGCCACTCTTTGTGCTATTAGGGATTAAACCTTCTCTATTTTGTGCTGCAATGTCCACAGAAAACCTTGGCATGCACATGGACCTTGTTTGTCATCTATATTGCTGGGAAAGGGAACTGCATTCATTTACTGTACATGGCTGCTGAAACTAAACCAGCTGGACCTTGGTTCTGGTGTGAGTTTGTTGTTTGGGGTTTTTTGTTGGTTTGTTTGATTGCCTTTAAGAGCAAATGTTCACAGCAACAAAACTAAAATATTTCAGTATTCAAGAAATAGTAGATATGGTTACTCCTCTGTTGTCAGTGCATTTTGATAATGGGAAGTCAGTCTCTCATATTATTATTCTGCTACTCTTGGCAGGCTTCTGATATTATTTATCCTGCATTTGATAATTCATCCTCATAAAGCTGACTTCTCTAAAAATCCTTGTTTGTGGGTCTAAAATGTATGAGATGAATTCAGCATGTAAATTCTGAATTGCATCAATTTCATCATATATAAACAATCTTTTACTAGTGACACATAGATTTTCTTGTGTAAAGATTCTAATGCATAGTTTATAATAAAATAAATGCTAAAAACTTCATGTAAATTTTCATAATTCATTCATGTAGCTTCATTTTTATGAAAAATTTGTAAGCAGAGAAAATTTATTTTCATTCCCTAAAAGTATATCATAGGCACCAAATAATATTAGTGAAGGATTCTATGATTATGAGCCAAAATGTTAGGGAAAAGATGAAATATCCATTATGCAGCATAATACCTTGCTGTATGTTCTTACTTCTATGTCTGATCCTGCACACAAAAGTTTAATTTAATTTACAGAGAAATAATCCTACTAACTCTTTCCTGTTCTCCTCCTGTTGATCTAAATGGCAAAATTCCCACAGGACTGGAAGAACCAGACAAATTTCTTAATATGAAAAGTTAATTGTGTGGCTAGATTCAATTACACGGGTATCAGAGAACAAGCAGCATTTACTTGCTCCCTTCTTGCTCCCTCAATATTGCTGCCTTCCCTCCTTCCCTTCCAGAGGCCATCTAAAAAAAACATATTGTAAGCTAGAACAGAGCTGTTCTACTCCTGTCCGTGTGTGACTTGTGTTTAACTGAGGTAAAAGCTTAGATTGCCTCAAGCCTTTCCCCCCCCCCCAACAATTCAATGGTTCTTTCATCCAGATTTTATAGGTTTTACAGAGATCACCTAGCAGTCTGTGCATCTACTTTTACCAAGCACTTAAAAAGCAGTAAAATGCACACGCAATGTGTAAATATGTACAGGATTGGTTTTGTCTTCAGAAATTAACCAACATAATAAACAAAAGTGCTGACAGGAAAAAAAAAAAGCATTGAGAAAGTATATTTTTCATGTACTGATCTATTATACAATTATAAATCTGAAGTGATGTTTTAATTATTGTACCATAGAACATTTCAGTGTTGCATGCAAGAGCATATTTCCTAGAGACTATTTCCCAGAATATTTAAGAGCAAAAGCAATTCTATCTGAAAAAAAAATCCAATTTCTTTTCTTCTTATTTCTTAGAAGATGATTTTCAAAGCTTGTTAGATAAAGTGGAGATATAAAAAGCCACTTGAAAGCACAAACAAATGAAAAGGGAGGAGAAAAGCAAAGGAAAGCTAGGAAAATCAGAGTAAACAATTATTAACCCTTTTCAGCAATACCCTGCTCACATATTTAGCAGCAGAAATGTCTTCAATGGCCTTATAGATAAAGCTGATGTTTCATTAAAATACATAATAGTTCAGCACATACTGAAAATTAGGCAACTGAATTTATGTACTTCCTTGAATTACAGGCATTTTTTCTACTTCTTCCAGAAGTTTCTCGGTTATAATCAGATGAAACATCTCTGTGCAACAAACAGCTTTTTCTTCTCATGCGGCATTAAAAAAAGCCTGTGCTGGGTTCACCCCTGGTTGGGGACCAGGTGCCCGTTATAGCTGCTCATCACTCCTCTCTCCAACTGGGCAGGGGGGAGAAAATATGAAAAAGGTTTCATGGGTTGAGATCAAGGCAGGGAGAGATCACTCACCAGTTACCATCATAGGCAAAACTGATTTGACTTAGGGAGGATGAGGAATGGGGCCTGTGGTCAGTTCATCACATCTCTGCCAATCCTTCATCCTCAAGAGGACGATTCCTCACACTCTAGCCCTGCTTCATTGTGGAGTCCATTCCATGGGAGGCAGACCTCACAAACTCCTCTGATACACGTCACTCCCATGAGATTCAATTCTTCACAAACTGCTTCAGTGTGGGTCCCCTCCAGAGTCACAAGTCCAGCCAGGAATCCTTTTCCGGGGTGGGCTCCTCTCTCCATGAGACCACAGGTGCTGCCTGGAGCCTGCTGGAGTACCATCTTCCCAGAGTCACAGCATCATTCAGGAACATCCATCTATTCCAACACTGAGTCTTCCGTGGGCTGCAGGTGATTAATTTCTCCACGATGGCCCTCCATGCACTGCAGGGAACAGCCTGTCTCACACAATCTAAGTATCACAGAGTAGTTTGAGTTGGAAGGGACCTTAAACATCATATAGTTCCAAACCCCCTCTGCTATGGACAAGGACACTTTCCACCTGACCAGGTTGCTCAGAGCCCCATTCAGGCTGACCTTGAACACCACCAGGTATGAGGTATCCCTAACTTCTCTGGGAAGTGTATTCCAGTGTCTCATCACTCTTACAGTGAAGAAATATCTAATTCAAACCTATGCTCTTTCTGTTTAAAGCCATACCCTATTATCCTATCACCACATGTCCTTTCAAGTAGTCCCTGTTCAGGCTTCTTGTCGGTCCCCTGACAGTACTGGAAGACTGCTTTAAAGTGAGCTACAGTGTGTGGAATCCCAACTCTCTCAGCCTCTCTTCATAGGAGAGGCATTCCAGCCCTCTGATCATCTCAGTGGCCATCCTCTGGACTCTATATTTATGCTGGGAACCCCAGAGTTGGATGCAGGACTCCAGGTGAAGCCTCAAAAGAGCAGAGACGAGGAGGAGAATTATCTCTGTGGATCTGCTGGTCATGTTCCTTCTGATGCAGGACGCAGTTGGCTTTCTGGATTGCAGGTGCACATTGCCACCTCACATTGAACTTCTTACCCACTAACACTCCCACATGTGGCTTTTCCTTAGGGCTGCTCTTAATACATTCTCTGCCCAACCTGTATTTGTGCTTGGGATTGTCTTGATCCAGAGGCAAGACCTTGCCTATGGTCTTGCTGAACTTCATGAGGTTCAGAAGAACCCACCTCTCAAACCTGTCCAGGTTCTGCTGGATGACATCCCTTCCCTCCAGTGCTGACCACACCACACACCTTGGTGTTGTCAGCAAACTTGCTGAGAATGTACCAGATCTCATGCTCGTGTCACTGACAAAGATGCTGAAGAGCAGCAGTCCCAATACTGACCCCTGCGGAGTAACACTCATGACAGGTCTCCACCTGACAGTGAACAATTGACAAAAGCTCTTGGAATGTGACCATCTTCCTAATTCCTTATCCACTGAGCGACCCACCCACCAAATCTCTGCCTCTCCAATTCAGAGACAAAGAAATTGTGCAGGACAGTGTCAAATACTTTGTTCAATTCCAGGCAGATGACGACACTTGTTCCTCTGTTACCCATCAACACTATAGTCCTGTCACACAAGGTCATCAAATTTTGTGGCACAATTTGCCCTAAGTGGAGCCATGTTGGATGTTGGTGCTCACCAAGCATCTACTTATTTATCTTAGCATAGCTTCCAG
The DNA here is from genome assembly GCF_027887145.1 of Ammospiza caudacuta. NCBI lineage: Eukaryota > Metazoa > Chordata > Aves > Passeriformes > Passerellidae > Ammospiza > Ammospiza caudacuta. Next base: position 140,129,335 of record NC_080593.1, read on the forward strand.
CGTGTTCTGCTATGTGACCGTGCCAAGCATAGGGATGAGATTGACCAGCCTGTAGTTTCCTGGGTGTTCCTTATTGCCCTTTTTGGAAATGGGAGTTTTGTTTCCAGTTTTCCAGTTAGTGGGAACCTCACTTTTCCACTATGCTGGATAGTGGCTTGGCAATTTAATCTGCCCATTCCCACAGGACCTTCAGATTGATCTCATTGTGCCCCAAGGACTTGTGTGCTCTCAGGTTCCTTGGGTGGTTTTGTGCTTGGTGTTCTCATACACTGGACATTTATTTGTTCTCCCAGTCACTTCCTTTACCTTTTGTGACTTGGGTGGCGTGTCTGGAGCACTTGCCACTGAAGACAGATACAGAAATGTTGTTGAGTATTGAGTACTCAACCTTCTCTGTACTCTGGGTAACCAAGTCTGCTGTGTCCTTTCATAGAAGGCCCACATTTTCCCTGATCTTTCTTTCACTGCTAACATACCTGTAGAAGCTTTTCTTGTAGTCCTTGACATTCCTGGCCAGATTTCAGTCAAGGCTGTAGCTTTCCTAACCTGATAATTTACTGCTCAAACAATTTCTCTGTATTCCTTCCAGGCTACCTATCCTTGCTTCCATTCCATATCTTTTTGTATTTCAGTTTGTCCGAGAGCTCCTTGTTCATCCTTGCAAGCCTCTGACTTCATCTTTGTTGGAATGCATCCCACTGAGCTTAGAGGAGGTGATCTTTGAATATTAACCAATCTTCTTGGGTCATCTTGCCTCCAGGGCTTTATCCCATAGTATTCTACCAAGCAGATCCATGAAGAAGTCAAGGCTTTCTTCCTGAAGTCCAGGGGTGAACTTGCTGCATGTCCTCCTCACTGCTCTAAGGATCTGAATCAGTTAATGCTCTGTAAAGCCAAGGCAAACCTCCAGGAACCTCCTGGACTGCTTATGCCCTGCTGTGTTGTCCCTTCAACAGGTATCTGTGATTAAAGTCCTCCATGACAACCAGGACTTGTGAATGTAAGGCTGTTCCCATTTATCTCTAGAGGGCCTCATATACTCAGTCTTCCTGGTTGATGGCCTGTAGCAGACCCCTGTGACTATGACTTTGCCCTTCCTTTAATTAATTCTGATGATCCATAGGCTCTTAGTCTGCTCCTCAACCATTCTCAAGCAGACCTCCATGAACGCCAGCTGGAGTGCAACACCCCACTCTCGACTCCTCTACCTGTCCTTCCTGAAGACCTTGTATCCTTGTTCATTGCAACACTCCATTCATAGGAGACATCCATCCCACCAGGTCTGCATGTCATGCAGGTAAGATCACATCCCTGCAGGCATGTGCACATCTCTCACTCCCTTTGTTTATTCCCCATGCTGCTGGTGCTTGCATAGAGCTATTTGAGTTGGAGCCCCAGTGAAGCTGCCCTATGGTCTGGAAGGGTTGGAATTCCCTTGTGCTGCTCTTCAGGTGTTCTCCTGCTGACCTGCAGCTCCTCTCCAGGCTCTGGGCATCTCTTGCTGACACTGACATCAAACTGGTAGAAGTGGAATGGACTGAGATTCCCTTTTCCCTCGCAACTTCCATTGTTTCAAATTCCATAGTCAACTGACTAATTAGAGCAAAATCTAATAATTCATTTCACCGAAAACAGCCAAAAAGGGTGTCTGAAGAAGGCAGGCTACTTGCTTATGTAAATGCGGTGAGGCGTATGTGGCCAAAGGTCCAGCTAGCAGAAGGTGAAAGGCCAACGCCTCTGCTGCATCGAAGGCCAGCCCCCCTTGGCGTCTTGGCCTTGGGCTGGATTGCGGACCGGATTCACGACGCAGAGGAGATGAGCTAGCCAATAGGAAAAGGCATGGGGAGGTACATAACCCAACTGACATACAAAGGCAACCAATAAATACAAAGTAAAGGAGGGGCCCCGGGACCACAGCCAACCACAACCCCCAGAGAGAAGAAGGTTCTCGAAGATTAGGAGGAGTGGGGGGTGATTGACTGGGCCCAGGGAGGAGGAAAAGTTTACTTATAAGGACAAATAGAGGAGGAGAAGTTACATTACTTAGGTGGCTGACAAACTGGGGGAGCAGCGGTAACCATGGAAACATACCTGACAAAGGGCTTGTGGCGGGAAAACTGGGGAGGACAGAACCATTTTACATAAAACAGGGGGGAACATTACATAAAATGGGGGAGCAAAACAAGAAACTTAAGAACACACTGCAACATGTAAACAAGCCATTTTGTAGCCTACAGAGTTAGGGGTTTTTTTTCTAAAAAACGGAAGAATTATTTTCTTTGTGATCACAATACCAATACATAGATAGTGTGCTGCCTTTTTAAGGTGTATACATTTTAGCATGGCATAATATAGGGGATAAGATTTTGAAAGCCCTTAGCATTGACCTAATCTTGTTATCATTTAAGATACTGGTAGTGACTGTAAAAGAAGGGATTTTGTCAGGCCTGAGTGCTACTGCAAATCATATCCATTATTTTTAGCTGTACTTGTGCGCTTTGTGTTGTTTTATAAATCCAAAATCTCATATAAAAACCTTAATGGAAAGATTCATGACTTAGGAGTTAGACATTTCATTAATGCCAGCAGTGAGTGACAAGAAACTGCATCTTCAGGCAAATATTTCAGTACTGAAAGTGCCACCTATCCATTTCAGTTAAAATTGCCTACACTCAATGAGGATAAATAAGTTTATATGGTTTTGAGAGACTGACAGGAAAGATCCTTGATGCTTGATTGTCATGAAATATAGACTTACTCTAATAATTGTTTTTATAATCAGTAACTTATGCAGATACATTTTTTTAGTTGAATATAATGCAATTTAATTTAATTTTAATAAAATGTTACCATTTTTAAAAAATTAAACACTTTATAGTGTAATTTAAATGAGTAAGTAATTTTCAAGTAAAGGTATAGAACTTTTAAATCTCTTAATCAGACGTAGGCCACCATATTTCTTTTGTGAATTTTTATGCTGTATCCTCTGATCTGCACTTGGAATGAGTTCATTAAAAAGTATATTATGCAATTTGAATTGGAACACTCTTCAACTGCATAAAAATATAACTGCTGTAACTATTAGAGGTGGTCTGGGTTTATCTCTCTAATTTAAATTTCGTTCCATTGTCCACTGGTCTGTCAGTCAGATTTACTTCTCTTCCTTCTCTCAGTGAAAGTACTTGAACAACATGAATGACACATAACTTGGTGTTTCGTATAAAAGAACATTTAGATTATTAAAAGATTTGGCATTTTGGAGCTCTAGATCAAATTTCTTTAGCATTTGCAACATTTTGAAATAGTTCAAAATCATAAACACCAGAGACCCCTGAAAGTCTTGAGAGTTCAAGTGTTCAGGGAATACTGAGAATGACAACCAGTGCAGGGAGGGGGTAAAGATGGTGAGCTGCCTGCACATTCTACATTTCTACATTTTTAATTTTCCTGAAAATTGTAAGCAGGATTCTTAATGAAAAAGGCCCTTTTAAAATTATTTCCATCTTAGGGCTCTTCTTGTGCTTTTTGGTAGTGAATACTTACTTTGTTTCAGCTATTTTTTCCGCATTGTGTCATACTTTGGATAATCTAATAAAACATTGGGAGTATCCATTGTACTAAATTGATTCACACAGCCAATATTGCTATTGCTGACAGGACTCATATAAGTGATGGGCCTGGGGGATTGAGAGGGTTAAATTGCTGCTTTTGTGTAGAGAAACAGAAGCATGTACCTTCCAGGAAAGTCAGTCTTTTTTAAGCTGTAGAACTCACTTTTAAATTATTCCTGGTTTTATTTAATTCTGTGTTTCTGTGCTGCTTTCTGTTTGTGCTTCTCCTGATCCTGTTTTCCCAAGAGGTAGTTAGAGCTCCTCTTACCTTCCTTAGACTTTTTCCATACACAGCAGACTGATTTATTTCAGAGTGTTTATACAAATTTCCAGAGGTGAAGATACTTGGCTTTGGCTTAAATGTGTCCAAGTGACTCTTCCAATGACTGCTGTGGAGCAACAGCAAGCAGGATTCCTTGTTTGTGTGTGTGCCAGGGCAACTGTCAAGGGAAGAAATGGAAAGCTGCAGACACAGGAGGAGGATTAAAATGGAGCTTTCAGATTTGCTCTAGATAAGAAACTCTTACCTAATAATTTTTTTTTCTGTTTTTTTAATTTTTTTTTAATATTTATATATTTATTCTTATTTGGAAATTGAATAAATAAGAAGAGAATACACTCACAGCTGTCATTTGGGTAGAATAATATATAAATCATTCTGATTATCAGCATCAACTTGGAAGTCTAGATAAAAAGAGTGAAAGCTAGGACTTTTAAAAATAATTGGTAATTTTTTATTAGACAGAAATTAAAAAAAAAAAACAAAAAACAAAAAACAACAACAACAACAAAAACCCCTCCATGTGCAAAATCCAGGTCAGTTATGGTGTGGTAACAAGGAAAGCTGAGGTAAGAAAAGGGAAACCAAGAATAGCGGGCCCTGCATTAAATTAATGCTTTCCAGCAGTGGAAATGGTTATTAATCTTTCTGTCTTGGAATTATAAACGTTCTTCACATTTCACCAATCTACCAGCTCTGCTTTATGACCCAGATATTTGTCCTATTAGTTTGTTATGTATGTAATGGTGCTGCAAGCAGTACACGTATCACTTGCTAAGGTCAATGACATTGCTAATTTATTCTTACTTTAGGAATCCATCAGTGACCAGCTTAATTTAGTGCAGGTTGGTTTCTGCTACTGAAATATACTAATTTGCAGTATGGAATTGTAGCATTGTTTCATATTTACAATTAAAAATCTGTTACAATTTAAGTGTCATTGATTAAGCACTTTATTTTAGCTGTCCCATTTAAAAAAATTACCTATGTCTAATTTTAATTGTAAAATTTTCAATGGTTTAACTAAGTAACATTTTAAATGTTAAAATCAATTTATTGAAATGGACAGTAAATCATTACATCTATAAAATTTACTTGCATTTATAATAATCTTTAGTGATATCTACTTGACAATAAGATTCCAAATATAAGCTAAAAATATCCACTCGTGTCTAGTTTTAGCTGTCTCTTTGGTTACGTATTCACTGTGATTTATTTCCATGAAACTTTCTAGTATTTTTAAGTCATAAGAGGAAACAAAGGGTCCTTTCAATGTTGGAATGACTTCATATTCATGCAGGTAGCCTTTATGCTTCTGACTGCCAATGTATACTGCATCAGCACCAAAGTGACTATGTTGTATATTTCAGAAGCTTGTTACTGTTGCCACATCTTATTTCACCTCTATTATGGAAATTTATTAATGCCATTAAGAGACCATTGTTCTGGATTCAGTTAATCTTCAGCCTGGAAAAAATGCTGCAACTTTACACATAGTGGTATCCTTGACACAGCTGCTGAGCTGATCTAGGTTAATGTAATTGTTTGTGTGCAAGACCCTTGGTATTGACCTGAGAGACATCAAATTCTGCCTTTACTAACACTCGTATAAATCAGGAGTAGGTCCATTGATTTCAATTACTCAGTATTTACAGTGAAATGAAACAGAACATAATTTACCCTATACATCTAAATTTAACCTTGACACAAACTCTCACAGTCCCTATTTACTTGGATGAAGCAGTCAGAGAATTCCAGAACTGTATTGTAAGTGGAAAACAATGATATCTCAAATAGGCAAAAGTTAGAAAAGTAGCTGAACAGCCATTAAAATTTAGGGAAATTACAATTTTATCTTTCCTTCTGCCCACAAGAATAAAATTTACTTTTTAATTTCATAATTTCTTACCAGATGTAGCTTACTTGTAGTACAGTCTGGATTACTCTTAATTTTATCTTCATGAAGAACTATTCTCAATTGTATTGAGAATGAAGAACATTCTCAATGTACTTTTGCATCCAGTTTCTGCTACTTAGCTCCATGAGAACAGAAGAGGTAATCCTTTAGTCTCTTAGGATAGATTGAAAATTCATCTCAACCAGAAAGCAATTATTCTTAACATGGAGTTTTAGTATTTATAGTGAGCAGTGATTAATCTAAACCTTAAAAAATATATAGAAAAACTGAGATTAGGAAGATTTGTTAAAAGGTAACTTCGGGTTTATGCATGATGTGTAGGAAACAGAACTAATGCTGTCTTTTACCCTGTTTTGGAGACTAAAAATAGGTATTTATCAGGTTTTTATATCTAATAAGGCTATAATTACTAGTCCGATATAATTTAAAGGTTTTTCCAAGAAAAGAATACATACTCTTGCTTATCCCTGCAAAGAACTGTGCAGATAACAGTGATTTATAAATTATGATATTTTATATTCTTTGTGCCTCAACTTTGACTGGTTCAGCTGACTAAAACTGAAAGTTTATTTTAAAGTCTACAGTATTCTCCATAGAAATTATTTTCATATGTTTTATTTTCAAAATGTGTTTTATTCTGTGTTCCATAAATAAAAATTCCTCTTAATATGGATATAATGATGTTTGCTAACATTACATATATGTGGTTTCATATCCCCATTTTCTGTAGCTGTATTTAAACTGTATTCCCTGTCCAGAATGTAACAAAAGATGACAGCATGAAGTACCTATCTGGGTCATCACAATTAAATTGTATAGAAATAGATAAAATAAAACTTTAAAGAAAATTGGTTCCTTTCCTCTGCAGAGACTTGTTCCTCCAGGGTTTCCTAAGGATGAGCATCTTTAATCTTTAAAACCAGGCACTCTGCTGAAACTCTGTTTCTGAATAAAAATATTTTTGTACAGTAAATACATTTTGCAAAACTGAGTACTGTAGCTGTCATATTCATCAGGAAAATCTCAGCATAGAAAACTATTTCTCTGACTTTGAACCTACACTTACATTCACACACATCCTTCTGATGGGCAGATACAAAGTTGTGCTGCTCAAGTTGGGTCAGGTTTTGGGGGTTTTTAGCCTCTCCCTCATGCACATAGAAATAAACATCAACTAATTTGTTTTTTTTTAATAAAAACTAGTGTATTTTTTCCTATAATAATCCTCTTTAAAGTAAAAAACTGTAACTGTAAGATTTTAAAGATAGAGAGGTGACAGAAAATACAGACGTGCATCTAGTAATAATATCATTTGTGCTTAAATAATTAATTTACAGGTCCCTCTGCATCAGCAGACGCCTAAACCTCGATTCAGAGGCCAATAAATTTAATACAGACATAACAAGCTAGTGGTAGAAAGTTCATATCTTTTAGTTTAAGGCTGAATGACCTGTTCTTTTATTCAGACATCATGATATCAAAAATCACTGAGCTCTTTCTCTGATTTTTATCTGGTACTGATAAGCATTTGCACAAGTATTAACATTGCAATCCCTTTTACATGGCTACAGAAGTGCTTCCTCTTTAAGAGCCAGGTGTTTAATCTTGAAGAAATATATTCTGTATATCCTGATGTTGTGAATTTGACCTTATAAAACCATATCAAATTAAGATTAATTAAATTTGCACATTTATATCTACTCAGTCCCTTAGAAGTTTAAAATAATCCCCTCTGCCTGCCTCAGATTTTACCATCTCTTCCTCTGGTGAGCAAGTTGAACAGAATTTCTAACATTTCACAAGGCTTCTTGAATAAAGAGAGGCTGAAAAATCAGAACAAAAATTTGGTACAGGACTTCATAGGATGTTAGATTGCTTTCTCATATGAACAATTCTGCCAGTAGGATGCTGTTTTCGGGACTGTATGAGGATAACAGAGATTATTGCCCTTCTAGTTTATAGGTGATATGTAGATAACAGCTAATCTGTACCACATACATTGCTAACCTCATAATAATTTACTTTGTAAATTTTACTAGTTAAACTTGAGGCTGAAATATGACAGTTTTATAATGCATTGTTTTCGCCCTCTGTGAAGTAATGCAATATCAGAAATCTAATGCCATCCACCCCTCCCAATGCAAATTACCAAGAAAATTAATTCCAGATGTTTTCACTCCTCAAAACTAGCTGAATTTTGATGGGAAATGAAAATGAGCATATTAGAACTGAGTAGATTTTTGGCCTGCTCCCAAACTTGGAAAGTAACAAAACCCTGAGAGGAAAATTGAGAAACACTACTGGGGGAATGGATGGTTACAGTGGAAAAGTTTTCAGAGTTTCCCAGCAAGGTTATAAGCTAAGGAGCATTTTTCATTATTCATCCACAAGGCCAATGATTAGGGATAAGTAGCCTTCACACTATTGCTCAGCCTGAAGATAATGTTGCAAAGAATTTTCTCTGAGTATCTACTATATATATGATGGAAAGGTCCATTGCACACAAAATCTTGAAGCAATCTACAAAGTATGCATTTAATTACTAGAGAGTTAAAATAGATGGATGTGAATGCAGATGGAATACATGATCCAAAAAGCTGCACTGCAAGATAATTTTGCTTCTCTTTCATAACCACAGGATTTGTTTTTCATCTACAGCAGCGTGATAAATACTCAGAACAACAACCCACTGCTTAGGTATTTCCCTCACTGATTGCAATGGCCACCCTCATCAAGCACTTACTATAAACACATGGAAGAATGAACTGGTTTATAAACTATGGAAAATAGTGTGTCTCTAATGTATGTAGTCAGGGCCTGTGCAATACAGATGTTCTGCTGCTTAAACTACAGTGCCCTAACAGCATATGTTGGGTATAGGCACGGACAATTAATCTTAATTAGAGAAAGAGTTTAAAAATTGCTATATACTTACTGCCACCAACTTTGATTTAAATTCATTTGAGTCTTTAAAAAGCAAAATTAGGAAACAGAAATACAATTTTATGCCATCATTTATTAAGGAAGTAGAGGGGAAAATATCTATGTAGTTCATGTATCCATAAGCCTTCTTGATGTTTTTAGCATACCTTTCTTGACCTGGTTGCCTTTACATCTTTTTTGTATATCTTCTTGATTAGTTTCAATGAAACAGATGTTTTCAATGCAAAGCGATACTCTCATCCAAAATAATTTGTACTATTAGAGAAAATAAAGCAGTAAAAAGAGAACAAAACAGCAGCAAATTAGCACTTTTAAATAGTTTAAGTTTATCGTGGGTATAATTTCAAAGAAATCTTATCAATTCAGCAGTAGCAAGCAACAGAATTGTTTATTGTGGTGGTTTGAATCTGGCTGGGTGCCAGATACCTACCAAAACTCTCTATCACTCCTCTTGCAACTGGGCAGGGGTAAAAAAATACAATGAGACTGGTGGGTTGAGATAAGAGCAGGAAAGGTCACTCACTGATTACCATCACAGGCAAAACAGACTTGAATTAGGGAAATTAGTTGAATTTATTACCAAAGAAAATCAGAGCCGGATAATGAGAAGTAAAGCAAATCTTAAAAACACCTTCCTGCCAACCCTCCCTATTTCCCAGCTCTACCTCCTCCCCCTCAGCAGCACAGACAGACAGACAGACAGGGATGGGGGCTGCAGTCAGCTCATCACAGGTTGTTCCTCCTCTGGGAGAGTCCTCGCCCTGCTCCAGCCTGAAGTCCCTCCCATGGGAGGAGGGACAGTTCAAGAACTTGTCAAAAATGAGTCGTTCCCATGGGATGCAGCTCTTCATGAACTGCTGGGGTGCAATCTTTCAGGCACAGGCTGCTTCAACACCAGGCCCCCGCAGGGTCATCATTCCTACCAGCAGTCCTGCTCCAGTGTGGGCTTTTCTCTTCACGATTCTCCAGATCCCTGCCAGGAGCCTGCTCCAGCATGGGCTGCCCACGGGGTCACAGCCTTTTTTGGGTGCATCCGCCCTCTCCAGTGTAGGTTCCTCCAGGGGCTGCAGGCGGATCTCTGCTGCCCTGTGCCCTCCAAGGGCTGCAGGGACACAGCAGTCTCACCACAGGCCGCAGGGGAATCTCAGCTCTGGCACCTAAATCACCTCCTCCCCCTCCTTCCTCACTCACCCTGTTTCTCTCATATACATCACTCTTTATCTGCAATTATTTCTGTGTAATAATTTTTTTCCCCCTTCTTAAATACATTGCTACAGAGACATTATTGCCATCTGTGACGGGCTCAGCCTTGGCCAGCGATGGGCTGTTCTTGGAGCCAGCTGGTGTTGGCTCTGTCAGACACAGGGGGAGCTTCCAGCAGCTTCCCACTGAAATCAGCCCTGCAGGCCCCCTAAACCTTCCAAAACACTTATTAGGGAAAGAGATTATGGTGATCCATGAAAACATGCATATACAGTAAGTTATGACAGTGATACATAATATGTTCTGTTCCTCTACTTTCCTTAAGAACTGTGTTTTTACTCATTTGCTTTTATTCTCCCAACCTACACAGGTGCTTTCTGTTGAGATATTTTTAAAACTTGCTTTTCATAGTATAAAAATTAGTGAGTTCAGATACATCACATGTTTACTGAATGCCTGTCTTATGTTTAAATTGTGTGTCCTCCCCTCTAAAACTATTGGGAAGTAAAATCCTTGAGAAATATTAAGCATAAAGGAACATGTCTTAAGTTCATAAATTTCCAAGGAGTTTGGAGGTTTGCAGAAAATGCCAAGGAAGTTTTATTGCAAACTTCCTTGTTTCATACTCTTCTCCAAGAATTTAATTTACTGACTAATATATCATGCATATAAGCCAGTCTAAGTTTTACTGTGCTTCTTCTTTTAGGGATGCAATAGCAATGTGAGGAAAATACCACTTTTTAACAAATGTATGATTTTCAAATGTAAAAAAAATATGTGTATTATTACTCATGCCCCAGGCTGTTTTCATGGTAGTAAGAAATCTTGTGTTATTTTCCCATGATAAAAAAAGCTGAGATAAGAACATGATTACCATTTCCTAAGAAAGTACCTACTGTAAAAACATAAATTGTTTTAAAAGAATCCATACAAGGCTCATTAAATGAATTGACTTTGTTGCCTGATGTACCCCTGAGAGGATGAATACATTTATGGGAACTTTTTATGCAAAATATTTGCTTTTGAACCATGTGTTGTTATTAAATCACTAGTAGCAGAGGATTCATAAACTTAGGAAGGGTAGTCAGTAGCCATTTTTTCTTCTGTACTGAAGCTGGTGAGAGTCTAATATTACTGCTTTCAGTTTTTCTTAGGTTATTTCTTTCAGTTTTTCAGGAAAGATTGAGATGTACAAGCACCCTCATAAAAAAAACCCTAAAACTCTGTGTTTTCTTATGTTTATTTGTGAGAAGTTGTTGATGTAAATGAACTGATGTGCTGATTTTTCTCTTGTGTTCTCTGGTACCTGCTAGAGCAATGGATGCATGATTTCATCCCACAGCTCTGCATGTGTTGGAGATTGTCTACCTCTTCCTGGTCTAGTTTTGATTTTGATGCTTTTGGAAATACTACATACCTAGTGTTATGTTCTTTATTCAATTCACAGTGTTCCAGCTTCTTCCTACACTCTCCTCTTCACAATTTTGGTATGTCATATAGGAAGAAAGATAACAAGTACCACTCTCCTAGCATTTAATCTGATTTAGTAAAATTTGCTGAGGATATAACCTATACAATCATCCAGATAATTAATGAAGGTGTTAAAGAGAATTGGGCTCAGAATTGACCCCTGGGGTGCATCACCACTTACTGTACTCTAAATACAGTTCATGCCACTGATCACCACCCCCTGGGTCCAGCCATTCCATTCCCCTCACTCTCTGCTCCTCCTACCCATCCTTCATCCACAGCTCTGTGAGGACTGGGAGAGATCCCTGTGGGGAAAAGAAGGATTTCAGGAGAACCTTATGATGGAAAGATTGTCTTGCATAAAATGCAGTCACTATATCTTAATTCTTTTCATAATGCATGAAGTAGAAAATAAAGAGTAATGAGTGTTATCACCCATCAACGAAAAAAATAGAAAAAATAGAAAAAACATTAGAAACCTTTTATCTCTACTGGAGATCTGCTTAAGAACTATAATGAGAACTTTCTACATTCCAGTAATTTCCAGATACACAGGGTTTTTTACTAGTTTCTTTTTGAAAACTGTTTCTGACTGTAGTCAAATTATCCAAATTCCACAGTCTTTCAGGAAAACATTAAAAGAATACTATTCAATGTATCAAAATAATAAAAAACCCCTCTAAATTAAATTTATTTTTTAGAATCTAAATTTATACATTACTTAACAAAAAATAAAATAGAAATCTATTATCTAAATAATAATATATTTTTTTAAGAACCATAACAGTCTGTGATTGGCATAATATTTTTTGAGGGAAAGGTCTTTGACATTTCTTGTTCTTTCTTTGAACATTTATATTTCTTTCTAATGTTTCTGGAATTTGTCAACGAGTAGATAATAGATGATAAAAGAATTTTAAGGTTTAATAGAAAGATAGTAAACACCTTGTAGTAAATATTAGCATCTTAAGCCAAGTTGTGTGTGAGTATCTTTTGCAATCCAGAAGTAGGAGCATGTTCTGCATTTTTTGGACTCCCTCTGCTAGTTTTATACCAAGAAGCTAAACATGACAGATGCAAAACAGAGAAAAGATACCCAAGTCTGTATGAATGCAGTTAAAAATACCCAGACTTCTTTAATTTATGGAATCCCAAGCAGATGGTAAAATATATTTACTGAACTCTTCTCTCTTTTTCTCTAAAGAACCAGAAGCTTTAAATATCACATCATGTTTCAGAATTTGGCAGTGAGGACATAAGTTTTCTCTGGTTTTTTTCTTCTTCTATTTTTTTTTTTTTGAAGTCCTAATAAGATGTTCTGAAATTTGGAGCACTGTTAAGATTTTGATAGCTACAAATCTGACTCAAATTATTTCTTTGATGTCTCTATGGGAAAAATTTACTTTTAAAAATGATATAAAAGAAAAAATGTTTTCTTACTATTTTCAGTGTCTGTACTACAATTTGATTTAGGAATTAGAGTTTAACACTGTCAGAATTAGGCTGCTTTGAAGGCCAAAGTTACAATTAAATTGTGTAGTTTTTTTCTTGCATAACAGGATTAGAATAAAATAATTTCATTATTTTTGCACATAAGGGCAATGTGGTGTTTGTCTGAAACACATCTTCCAGATAGACATTCATTCCTGCACTGAGACAATGAAAGATGAGTCCTGAAGTCACTTATTGAGGATCACCTTAGAACATTTCTTTTTATTTCCTTCAGTTGTCCAGATGGTTTACTTTTAATTCATTTTTACTGTTTTTATTTCTTTTCTTGTGTTGATTCTTAATCATAATTCAGTTTCAGAAATTGAATAGCATTCATTTAAGTGATTAAAGGAAGAGTAAGAGATGATCTGAACTATTGTTACCTCATATCAGTAGGTGATATCAGAAGACACATATATGTGGCTCCATGTTCAGGTTGTTGTTCCAGAAATTTTTGCTAATATTCCTGTCTGAAGACTCTACAATAGTAGTGTTCTACTTACCTAGATAATTATTAATAATTACATTGAGCTTTTGTGTCCTCACAGGTAATTGTGTACTTGTCTTGAATTTGTCTGAAAACTTATTTGATACTCAGGAGTTCCAAATTATTTAAAATTTTTTATTTCCACAATCTTCAAGATAATAGTGAACACCCTGTTGGACTTCCATATGAGGTTGTTGGTATTTGCAAGGTGATTAGATGCAATATGTGTGAAAATTGTGTGTTCAACCTGTGTGAATCTATCTGAAAAAAATTAAGTTACAGTCAAGATCTTCTGAATACTTCTTCACAAAAGTGACTATGAGAGCTTCCTTAGAAGCCTGTCTAAACCAGAACAGGAGAGACCGAGCTGTGTGGCTGGGCAATGTGCAGGCAGCAAACACCAGGCACTTTCTCAGGAGACCACTCTTCAGGATTATTTCTCTGCATAAATTGCTGAAGCTCAGTTTCCAGATGAAAGAAGGAAAAATGGATTTTTACATGCTACATTTTTATGAGATTTTTAATGGCTCCTGAAGGAGCAGGCATGTGAAGCAGAAGCAGAGTACTGCTGTCATTTCCTATGTTTCCAGGACTCAAAGTGAAACTCCTGTAGCTCACATTTCAAAAATTTTGTGGGTATTGCTGAATTTAGATTTTTTCTTCCATCTCTGAAGATAGATAGTATAATGAGAACCAACAACAAGAGAAAGTATTCTCATGCAAATAACTCTGTATTCTGAGTGTTCTGAATGAGTGCTATAGTAGCAATTCAGGGATGACTAAGCCTCAAAGATGGAGTAAGGAATGTGTGTGCATGTTCATACATGTGTACATATCCCATTTTACATATTGAAAAGTATAAGGAACTGTATGAAAGCTGAATTTAATTTACCTCAATCTGCGGGTTTTCCATTCAGCAAGTATCATCTCAATAAAGAGATTATATACATGTTTAAATATGTAGCACTGTAGAGTTAAATTTGACAGCAGAGAAGAAAACTGTTGTTTGGGAATCAGGTCACAATAATATGTAGAAGTGGGAATATGCACTTTTTTGATGGAGACACATACATTTCAATATATGCTTTAATGTAGATATTATTGTGATCTGTTTAAAGGCCTCCTTTTTTTTTCTTATACCTTCCTAAAATTTGCATTTTTTTGATTCCACATTTTTAATAATAATTTATTTACTGTTATATTGATTATTTAGAAAGCTTTGTGACCTTCTAATTGCCTACAGTAGCATCAGATATGTATAAACATAGGGTTATAAATAATATTTGGCATTATTGACAAATGTAATTTAATTTATCCCTTTGAACAATGCCCTCTGAAATGCTGACATTCTAAGCTTTTGAGACATGAATGCTGCTCTGTGAAAACTTCTACATAATGGTTTTGGAGAAAGTGAAGGTGTGAAGAATAAACATTTAAAAGAAAATTTGGAAACAGTTTTCCTGAAAAATTAGGTTGTGAGTATGGTATTGTCCTCTTGAATGTTCCATGAAGCATAAGGGTGAAAATTCAAAACTTTTATTTGCTTTAAGAACTTTTACTACCCTTTTGTGATTGCTAGTTATAACATTTGAGCTGCACACACAATTAAATATTTTTAAAATTAGCTATCCTGGAGCTCCAGTCTTTATTCTCAAAAATGTCTAGAACTTTATGTCAAGAACTTGACTAAAAAAGAAAGGTAGGGATATGAGAACTGGAGTTATGAAAAGTTTGTCTTTAGCTGTGTCCACTTGTAACAAAGACATCAAAACTGAACTTCCTCCATTTCATACAGTGAATTAATAAGAGAAGTGAGCCTTTTATTAAGGCAGTGACCTTAATGGTAATGGTAGACAAATACTTTACAGCCTAGCAGGTCATTGGCTTGGTGATTTTAGGATATGGAATGTTTTGGTTAAGCAACCTGCATCTTATTCTTTCTGGATGAACCAAGACTCTTACATGTGGTTATGAATTACTTCATAGCAAGGACCTGTTTTGGTATAATCAGGGTGGAGAAGTAAGCTGGTCAGATGTCTTGTCCCTGCTTGCCTGCATCTTGCACACAGGTTTTGACCAGAACTGCTGGAATTCCTTTTAAATAAGTTAAAATTATAATAATTTTCTTTATGAACAGTTTCCCTGTACACTCAGATAAGTTATGGATTCTCCTATTTGTTTTTGAATGCATCAGTTTGTAAATCTGACATACCTATTCTAAGCACGTCGTCTTTCTGCTCCTGAGAGTATAGAAGGTAGACTTGTAATAGCTATCAGAATACATTTTCTAAAGCTTTTTTTTCCATTCTTTAACCTTGTTTCTTAACCCACAAGTCTTCAACAAGCCAAGAAAAGGGATCTAGTACACTACTTATCTTCCTTACTTAAAGGTACCTGGTTGTCGCTGAAAATAGTCACATAAAGGGAAAGGAAGGAAGCATCCTCTGCAACCTGATGATCCGAGAGATAACAACATTTTACTTGAACATTTTCTGATTTTCCCATGAAAGAAGCACTATCAAAATGGGAAAAATATCAAAGCAGTGGAAGAAAAACAATGAAATGATAAAAACAGAACTTAAGTATGTTGTGAATAGAATGTCTAAATATATATGTGGACACTGATTAAAACTTGTACAATTGTAAACCTGTACAGTGCACTTCAAGATCAAGATGGTAGATATTCTAAATCTTATCTGTGAAGAACAAAGTTCCTCCCAACTGCTGACTTTGTCTTCAAAACACTATTTCTGTATTACTTCCTAAAAAATAACACAAATTTAATGTGTTCCTTTTGCTTCTCTGACGATTTTTAAGGAAAAAACTAATTTCAAATCTGCCTTGCAATTAAGTGCAATAAGCATTGTTATACAGTGTTTACACTATATTAGGGGAATTGCAATTTGTTGGCTCCTAATTTATTTCTTTAAACTGTGATTATATCAAAGCCTGCAACAAGGAGTCTTTTCTTGATGTGGAAAATTCTCTCTATGTAAACATTTGTTTATGTTTATGTGAGTGTATAGCCATAGCCTTCAGTGCAGATGTAGTTTGGATAGCAAGGGGTGCAACATCAAATCATTGTTTTCTGTTACATTAATGTAAATTCAGCAATTATACACCAATTTCTGGGTTTAAATTCTCTGAGAGACTTTAGAGGGGAAGATGGAAAAAGATGATGAGGTGATCAGGAATTCTAGAAGTCCTAAGTAATTTCAAAGATGAAAAACATGATGTGCAGCTCAGCAGAGAATCTGGGCCATAACTACCAGGGGTAAATCCCACCTGACTGATCTGATTTTTTTCTGTGATAAAATGACTGGGTATGCAGGTGGGGAGAGGGCAGTGGATGTCATTTACACTGACTATAGCAAAATCTGTAATACTCTCAGCCACATTAAACATTGTGGTCTGGATCGGTGGAAAATCAGATGGGTAAAAAGTATTTGGATGGCCGGACTCTAAGAACAGTGGTTAGCAGGTTGGGCAGTTCAGAGGCTGATAACAAGGGCAGGGTCTTGGGCTTGTCTTATTTCCCACCTTTATCTATGACTGGAAGAAAGTTGTGGAGGTTCTAGGTGACAGCAAAGTGGGAGGAAAATAAACGTAAAAATCAATACTTAGTAAAACCTTCTTTAAAATTCTGTAATTCACATCAAAAACTAAATATCTTAGGATATATTAGAGAGAATAAAGTGAATTTATCTGGATGTGAGGTTACTTCATTAATCTATCATAAAATACAGCAAATTCAGAATCTACAGAAAGATAAGCATAGTACAGCTACAAGTCATAGGTCATTCTCTGTGTTACTTCATTTAATTAGAATGTATGAGATATCTTTTTCTAGAACTCAATTTCAAATGATCAAGTTTTGGAAATGTAAATAGGACCTAAATAAAACTGTTCCAAATATGTAGGTAATGATCTGAATATATGATTTAAATTTCCATTTTGGGAACACTCAGAATTTCACACTGAATTTTTAGATAAACTTCTAAAAATGGCTCCTTTTTCTCTACTTTTTTTTTTTAAATAATTCTCTTGGTATTTACCATGTGAAATCCATGTCTGTCTCTCACACCTTTAACAGCACAGCTGCTGTTAATGCGGACATTGTTTTAAAAACCTTATAAACTTTTATGAACCAAACCTGCTCTTGATTAGTCTCACTCAGTGCATAGCATTTCAGTGGAACACTTCAGTATGAAAGATTTTTTAATGGAGGAGAAAACTAAAGCAAGGTGTGATATCACAGCAGATATGACACAATTAGTGATTATAGAGACTGCTAGATTTGAGGCTTTAGCTATTATGCTCTTATAATTAAGTTAACACAAAGTTAAAAAGCTTTTTTTTTTTTTTTGAATGCCAATATTATGGAACTTAAGTTAATTTTGGATTTTTTGCTAAGTTTTATGCATAATATGGGCATAAAACTATATTTCTCCACTATGATCTGGGTTCTATTGCCAGAAAACATTCAGGTTTAACTTCATATGGAGTTAGTAACTTTGATGCTTGATAAAAATAGATGGTACCATATAATTTCCCATAAAGTATTTTGTTTCCAAGTAGGTTATATTATCATTAGAAATGCAGGTGAACTGAAGGATTACTACATTACTACGAAGTTAAGCTGCTTGTAAAATTGTCTGTAAAAACACCGAGAGAGGAAGCAATAAAGATCTGCAAGTAGACTTCCCCAGGCTTAATAGAAAGAAAAAGACCTTTCAGTTAATAATTCAGCACTTTTTTTTTTTTTAGAAAAAGTGTGCTTTATTTCTATTTTAATTAGAAATGTAACAGTCAATGAAATGGAGATCAAGGTGCCAGAGAAACAAATGCAAGCTCCTATTCTCCTTTTCCTTCTTTTCCTATCTTATTCTTGCTCTTATGTTCTTATTTTCAGCTCAGCTTCTTTTTCTCCAAATAGGAATATTATTGGAAATGTAGATTTTACAGGATGTTCAGAAAAAAAAAATCCTGTTCAGGTTTTGTTATAAGTCATCAAAAAGCCAGTAAGGATTCAAGTGAACAAAGTGCTGTTTGGCTATTTGTATAAATTACTGATAGAGATTGTTTTTAAGACCATGTTGCCCATGGTTAAAGTTTCTTTCTGTCTTTCAGTTTTCTAGACCTTCTTACACAAATTCTCTTGACTGAATAATAAGCTGAAAACACTGATAAAACCCCCAAAGCTGACAGCTCCTCTCCCCATTTTGTGCATGAAGCACAGGACACAGACATTTGAGCTCGTGGGATGCCACAGAGGTTGCGTAGCAACGGATGCGAGAGGCAGCTCATCTCTGCTGACTGTCAGACTCCCAGGACAGCACAGAACGTATTTCAGGGATTGCAACCTCAGATCTTTTAGGCTCTTTAACCTTTTGTGTTTAAAAGAAAGAACTATTTTTAAACAGTACTGGATAGGCATACATAGATTTTTAGGTTCCACCAACACAAGGAAAGTTAAACAGGAATATTATTACAACTTTTCAAAAAAGCTTTTTATTTTGCCTTGTACTTTCAGAGAATAAAGCTACAGATGGGACAAAAATGTTAAAGGGAAATCACATACTCGACTGTTCATTGGGAAGATGGCACTACAATTAATTTTTAGTCAATGGTAGAAAACCAATATTTTTTTTGTATTTTTCTGCATCAATGGATCTTTTTTTTTGTGTAGCGAGAGCAGTAAGAGATGCATGATATGCAGAGAATAATGAAGGGGTTGGAAAGGATTGACACTTAAACATGACAATGAAAAGGTTGCGTTTGGGACAAATAACACTGGTCACTAGGTAGGCAGCACTTAGAATTCTTTATATTTCTAATATTTTAGTTTCAGGATTTTCATGTTTTACAAAGTAGAAGTGGGACTTTGCAAGCTACTTTCATTTCTTTAGAAAGAAAATGTGAATCCAAGTAACACTTCACACATCTATAACAGTTCCTTTAGAAGATTATAAAGGCCTTTAACAACATGACGCAACAAAGCTTTGTGACAAATTACTCCCAGATATGAGCAGAAAACAAGTATGGCTCCACAGAGAAATAATTAGGACAAACTGGCACACTATTTAGATTGGAAATCATCATAGGACAAGATTGCCTTTTTAAGCCTCTAAAGAATTTGAAGTGCTAAATTAATTTCTCAATGAAGTATAGACAGCTCCTGTGTTAAGCTGAGTGAGGATTTTCGGGATCAGAAGTCTGGACTTAAGTGCCTAAAATGCCCATACATTTCCTGTGATCCAGAGTCCTTAGTGATAAGTTACTTAAAAGAAAAACTTTAAAGGGATTCAATTGTTTTTGTCAGTAACTGATCCAAGATCCCAGAGGCTGGGTTTTCAGGAGCACTAAGACTTACAGTTCCAATGGAAGCTGGCACTACAGTGCTTTTGAACTTGTATGAACTCATGGAATGTTACAGACTGCTATGTAGTGTGAAAAATTAGATGACTTTAAATACAAACCTTGTAATTATTTTTGGATTTGAAGGCTATGTGATTCAGTCCCTCTCCTATAAACAGTACTAGTTAATCTAGCATGGATATTTTTTGGTGAAGCCATGTTTACAGTTTTGGTATCTGATGCTTGTAGAAGGGTTGCTATATCTGAGGCACAGGCACTGTATTTCAGTAGTGAAATTGTCTCTGCCATTCCACATGCAGGCTTTTACTAATCTTTTCATATTTTAGTATCAGATTAAAAAAAAAATCTGGATGCTCCTGCCAGATCTTTGCTTAAGAAGAATGGCATGCAATTCAAGACGTGGCCAATTTGTTATAATCCCTGTCAACCAAAGGCTGGCCCCAGTGGGAGTGGTATCTCCATGGCTGAAAATGACAGCTTTGGAACTGAGCAGACAAAATTAGGCTCCTCATATCCCAAGATGAGAAAATTAATTTCCATGCCTGTAAGCAAAAGTAGTGCCTGGTATTGCAAGTTCCCCAAGGTGCAAGGACTCCAAGGCATCCTTACACAGATATCACATTAACTGCTAAATTGATGGAGTACAACATAATAGTAACAATGTTGCACACATTATGATATTATATATTTTTAAAGGACTGTATTAGAAAACATACATAAAAAGCTAATTGAGAGAAGTGACATTCACAAATTATTTTGAAGTAAATATTGCTATCATGCATCCATTTTAGAAAGGAAGACAAAATTGGAACCTTCATTTTTTAATAACATTTACTTAATAAACTAAACGAACATTACTAAATAACTTCTCTTGTTTAAAAAATGTGAAGTACAGTTCATATTGCTCTATGACATTGAATATAAAAATAGATTTATAATTTTAAATATAAAACTTTTTGGTAAAGCTGACCATTTGATCGTTGTTGTTTATTGCCAATATGACTTACCATATAAAAACCCCAAAAACAAAACCAACAACAACAAACAAAACAAACCACCAAAAAACAAAAAAAACCACCAAGCAAATAAAAGAAAAAAAAAACCCAATGCCCCCAAGAAAATAAACAAAAAACCCCAAAAAAGCCCAAAACAAAACAAAAACCACCAAAACCCACCCACCTTGGTTCACATTAAAAAGAAGTTAAGATTTCTTTATATTTTAATGTGAGTCTTGAAGATGATTGAATTTTTAGTATTAAAACTGTTCTCACAAAAATTAATCCGTAAAAATTAGGTTACTTACATGCTTATGAACATGGATTTTTTGAGGTTTACCATAGTATCTTTCCTAGCATCAGATAATTTAGCAGCAGTGACCTTTAGTATTTGGCAGTAGTAGTTTTTCCCAAACAGTATTGGAGGAAATGAAACACATGAAAAAATACTTAACTTGTGCTTTGTGGAACTAACAATTTCAATATCTAAGCCTGAGGGACAGATTTATTTTTATTAATCTATTTCTGTAAATGGGATGCAGAGTCACAAAAATTTATTTAAGACCACAACATTGTATAAAAAGTGGTGGAATAGGAACTGAGAGTAAACCTTAAAGAAATCACAGCTATTTACTTGTTACTGAGTTTTTTTCAGTCATAGAAATTTTCTCCTATACTCAGTGCACTCCTTTTCTAATCCTTTTTTCTACTCATAGCACTTACCTTATCCTTGCCTTTCTTAACTCGTTTTCATACTTATGCTTTCTGTCCACTTCTGCAATTGCTAAGAATTTTATAAAAGCACATTCATACAAACACAAGTATATAGTTAGAATGTAGTTGTGTGCATGTAGTTAAGTGTACATGTAGTATGAATTGTAAAACTAAATACTTACATTTTCTAGCATTTGATGACTAGAATAATTGTGAAAATAATATATATTTTTCTGCCATCTGTCTCTAATATTTCAAGTAGAAAGGACTAAAATTCTGCTTTTCTTTTTCCTTTTGATTTTTCTCTTAAATTTATCTTTCATATGTATGTAAGAAATATGACTTGTTCTTGAAAATACTTGAAGAATTTACATTCTGCCCATGTAAAGTCAAACCTTCAATGATTTCAGTGGAAGTACTCAATACGATTTGGAAAAGGAGAAATATGGATCCATACTGAACACTCTTTTTATTCAATTTCTGTTTATTATTTTCTAACATTTGCTGTATATAAGTAAATAAGTATGACAGCTTATTTTGTATTATTTCAACATATCTAAGCCTGCAAATTAAAGTACCTATAGTATCAGAGCAGTTTTAAAACTTCTATGAGCATTTCCAGATAAAGTTTGGTTTTCAGTTGAAAAATGTAATAGAAAAAGTAATATGTAGCACAGGATAGCTGCACACAATTTCCATAAATGGGTTTTCAATAATTATTTGAATGAATTTCATGGTACTCTGCCTTCAAAGAAAAATCAGAAGAAAACACTTATGTGTTCACTATTATGAAGTACTAAAATTAAAACTTATTATGGGCTTCCAGATGAAATCACTGAGGCATTTTTCTCAGAATCATTTTGTAAAATAAGGCAAGTATCCAGATAGATAGTGATGCTTGCTTGCAAGTGCACAGTAACAACATCCTTTCGTATTTAGCTGCTTCCCAACTCTGAAGTGCTCTTTTCCTCTTGTCCCTTGCTACATGACATGAAAGTTTGTCATCTGCACTTGCCTAGACCTCAAAAGAGAAATCTACATATGGAAACTTCTCTCTGGAGATATTTTGACCTTTGATGTAATAATGCAGATTTTTGCTTGTCTGACTAATGCAGTTCTTTATTGTTACCAAATCTATTTATTCCCAGAGCTGGGTTTGAGGTCTTTCAATAACATTATTTTTCTCAGTAGATATAAAAGAGAAAGAATGCCATGAAGGCTCTTATTGGTAGGAGGCTGCAAGGAACACATCTGTTCCAAAACAATTTGTATTACACAGTGTGGATTTCTGATGTTTTACAGCCATGATAATTTATTAAATTAAATTCTGATCAGGAAAGTTACTGTGATAGCAATTGGACAGAAGGGGAGCTAAAAATAATTCTGGTATTTTAGACCTTGTTAACTTTTCCACATGACTGATTCAGATTTTTTGGAACTTCCATAATTCTGTGACAGAAAGCCATAGTATTCTAACTTCTGGAACACTAAAGGATTTGCTCATTATGAGTGGCAAAATGTGCATCATTTGGCTAATATATGATCCTGTGGATGCTAGAAGGTTCAGATGTCCGCTGGTGTGCTTGTGACAAACATTGCTGGTGCTGCTGCGCAGCGTCGGTGTGCGGAGGAAAGGGAGAGCATCCTTTGCTGGGATGTGCCACGCCCCCGAGAGCCGCCAGATGGAGCGTGTCACTTACCCGGGACCGTGTCACTAACCGGGGACAGTGTCACTAACCGGGGACAGTGTCACTAACCGGGGACAGTGTCACTTACCCGGGACCGTGTCACTTACCGGGGACAGTGTCACTAACCGGGGACAGTGTCACTTACCAGGGAACCATGTCACTTACCGGGGAACTGTGTCACTAACCGGGGGACAGTGTCACTAACCGGGGACCGTGTCACTTACCTGGGACCATGTAACTTCCCGGGGCACAGTGACACTAACCGGGGGACAGTGCCACTTACCAGGGAGTGTGTCACTTACCAGGGCACCGTGTCACTTACCGGGGGACAGTGTCACTGACTGGGGGACAGTGTCACTTGCTGGGGACAGTGGCACTTACCGGGGACAGTGTCACTTACCGGGGACCATGTCACTAACTGGGAGACAGTGTCATTTACCGGGGGACACTGTCACTGACCGGGGCACAGTGTCACTTACCAGGGAACTGTGTCACTGACCGGGTTACCACGTCATTTACCGGGGGACAGTGTCACTTACCGAGGGACAGTGTCACTTACCCGGAAACTGTGTCACTGACCAGGGTACTGTGTCACTAACCAGGGGACAGTGTCACTAACCGGGGGACAGTGTCACTAACCAGGGGACAGTGTCACTTACCAGGGACAGTGTCACTTACCGGGGACCGTGTCACTTAACAGGGACAGTGTCACTAACCGGAGGACAGTGTCACTTACCTGGGACTGTGTCACTTACCAGGGACAGTGTCACTTACCAGGGAAGCATGTCACTTACTGGGGACCGTGTCACTTACCCGGGACAGTGTCACTTACCTGGGACTGTGTCACTTACCAGGGACAGTGTCACTTACCGGGATGCGCGGCTGCTCACAGCTCCACCAGCTCACCTGGTCCCAGAGCCTCCAGCACAGCAGTCACACCTCTCCTTTTAAACAGACAGTTCTTAAAAGAATTCAAATGAGAAGCGACTGTGATACGAAACTTCTTACTTTTCCAAATATTATTTCTATAATAGTATTACTAAATATGAATGCATCAAGTATACTTTCTGTACATTCCCAAAATTTAAGCTCGTTTATGTAAATGTTATGCAAGCAATCTAGTACCTTGCAAAAATCTCTTTCTGTCTTTCAATTATACTGCATCTTTTCTGGAAAGGACCTTCCTCCCCCCACCTCCCCAATTCAGTTTACATCATATTCATTGTGCTGTAGTCATAGCCTTTTGTACCCTTGATTATTTTAGGATAGATCTTCCATGTGCCATTTAGCAGAAATTATGGTTTACCTAATTTCTAGAGACTAAAACAGGCTTTACCTTTAGTATAGAGCTAGGGTAAAACTGTTTGATGAGTAAAATTTAATCTTCATTTCTCTATTGGTGCCATGTATAATTTTAAAAATAATTTATACATTAAAATATGAATCATACTGTGAATCCCACAGTAGCTATTCTAAGAAACTCAGACATCAAGGATCCAGGAGCCCCTTGCCATCCTTACCTCCCCTCCCCACAGCAAAGCAATCTCTGAATGCAGAGGAGCTGACTGGGACCTCTAACTTGCTGGTCATAAGCTCATATAAAAACAAAATTGTGATGCTACTCTATCTTGACATGTGTTTGAATTCTTATGAAGAAACACCATTTGTAATCATTGTATTAAAAAAAATCCTTCGGAAATGCAAATACCTTCTACTTTTAAATTGAAAGTAAGCTTAAGAGGTTTTCATACAGATGTGGGGTATTATGAGTTTTTAAAAATTGGAAATCTAGACTTCCCCCCCACCTGCCATTTGGATTAATTGCTTCTGGGCCTGTTTACTGTTTAAACACAAGTGCTTAATGGCATTAACCCCATAACACTCCTCAAAGAAAACAAACCCCTTCCAAACATAGAAAGTCTGGATCTTTTTAGAGTAGTCAGTTTACAAAGACGAAGGTACCTTCATTCTTAAAGTGTATAATGATAGAAGGAATCGTTAATATAGAACTTTCATTATCTGACTAAAATTAGTTTATCTGGAGGAATGCTTCTGTGAATAAATCTTGTATGCAAGGCTGAACAGAAATATTTTTGCAATACGATTTTTATCATGTCAGATATTTTTTTGTCTCTAATAAATAATTTTCTCCTGACATTTTTTATATAACTTACTGCATTCCCCATTCTCACGATCTGAATTCATAAAACCAAAACTCGGATGTTTTATCTCAAAAAGATTTTTTTAAATTAACAGTGATAACAAACCAATGTTAACAAAATGTAAAGCTTAACATCATTCAGCTCTCTGAAAAGATTTGCACAATCAGTTTTGAATAAAAATGCTGTATCTTCTCTTGAGTAAAAATTAATCAAAAGAGTAATAGCATAAGAAAAATATATGTATGGTGAATAAAAATGATGATATCTATTGTTTTTCTCTAGGAAGATGTATGGTTCATTGGTGGAATTACTACTTGGAACAAAACTATAGGAACAAAACAAATGTTGCTATTCTGCAGGAGTTATTGTACAATTGTTTTTCTCTCTCTTTTAAACCAGAAAAGTAAAAAGGCAATGCTGACAACAGATTCTCAAATCAGTTCAAAGTTATTCATACAGAAAAGTTCAAAACTTACCCACATTTCAAGAGAAGTATTTTTGATAAAATGCATATTAGAACTCTTCAAGATTTTATTGAAAGGGATAAAGCTGTTAAACCATTTTCTTTTCTCCAATATGTATTTGAGAATCTGGATGAAGTCAGAGATACAACTTTTCCTGTTATTTCAACCAACACAAGAAGTTTTTCCCCAATTCTTTATTTCTTTTGATGTCTTAGAGGCCATCAGTGAGAACCTCTACTGTTAGGTTGGGAGGATTGTATGCAATAGTAAGGAAAAGAGAAGGCAGCTCTTTGTGTATAGAATAAAGTAATCTAAAAAAATATAGCAGAATATTTGCTAAGGAAATCTGAATGAAGTAGGCATGCAGACCTTAAAATGACAATGGCAGCCATCAAAATGAGTCCGTAATCTGGTACAATGGTGTGGTATCACACACATATAGAGAAGAAATATAGGATTAACATATATAAATTGGTATTTTATTCTATTATCTTTCATTGAATTGATTAACAATACACAGTGATTCAGAGACTTTGACCTAGTCACAATAGTTGTGTTTCATTTATTATTTGGACTGTATAATTTCATACTCATTATCATTGTGTAGTTACAAAAGGAAAGAATAATTCATAGAAAGGTTTGTTCTAGAGTGCTTTGTGATGGAGCTACATCTGCCAGTCTGACTGCAGCTTCAGTTAGGTTTGTAGGATGCTCTAGGTTTAGGAAAGGAAGGGATTTCTGAAGAAAGGGCTTTGGTATCTTTTTTAATCCAAGAAAAACTAGAGAAATCTTATAAAACTGGAGAAAATATACCAGAAAATTCAGTGAACGTAATTTTGCAATCACATAATGTAGTGATAGGCAATAGCATCTGGACCATGACTGCCTCTCTGCCTATGTAATGTAATTGTGGGAAGTATTTTCTTTCCATTGAGATAGCTTATCTTGCATTTTTACTAAATTCATGTGCTAAGTCTTTTCTTGCATGAACAACCTCTACAGAACACTGGTTAAACAGAACTTTACAATGTATAATTATCTTCTTTTAATATTCAAGAATTAGGCAAAATAATAATTTCAGAACATCTTATCTGAACTGCCTGACCTATCATTTAAGCATTCCATCATTTTATATACCTTGTTCTTATTTATCTCTTAAATTGCTTCCTTTCCTTCATTCTCACAGTATCTCTGCACATTTTATTTTTCTTATCATTTCTGTAATATTTCTAAAGAGTAATGAATGTAGTTGATCAGTTACCAGCTGTTTTATATCAGTGTAAATTTTGGGACTTCACTGGATTTATTCCAACATGTATCAGAAGAGGATGCGATTTAATACTTCAGAGGAAGAATTTTCAGGTGCATTAATTCAAAAATATAAACATTAAGTTAATTTTGTGTGTTCACACACAAATTTTTATTTAAAAATTATTTTAGATCACTGTTTCAGTGTAATTAAGATTTCATTCAGATAATCAAAATTATGTCCAGTTAATCAGTTAATTTTCATTCAAAAGTGTGTTAAATCATATCAAGCTATGTTCCTTTTTATCCTCTTTCATTTTCTTAAGTACATCTTTGTTTGTTTTTTACAAACGTGCTCCTGACTTTTTCCATCCTCCATCTCTCAAATGATTTCATCTCTGTAAAATTCTGATCTCTTCCTTAGCCCTTTTCAAAAATCAGTATCCATTTAAAGAAAAAAAGAACTGTAGGACAGTATTTTTTCTCTCTTCTATTGCACTCCACATGACTTACAGCCTGATACAAGTAGGTATTAGATACACCAATTTTTGAAGGTATCTGTATTCATACGAGTTTAGAACAATGAAATTCGATTTTTGCTTTGTTCATAGATGGTATAAACTCCTAAGAAGGGATAGGCAATGAAAGAAAGGCAGAGGTGCAGCCCTGTATGTTTAGAAGAGTTTCAGTTTTCTAGAGTTTGATGCTGCTGATAATAGGGTTGGGTGTTTCTAGGTAAGAATCCGGAGAAGGCCAAGAAAGCAGATAACATGGTGGGAGGCTGTTACAGACCACACATCAGGATGAAGGGATGGATGAAATATTCTATAAGCAGATGGGAGAACTATCATGATTAGTAGCTCTTGTGGGGGGCTTCCACTTTCCAGGAGTCTGCTGGAAATAAAGGACAGCAGAAAGAAAGCAGCCTAGGAGATTTCTTGTATCTGTGGAAGAGAACTTCCTGACACAGCTGGTAAGGGAGACAGCTAGGGAAGGAACCTGTTTGATAATGAAGACTTTGTGGGAGGTGTGATGGTTGCAGACCAACTTGGACAAAGTGATGATGAAATGATAGTTTATAGCTCCCGGAGAAGTAAGGACCAGGCCTTATAGACCTGCTACCTTAGACCTCAGACAGGCAGACTGGCCTGTTTGGGAGACCAGTTGACAGAGTCCTTTGGGATGTGGTCCTGAAGAGCAAAGGAGTCCAGGAACACTTGACATTCTTCAATAGGGAAATCCTGATTATGGGAGCAGGCTGTCCCCATTCACTGAAAGACAGGCTGGAGGGCAAGACCATTCTAGATGAACAAAGAACCTTTGTTTAGAACTCGGGAATCACAGGAGAGTTTATGACCTCTGCTAGAAGGGACAGACAACTCAGGAAGACCACAAGGATATTGCGAGTATATGCAGGGAGAAAATTAGAATGGCCAAAGCCCAACTAAAACTTAACCTGGCTAATGCTGTAAAAGACAATAAATATGTTTCTAAAAAAACACAGAAGGGCTAAGGAGAATCTTCATCTTTTTGGATCTGGAGAAAAGCCTAGTGACAAAAGATGAGGAAAAGACTGAGGAAGTTAATGACTTCTTTGCCTCGGTCTTTAACAGTAGGACCAGCTCTTCTCTGGTTCTCAGACGCTGGAGCTGGAAGACAGAGATGGGGAGCAGAATGAAGCCCCTGTAATCCAAGAGGAAATGATCAGTGACATGCTATACCACAGCAAAATATGAAATCTATCTACAAGAAGGGTCAAAAGGAGGATTAAGAAAAATGTAGGCCTATCAGCCTGAGCTCTGAGACAGGGAAGGCCCTGGAGCAGATAATGTTCAGTATCATGACACAGCATGTCAGGGGATGAGGCCCAGTCAGAGGGAGCTTGTGAAAGGCAGCTCCTGCTTGGCAAACCTGGTCTCCTTCTGTGGCAGGATCACCTGCATTGTGAATGAGAGAAAGGTTTTGCGTGTCTACATGTAAGTAAAAAGCATTTGACAATAGTTTCCCACATGATTCTCCTGGAGAAACTGTTTGTTCATGGCTTGGAAGGGTGGACTCTAAACAACTGTCTATGTCTGGGCCCAGAGGGTGGTGGTGAATGGAGGCAAATCTAGCTGACATCCCCCAGGGCTCAGTATTGGGGCCAGTTCTGTTCAGTATCTTAATGATTTGGTCAAGTGGATTGAGTGATCTTTCAGTCAGTTTGAAGATGACACCAGGTTGGGGGGGAGTGTTGATGTTACGGGGAGTTGTAAGGCTCTGCAAGGGATCTGTACCAGCTGGATTAAGGTCAACCTCACTTGTATCACATTCATCATGGCCAAGTGTCATATCCTGCACTTGGGTCACAACAAACCAGTGCAGTGTTCCAGGTTTGGGACAGACCGCCTTCCAAGCTGCCCAGCAGTAAAGAATCTGGGACTGAAAATGATCCACCATGTACCCAGGTGGCCAAGAAGGCCAACAGCATCCATACTTCTACCAGCAATAGTGTAGCCATTGGTACTAAGACAGTGATGATGCTCCTGTGTTCAGCACTGGTGAGGCTGCACCTCCAATCCTGTGTCCAATTTTTTTCCCCTCTCTACAAGAATGATATTGAGGCACTGAAGTGTGTCCAAGGAAGGGGAATAGAGCTGCTGGGGAACTGAGAGTGCTCAGTCTGGAGAGAAGGAGGGTCAGGGGTGACCTCATGACTCTACAACTACCTGAAAGGAGGCTGTCGTGAGGTGGGAGTCAGTTTCTTCTTCAAAGTAGCAATTGATAGGACAATACAAGATGGCCTCAACTTGTGTCAGGGGAGGTTTAGATGGAATATAAGGGAAATTTTTTTTCCCAAAAAGGGTTGTCAAGCATTGGAACAGGCTACTCAGAGAATTTGTGCAGTCGACATTCTGGGAGATGTATAAAAAATGTGTAGATGTGGTGGTAGATGTGATGTTTAAGGACATGGTTTAGTGGTGGACTTAGCAGTGCTGGCTTGAACTCAGTGATCTGACAGGTCTTTTCCAGCCTAAATTATTCTCTGATTCTAGATGCCACCATATTAAACATGATCAAACATGTATATCTATTCACCTCCTTACTAGCATCCGTATCAATGTATTATCTTTCACTGCCAATTAATCTATGGTCTTGCAAGGCTTTTGTAAAGGACTTTATCCTAAGCTTTTTGGGCATTCAGATAAGTCATACCTGCTCTTTCTCCTCTGTGACAGTACTTTGAAGACTGCCATCTTCAAACACAATTTTTTTTTTTCCTGTCTGGATTGTACTCTTCTGACTGTCATGTCTTTCATTATTGTTTTTATCAGTTTTCCAAAATCCAGTGTATGAATGGCCCTTCAACTACCAGTTTTCCTTAGTAGTCTTGTGGAAATTCTAGTACTATCTAATTCATTGTATCTTAAATGTCTTTTGAATGTCATTTGAAAAAAATAATTAGCAGAGAATTTTATACCAATCTTACTGCAAAAGAAATAAACTGAATAACATATGTTTTTTCTTTTCTTCTCCTGAAGGCAGAGGAATGGAGTGAGGGGCATGAAAGTTACCCATTGTGCATTTTTTGAGCAGGTGTCTTCCAAATCTAATGTAAATTTTCTACTTGCTAATCAAGGCTCTATAGCCAGACTGTGTAAGACTGCAACACCTGCACTTCTGCTGTCTTGTTCTAACTGTATTTTAGTTTCAGTAACAAAACAAATATAATGAATTTTGTAGTGTAATAAAAGGAGAAAAATAACAATGGCAGAAAATAAAAGCACATCTCATTTGGAAGGGCTTTGTAATTTTGTAGGTAGGAATTCTTTCCTTTTTCTTGGAGATTTTTTTTTTCTAATGAGTAACTTACAGCTGTTTGAAGGGCAATGAACTTCATAGATATCATTGTGCATAGCTGTAGCATCTTTTCCTCTCTGTTTTATTTTTTTTCCTAAGGCAAGGCAGCAATGATTATCTTAGTTCAAAGTCAATGTTGCTATGTCATACTGTTATCTGTTAGGTCTGATCCTTATGAATTAATGATAATGATCTATGAACTCCTTTGCCTTAACTTTTTATATAAATGTTTTGCCGTATAGAATCCCAAGGAACATTAAGTTAGAGGAAAATTAAAGAGAAAAGTGACCGAGAATGTCATAATTTGTGAACCCAGTAACAGCTCAGTGTAAATCTTTAAGAGTTCTTTCATCTCTCTTGAGCTCATTAGCTGCAATAATCTTCCTGATTCTGGGTCAGCCATTGAAGTGTAAAACTCTCAGGGATATGATTATATTTACCTGTTGTTAAGACAATTTTTTTTGACATCCCAGGACTGATGAGAAGGGTAACTGTAGCTAATGCTTCTGCATTATTCCTGAGGCATTTTGGAAATCTTGTAACTCAGCCAGATGGAATTTTCCAGTATGTTTCTCAACATTATCTCAATGACATCTTCCCCTGTAGCAGGTAATGCAAGCCACAAAAAGGTTACTAGCTTAAGTAGGCAATAAATTCCCATCAAATGGAATTTAAAAGGCAGATTAAGAGATGTTTTCTCTTGTATGTTTTAAAAAAATTGCCATTGACAATCATTAATATTTTATAGCTCATCCCTAAAACTACTTGTCTCTACTTTTTTTCTTCATTTCCACAGTAATATGAAAATTAGAAAAGTAGTATTTAAACAAATTTTCCAAATATACAGCATACAATTTATTACAATGAAGACTTTTTTGAGAAAAAAAAATCATGTAGAAGCTAGAAGAAAATACTGAATAAAAAAAAACCAAACAGCTGATTGAAACAAATATATGATGAAACAAAATAAAGTAGTAAATATAAAAACACAGTGTTACCAAGATGTTAAAATATTGTCTATCATACACTGATAAAAATATAGCAATCTTTACAATTTTTCCTTATAGCAATCTTTACAATTTTTCCTTATATGGGAATTTGAGTATTTGGTGTCCTAAATTAAATTAATTATAAAACATGAGGATATATATAAGCTGTCAATAAGTAATACAATTTTTTTTCTTGTATCATTCATAGTATAGTAAGGTAACTGGAAGAGAATATTTTTACTTAAGTGGTCATTAAAGAAATGCATTTCATGACTGGCACAAACTGGTTGCTCTGTTATTTCAAAAATTGAGATGAATTTAATACAGGGCTTAACAGCAAATCAGTTAGGCTGGCATTACCAGCCAAAAAAACCCAAAAAATTGGTATTTTTTCCAAATCATGAGTTTTGTATAATATTAGAGCTATCAATATTTGTGGATTTTAAATTAAAATAAAATCTATATCTTGTCTTTTTATAAAATCAGAATCTTTAATTGATTGTGAATTGTAAGAAACAAGTTGTTTTGATTTATTCCTGCTCATATGAAAAAAATCAATTTAGAATTTTATAGAGGCATGAAAAATTTTGAATAGATTATATAAATTATTCTTGCTGTTTATTAGTCTGGTGGGATCATTAACCCTACAAACATTTAGGATTACAGATTAACAGAAGGTAAGTATTAAACAAGTCTAGAGGCAAAGCAGACCAGAATGTCTCACGTTGAGAGTCTGGATAATTGTTTTGCTGAACAGGACCATCTAGGAAGGTGTTATCCATAATTATTGATAAATTGTTTTTGACAATGCATTGTTAATAAGAATAAACACAGATTTTTCTGTGGTGTTGATAAAGTACAAAGAAAGTAAGTTAAATCTTCAGATTTTCTCCATGCTAAATATAATTTTGAAATATACCAAAGTGTTGTTAAACTGTAAGTTTTAATATATGTATAAAATGTTTTATAAGATGGATTCATTGGAATTAATTCTTTTAAAATTCCCACTGGAATGTAGGGAGCTTTATGTGCAAGGGGAGAATTTTTGTGAGGTTGTTTTGTGAACAGAATTGCAAAGTAGCAAAAGGATCTAGACAACAGATGCCACACTTTCTAAATGAAATCTAAAAATAAATTGACATTTTCATGTAAATAAATAGTCTTATTTTTATCAGGAACAGCCTTATTCTCAGCATTTCTGAATATTTTGTATACATATTTTTGGTATCTAATCTTCTATTTCAAACTACAGCTAATGGGTTAGTTTCATTTGGTGCTTAATATGTTAAGACCAGTGGCACTTAAAAAAATTAAATCAAAATTAAAATTTATTCTGTTCCCTCCTTTTGTTCTTATAACATTTATCAAACAAAGATAGATGCAATGCGATCTAGCCTTATTCTTTTAAAAACTAACAACTTGGAGTGGTGATTTGTTTTGTTTCTGAAGTACTGAGAATTCCTCTCTGAAGTTTCTTATTGCACATTTGATGAACTTTCAGAGAGCTTTAATGAACTTCTAAGCTTTGAAAAAAGTTGCAGAATCTGTGCATAAGAGGTATTTGTTCTTTAAATGGAGACCCTCTCAGCTTTCTGGTGAGTTCTAAGAGTTAGTCCATTAATCAACTCAAATCAGTGTTTAACCTTGATATAGCAGCTCATATTACATATTCAAAAAGCCTTTCCAGTATATTAATGATGGCAGTGTCTTAGTAGGACACAATTTTTTTATAGCCTAGCAATCAGGATTTTTGAATGGACTGAGCAGCAGTTGTATTCCCATCCCTGCAGCATCAATCATACACCGTTTGCCACCATAATTGAACAAATTTAGTACATCCCTTACACCCAAGAAGTAGGTAGTTTTTTTTAGAAGTAGTTGGGTTCACTGTGCATTGACTTCAGCATATTGCAGTGTGTTAATATCCTAGTCACATTCTCAAATTACAACAAAGTAATTAAGAGAAGCATAAAAATATATTTTGTTTGACAATTCTGTAATTTCCATGAAGACTGGGTAAATTATTCATACTGGATGTGGATTTCATTTTTGCTTTATTGCACTGATAGCATAATCACATAGTTCTAATTATAGAGATAGTAAATAAGAGAGAAAAGAATATACCAGCCCTTACTCCTCAAGAAATTTCTGCTGGCACAATAAGGACTAATTAAAATTCATTATTGCATCACATTTTGCACCAATACAGAAGTTTTGTAACAAAAGCCTGTGTGGGAAGGAAGGAAGGAAGGAGTCAGAGGGTTACTGTTGGGATATTTTTCAGTGAGTATTACTCTTTCTCTCTAGCGCTTGTTCAAATGCTTCACATTGTGCCCACAAAGCTGTTGCTGTTGGTCACTGGTGTCACAGGGCTGGGGCACTCCAGTGTGGAGCATTCATTTGCAGCACCAGCAGAGCTAATACAATTTTCAATTTCCCTTGAAGAGCTGGTTAAGCTGTACTGCTATTACACACTGTTTTCTTCACTGCCATGTCTCCATCAACTCCACCTTGCCCACAGAAAGATCTGATTTAGGATTTGAGACTGAGGCAGAGGGCAATTGAGCAGCCTAATTACCTTCTGCACTTCTTGGACCTGGGGGAGAAGCTGTTACAGGGAGTTGAAACAAGCCAGCTGGATGGTCCTGCCTAATGGCAGGATGGTAAGATGTGATGTACTGTTGGAACAAGCTGACAGGTTTTGCCTTGCTGTGCTGGCCGTGCTGCATTCTTCTGCACATTCCACAGTGATGGCACCAACCATGGCAACTCCATGTTGTAATGTGCAAGTAGGAAATGGAGACCAGACATGGAGCATGCAATGCTCAGGTACCTGGCCCTCATTTCTTTCAGAAAAGGCAGAGAAAAAGAAAACACTGTGAACCTTACAGTAAAAATTACAAGTAAATACTGAGCTTTATAAGCAACTGTACAGTTTTCCATTAATTTTCTCCAGTCCTTGTCTTGCTAGAGAAGAAAAAAGGCAATGATATAATAATTGAAAAGCACTAAAGTATCGATGTATCTTTGGCAGGATTCTCTCACTTGATCTTAGGCACCTGTGGAACAAGTGTCTAAGTTGACCTAGATATTTAAATTTCTGTTATAGCCAACAGAATGGAGTCAGTTTATTTGATTGCAGTCTGATATACAGGACTAATCATCACTGAATCTATTGTCCAGGACTTGACTGATAATAACAGGAGCCTTCCTGTTAGGACATTGTAAACACCCACATTTAATCAAATTGTGCTCTTTATATCTCATTTGTAAGCAGATGAGAGAAGAATAAATGTCAGTACTGGAACATAAAGATGACTTAAGCCCCTGGACTGCATTCAGTGGCTAGAGGACTCTGGATACCCTGGCAGAAAAGTTACTGACATGCAGTTAAGGCTGAAAAATAAATCTGCTTTTACAGAAACACAATTTGCAAATTTGGATTCAATCCTAAGCAACAAATTTAATGAAAACTAAGACACTCTAGAAGATACAAGCATGAAGCTGACTTGCAATTAACTTGTGTCAAATACTCTGTGGGACACATAAATTGGGAGAACACAGAGACTGAGGACTTGAAATTGAGTTTAGTATACCCCAGTAATTACTGTGAACAGCCAGCTATTACATGGCATGTCACTCTTAGTTAGACCAGAAGTTCATGTTGGCATTAAGAAACCTTAATAAAAATGTCTTTGGATATACATTTAAAGAGGTTTTGATTGAACAAATTTTTATTATATGGAAGGAAAAAAAAAAAAGAAATAAATAGTTATACCCAAAGATTCCAATCAATTCTGTTTCCAACTGCACCATCTCTGAAGAGAGTGCCACACAAGGTGATCAAATCTCCTGTGAGACAGGTACTTTGATGCTATCAAAGCTTTTTCACAGTGGTGTAGTCTTTTACCATGTCCCACATCTCTGGTACTTTTTTGTCAAACATCAATCCAAATTCCACTCCTACACCATACATAGGGTGAAACTGAGCATTTCCTCATCACAAGGATTATTTTGAGCTGTTAAAAAGAATATTTAAAGTATTATAGGTATGTGTGTTTTCTTTTTTCCTTTCCTTTCCTTTCCTTTCCTTTCCTTTCCTTTCCTTTCCTTTCCTTTCCTTTCCTTTCCTTTCCTTTCCTTTCCTTTCCTTTCCTTTCCTTTCCTTTCCTTTCCTTTCCTTTCCTTTCCTTTCCTTTCCTTTCCTTTCCTTTCCTTTCCTTTCCTTTCCTTTCCTTTCTTCACATACATGCTTATATACAGAAATCAAGTATTTTAAAACTATTTCCCATGAAAAAGGCTGTCTCTGTACTCATATTTACTGTCTTATAAGCAGACATTTGGCTTTGCTGCGAAGAAGTAGAGAATCAGTAACTAATGACAACATATCTTTGATTCAGGGAAAGAAAGCAGCATAAAAAAGAGGTGAGATTCCTAATGTTTATACTAAGAGGATCCAATGCTTACTCTTTAATGCCAAAATATAAATCAAAGTAGAAAAAAATAGTGCCTCCCTCCTGAAAATTTTGTTAGGCAAGACACTGCTATTATCTGATATTTAATAAAAAGAATATGACCTGAGAAAGACACAAAGGTTTCTCTCATCATTGGTTTCAATTGAACAAGCTTTAGTACTCTGTTGAGATTCTTTACTACTGGGGATATTTCAGTGCAGTACAATTTGTTTCAAAGTAATAGCTTTCCTGTTAGAGCTAGTTTGTCATGTCAGAGGAGGTGATTATTCATGATAAGCCACTGGCAATATTACCAGCAATTTTTAAAAAATGTAGGGTACTGATTAATTTCAGAAATATTATACTACTGAAAGCAGACATCAGTACTGCAGGATGGATGAGACACTTGGAGTAACAATTGCCAAAAGGTGAAATAAGCTAAAACTTGGGAACACATCAATTACAGATATAAAGTCACACAATTTAATAGAAAATTATGTGTTTTGCTTACCTTATCAGAAAAAAAAACCACTGGACCCTGCTGAGTATTAATTATAGGGAGGGAGAAACTGAATGTCTGAGACTTGGGCTGTTGTACAACAAATTTTCATTAAGTGTCAAGAAATAATTAGCACTTTCTCTTTTTTTTTTTTTTTTTTGTGCTAATACAAGCTGAAATCCAAGAAGAAAGACTCAGTCTAGACATCTGCATTTTTCCTATGCATAAATTGTTGGCATAAGAGTAGTTATGATGTAATAGTATGTAAGAGGCATTAGTGAATACATAAAACCTGGCACATTAGTAAAGTATGTCCAAATTCCAATCTGCAGATATGGCAGAAATTCAGTAATATGCCAGACTCCTTTGTCCCACACAAATTAAAAGAAAGACATTTTGCTAATAATATCTCAGTATTTGCAATAATAATTTTTGCAAAAATAAAATGGTGTAACTGTCCTCTAAAACAACTTTACATTCCAAATATACTATCCAAGTCAGAACTACTTACCTAAACATTTTTTCTTCCTGTTTCTGTTACATCTGTGCTGCAATGTTTGACTTTATTTCTCTGAAGATCAAATGGATTTTTCTTTGATGCTGAGCTGGTGTGCTTGAGTTTTTGTTGGTTTCTCTGTTTGCTGTTTTCAGTGGAGCATGGGAAGAGAGAACATCAATCGATGGTGCTGTAGAACATTTACTCCTCTTCCCCATTTTTTAAATTGTCACAGTGTAGCTTCAAGTTTTATCAAAGCAGGTAGAGAGATAATTATTCTTTTCTTCATGGTGATGACTCTACATGGGGATGTTTATCTCACATGGTAGGCTGGAAACTTCAGCTGGGGTGGATGAATCAGTTCATGCTGTCTCTCTGTACCTCAAAGTCATAGTAAGGGCAGCTGGCCAGGGTAATTCTCATCAGCTGATGCTTAAAACTTGTCTGCTCCTTGCACCAACTCCTAACATTTTGCCATAATATGCTGATTTCCTACTCAGCAACCCAAGATATGAAGTTCACCTGTCTGCCTCTAGAGTGAAGCAGGTTTTCTCTGGAAAGGAACAGAATAAATATATAGAGTATTAGCAACAGCTTCAATAGTCCTGTGGTTATTGGGACCAAAATAAGATCTGAAACAATACTCAATTGTATTGCTCAGCTCTATAACATTTTATCATTCTTATCTCTACTAAATAGTGTAAAAAAATCAAGAAGTTATCAGTGCCAGAGAGTTGGACACATCTGTACATCTTTTGTTGTAGAACAGTTTTAATACCTTGTCTAGAAATTTTTCGTGACTTTGAAGTGCTTCCCATGGTAAGGAGAAATAAATCTCTGATTTATTTTTTAGAAAATTATTTTATTTGTTAAATACTACATATTTAAAAGTCAAATCCTCTGATGATGATGCTTGCTTTCTAAATGGAAATAATGAGAATATATCTATCTAATATATATATTAGATAATATAGACATTAGATAATATAATTATATAAACAATACTGATAATACTAAAGTTACTGTTTTCATTATATCAATCAAATAAGTACCATTAAAAAAATCTTAAAGGCTCAGATATTACAGTAACCAACAGCAGTCTTTATCCTTTATCTTTTGGTCTTTTCTTAGTCTAAACTGTCTCAACAGACTACTGAAATTTAGATTCTGGCTTATGATAAAATATATATATATACATATATATATACTTATATATTTATGACACATAAAAGTAAATGGTAAAGAAGTTTATTCTTTGACCTCCTGCAAATTCAGAAATGTACAATTTGAATAAATTCAAAGTTAAAAATTGAGCAGAAGTGACAATATCTGAAAATTTACTTTTGGATTCAAACACCTGAAATTAGTGGAAAAAATGATAGCAGTCTGTAGATTTTTAGATGAGAAGAATTAATTTTTTTGTATATTTAAAGTCTCCTTCAATCAAAAATTACCTTTCTTGAAATTTTAAGTGTTAAAGACAGAATTAATTTCTGTTCATAATAGGTGTTTAAATTTTTCCAAGATGTTTAAATTGTGCTCTCTTCATTTTTAAGAACTGACAGAAACTGTCCTATGATGTCAAATTCTTCCTGAGAAGTTCTCCTGATCTCCCTGCATTCAGTTGACCCTTATATAGTCTGTGTCTCTTTGAAGTCGTTTTGGGATTTTCTCCACTATTATGTGATCTAGAAAATGAAAAGCAGAAAACCCCTGGAGTATATAAAAGACTCTAGCTGGATTTCCTGCTGCTGCTTCCTTTAATTCTCAACACAACTTTAATTTTGCTACCCTCAGATAGTTTAGGTTATTGTAGAGTACATGGAGTGCATTTGGTACAACAGTCCAAACCCTACAGAAATGGCAGAGTAGCTGCTGACATCAAGTTTTGTATATGCCTCACTGTGAAAGCTGACATTTCAGAAGCATGAAATATTAGTTAGGTAATTACTTAAATTTATAGCAGAGTCTCAAACGTCTGAAATTCCATATGATCTAAATTAGGAATACTTTTATTTTATTTTGTAAAAATTGTATTTTATTAAGGTCATCCTTGTGAGTGAATGAGGAGAACTAGGTTGTTTATGTGTAAAGCAATCTGAGCTGCCACAGAAGTATGTCTTTCTATTTTTGGAAGAAGGAAACAGAATATAGGAAGA
Source organism: Ammospiza caudacuta (assembly GCF_027887145.1). Classification (NCBI taxonomy): domain Eukaryota; kingdom Metazoa; phylum Chordata; class Aves; order Passeriformes; family Passerellidae; genus Ammospiza; species Ammospiza caudacuta. The sequence goes on from NC_080593.1 coordinate 140,168,824, forward strand.
CTGTCTGTGGTAGTGTTCAGTAAACACTGTTCAATGTCTATTGGCAGAAACACAGACTTAATTTTTTCCTGATTTTCCAAGCACTGAGTATTTAAATCTTTTTCTAGTCTTGCTGAAGTCACTTCAAACCAGCATTGTATTTATTTTGTAGTGCTTACTTCCTATCTGAATGCTTACTAAAAATTTTATCCTTATTCTGACTTTTTTTGCCCCTTCTCCCCACTCCCTCTTTGAGTTTGACTAAATCTATGATGGTTTTGAAGATTTATAGGAACTGTTCCTTTCTTTCTCTAAATCTATATATGAATTTCAGCAGATTACTTAGATTTACAAGAATCTTTTCTGAAACTGCTGCAAGATTTCCAACACCAGAGGAAACATACTGTGGCTCCCTTCCCTTCCCTTCCCTTCCCTTCCCTTCCCTTCCCTTCCCTTCCCTTCCCTTCCCTTCCCTTCCCTTCCCTTCCCTTCCCTTCCCTTCCCTTCCCTTCCCTTCCCTTCCCTTCCCTTCCCTTCCCTTCCCTTCCCTTCCCTTCCCTTCCCTTCCCTTCCCTTCCCTTCCCTTCCCTTCCCTTCCCTTCCCTTCCCTTCCCTTCCCTTCCCTTCCCTTCCCTTCCCTTCCCTTCCCTTCCCTTCCCTTCCCTTCCCTTCCCTTCCCTTCCCTTCCCTTCCCTTCCCTTCCCTTCCCTTCCCTTCCCTTCCCTTCCCTTGATTATGTCTCTGTGTAAATCTCTTTCCAGTGGTCCATATTATCCCACATCTGAGATTTTAATGAACTAGGTATATAATGACAGAAGTTTATTGTGTATGCCAGTGGTCTTTAAATTCAGGGAATTCAACTCAGCATTTTACTGTCTGTTTTCCTGTCACATTAGAATTTGAAAACTAATTAATGCTATGGGACATTTGAACTGTAAAAGTGTAGTACTAAATCTATCTTAATTTCTTCAGAAGTTAATTTTGTTTCAAACATTATTTTTTAGAGGGTATTTCTTTAAATTCCACTATTGCCAAGAGCAAAGACTCTTCAAACACCTTATTGACTTTTTCCCTTAATTAAGAATTGTCTTATTTACCAATTTTGCATTTGTTAAATTGTACATATTGTTAATTAATTATTCTGATATGGAAAACTCAATTTATTCTTTATATTTTTGAAAATAAAATTTCTCCAAGCCCTGTTATCTATTTATATCCTAGAGACCCAAAGACCTGTACTCTAAAGCAAATTATAAACTGCTTTAGAAGCAGTTTGACCTGATACTGCAGTGGTTGTATCTTACAATTTTCTTCATGAGGTTCACATGAAAAGAACTGGCTACTTATCAGCATGTTTTAATAAAATGAAAATTTTACTCTAAGGTATTTTATTTACAAATCAGTTAGGAAATCTGTGCAAACTAAAATTTTATTTCTAAATGAACATGACTCTTTAAATTACGTTACCAATACATAGTATTCTGTAAATGGTCTTCCCTATCAGTTTGATTTGCTGGGAGACAGTTCTAAGGTAACTTTACAAATATCACAATTTAATTATCAAATTAACAGTTTCACAGATCACACATACGATTTAAATAAAAAAACAGCAAATAAAGAGCGTTAAAATCTTTGGACACGTTGTTAGCTTTGCAGAGAAAGAAACAGTGAAAAGGAAATGTAGAATAAATATAATTCTTTCAACAACTTATCTTTGTAATGGAATGTCTGCTCCTGTCTTTTCCAGAGAGTAAATTTTCTATGTTATGTATTTATGTAACCACAAAATTTGCATGAATTCATTTTCAGATGTGCCTTTGATATGCTGTTTTCTTTAGGGTTGCTGGGAAGATTCCTGATACAATTTCTCTTCTATGGTGGTTACTTTCCACTTTTCAAGTGCAAGAATTGCAGGAAGAGCAGGTAGATGCATAAAGAGTGTAAGCTCAGAATACTAATGAGGAAACTTCACAATTATCCTAAAATAAGGAAGTCATAGCTCAAAACGTTTAATCCCAGGAGTGAGAAGCAGGATGGCAAAATGCCACCAAGATGAGAAATTCTATTATTTGAAATCAAAATTATCTTTTAGAAAACCCCTCAAAACACTTTAATATCTATCTACACTCTCCCCAAGCATAAAAAATATTATTTTGCCCTGCAATTCTGTAGTGCTCGCATGTATGAAGGGTATTAAATATGGCAGGATTTCAATCCCAGAGAGTATTTTTAATTTGTTCTGTGATGAGATTCCAAATGTCTTCTCTTGTTTTTATGTCTAGTTCTATTGCCCAGATGCTTGTCACATCTGAGAGATTACCCTTATCTGGCTGCATGAGCAAGGAGGCAGTTGTTTTGGAACAGATGATCCCTTGTCTACCAGGCATTGAGGTATTATATGAGGAATAGGAGAGAAGTATTGAAATATACTTAGAAGGAAAGTTAATTACATACTGGGGATAAAATCCTGGGTGTATTTCAGCTGACTTTGTTGAAAACAGACTTTCATCTGTGGTGGTGCTACCAGTGCTTTTAAAATAGAAGTAGAAGACTATTCCATGTCTGAGAGTTATGTATAATCAAATGCCTAAAGGTGAGTTAAAACCCCCTCTATTTTCCTGTGAAGGTGATAATCTTCTATTGAATCACTTAGAGATTTCTAGATTTATGTTTCATCTTTTTTTTTTAAATTCCTCAAAGACTGACCACACTACTGAACCTAAACCCTCTTTGTTTTCAATTATAGGAAATGACAGTTTTCTGTCGTAGAAAAAGAAATATAAACAATAGCAATAAATTTTTATTTCAATACATGTAATAAAATGGTATGGGTACTTCTGTTACATGAGATCCAGTTTTATTTTGCTGCCCTTCCAATTTAAGCGTCCTGCTGGTCAGAATGTATTCCATGTGAACATGAGCAGCCTTAATGTTCCTTAGACCTTATGTTTCTCCAAAGAAGTAACACACTCAATGTTGACAGGAGAGAACAGAAACTTTTGTCTTTCTGGTATTTTCACAACTAAGACAAGTGGGAGACCAGACTAAAACTTATTTCTAAACTTCTTTCAGAAAATGTGTCTGTAACAGAGATAAGAAATTACCCTCTGGAGGAAAAACACTACCTCCAGAAAGTGTTTCAAATGTGGTGATAATATCCAGTGATTGCTTCTTTTTGACTGGTGTTCTGTACCAGTTCCACTGATTAAGTTATAGAGTTTCCAGTCAACCCTACCAAAAGATCGAAAAAGTCATTTTGGTACTTTATTATAGCTTATGCAAGGGCAAGACAATCTATCTTACTCAGTTATTTATCAAAAAATATAACAATCTTTTCTCATAGACTTAAAATGATAAAAATCACAGATAAACTTCTTTTGAACACTTCATGGTGTCTAAACTTCATAATGTCCCAATTTCCAATAAGTTGTGCAGAGAATAAGCATCAGTATATGTTGTTTGAGAAAGCAAACAACAATGCTTTTAAGAACAAATTGAAGTAAAATGGCAATTTAGTTATGAAATACTCAATTACTTGAGCTGATTTTCAAAGACGGTCTTCAATGTTCTTTGTGCACTTCACAAACACAATATTTTGGTGGTTTTTTTTGTCTTTATAACAAGGCTTTATTAAGCAGGTCTGAGATTTCCTTGGGCTAAAAAAAAAAGTCTTAAATCAAGGAAACTTGCATTATATGTCAAAACCACCAAGAATTATTTACAAAAACAAAAAATAAAAGACAACTCAAAAAGACAGACATTACCAAGACACAGGAAGTTGTAACTGTGAGAGCTGGAGTGTTTAGGTTCCAGGGACACCTTACAGAAACCTTCCAGGACCTAGAAGTCTACGAGAAAGCTTGAGCAGAATTTTTTAGAAGGATGTGTAGTAATAGGACAAAGAGAAATAGTTTTAAACTGATAGAGAATTAGCTATTAGGAAGAAATTTTTCACTATGAGGCCGGTGAGATATTGGAACAGGGTTCCCCAACTTGTAGATTTTCCATCATTGTAGTGTCCAAGGCCAGGTTGGGCAATCTGGTCTAAAGGAAGGTGTCCCTGCCCACAGCAAGGGTTTAGTAATATATGATCTTTAAGGTCCCTACCAAACCAGACTATTTTATGGTTCCAAGTTTTTTATTACTTTGGGAAATTAAAACATGTGACAGTAACAATTATAAGTGGTCAGGCAAAATATTAAGTGTAGACTTTTCTCAGCTGGTAGAGAGCTCATTATAAAAGCTGTTTTTGGAGCTGACAAAGAGAATTATTTGAAGTACAGAACATCAAGTTAAACACAGAGATCTATAGGAATACAAAATAGTCTTTTCTGAAATAGCAGAAGCTCTAAGGCCTTGGGGCTGGCATGGTGTCCTGGTTTAGAGCAAATTTGGGAGAGAATCTCTGAAGGGATTTTTCTAGAAAGCAGATTCCAGCAGCCCCTCCCCCAACTGGTTCGGGAAAATATTTCTTTGGAGAAAGGTAGAAAAAAATGTTTATTTAATATGCAAAGCATTCACCAGCACAAAAAAATGAACAATATTAAACAATAAAACCTCTTGCTACTGACTAAAAGTCAGAAAGTCTCCTTGGTAGGCTGTAGCTCAGCTCCCCCAGCCTGTTATGAGTCCCTCCAGCGCTGGAAATGCTGCAGCCCAGGCCTGGCCCAGTGGGCCACAGGTGGGAGCTCCCGGCGCTCTTCTGGGTGTTCAGTCCAGAGCAGGTTTAAACAAGTTCAAGAAAAAGAAAAAGCAGAGTCCAGGGAACTTTGCTTCAGCTAGCTAAATATAACTAAAAGCAAAGGAGAGTTCTATCCCACTGTCTGTCCATCCACAGACAACACAGTCCAGGAGCAGAAATGTGGAGGAGTGAGTGCAGTTTCTGAAAACCAACTCCACGCTTCTCTCTCCCCCTTTGCTCTCAGAACAAATCTTAATGGTGCAAAACTTATTTCTGGGCTAAACAGACAAATGGGGATACTAGCATCATAAAGTCACCCCAGCACACGTGGATTCCCCTGTGAGCTGCTACCCAGGTGCAGGGTGCTTCTGTCCCGGTGTGCTGTGCTGCAGGGCTGCTGCCTGCGTGTGCACCTCCCTGCCAGCACAGGGGAAACAGGAGAGCTGGGAAAGAACAGGGGCTGTAATGTTCTGTAGGAAGGGACACCAGGCAGTGTCCTTAACAGAGTCCTAGGGTGCCTCAAACCAGGACAAACAGTCAACAGTCTTTTCATATGAAAACACACTAGAATAAGGAAGAAGTTTGCAAGCTGCTGGACACATGGTGTAAGAAGACAAAAAGGTGGAGGGCAGGAGGGAACTAAGTCCAGTACGTTAAAGGAGATGATTACCTTTCATATTTGTACTCATGTGACAAAGTCAATAAAACTTTGTCTTATTGGAAATTCAAGTTAGTAAAAGGAGGCTTGTTTTATGCAGAAAAGAAGCATAATGGGAATGGAAAATAATAAATTAAAGAGAATTAAGACATGATGAAAAGAAAAAGGTTAATTTCAAACACACTTAAAAATAAAATAGAGTCATCACATCTGATGTGAGCATCCAATTCTCAGTTTTATAAATGGACTTAAAGATCTGGGAGTGAGGCATGTCAGGACAATTAAAGTTGAGATACAAATAAATAATAGAATATTAGAAATAAATATTGAGTTTATATTTTACAAAACTGGATAAGATTGATAGCAGAAGAAAAGGATTCACAGCAGAGGGATGGGATCACATCACTATGAAATCTATCTCTGTTGAACTCCAGTAGGTTCTTTGAAGTGCTAACTAAAAGGATGAACCTACAGGAACCATAAAAAACTAAGGTGATGATAATACAAGTGAACAGAAAGAGAATCCAGAAAAACAGAACGGAATTAGCAGGACAGTTTGTACTTATTTATGGTCAGGATGAAAAATAGCTACTTTTTGCTGCCAAATCCAGTCAAGTGATCAAAGACCACAAACAGAAAACAGTGTTGCAGAAACTTGTGATGAGCATGAGGAGAGATAAGTGAATAAAGTATTCTGAATAGAACTACCATTTAGGGAGACAAGAATAATTTTGCAAATAGGTATATTGCAGACAAAAAAGGCACATGAACATGGGTGACATGGCTAAGGAATACTTTAAGATAGGATTGACTATGTTTTAAGATAGGTGCAAGTGAAAGAAATGAAAGGAGATCACATTATCAGAAAATATATAGAAGAAAAATGCAGCATATGAACAAATAGTCTTCCATTTCCTTGGTTTTCTCGTAAAATAAAACAAAGAGAGTATTAAAAACTTAATTAAAAGGAAATACACGAGCAACTTAGAAATGTACAAGTGTGTTAATCACAGCAGACAGTATCATTATCTTATATTAATGACTATTTTTAAAGAACACACTAAACAGGGAAATTAAATGAAAGGTGTGGAGTATTTGAAAGGTGAAAGGTGTAGAAATATGTTATTAAACGGTATAATTGAATGGTCAGGAGAGAGAGAAAAAGCCAAAGACAATATTGTTGAGTATTGAATGAGTGTAATTATGGGACATTCAAGGGCAAGGGGTATGGACATGATGTAAGAACTACTTGCTTTGTTAGAAGGCAATGAATGTTGAATAAATGGATTAAGAACTGCTGTTACTGATGCTCACAATAATCCAACAATGAATCAAAGGATGACTGAAATCAGGAAGAGGAGCTGTGTTTTCTGATTTCAAGAAGTATTTATCCATGTAAAATTGATGAGAATTAAACATCTGAATTTTAAAATCTGGTAGAAAACAATGCAACAGAAACTTTGAATCATACTAGCTATTAAGAGAACCTCATGAGTAGTGTTGTTTATCTTCATACTTATTTCAACAAGAATTTTTCTTTTCTATTCTAACTTCAAGCTTTTCAAAATTCTTTGCTATATGCTTTGAATAAAACCATCATGTAATGAAAAGCAGTTTGCAAGTAAATTCTGCTTGGAATGCTGGTTCTGAAATCTAAATGTAAAAGATCACAGTATATGCTACTAGTTATTTCAGCATGAATTTTACCCCTTGAAAATAAATGTCATGTTTTCCACATTTGATCAGACCAGTCAGTTAATGCACGCTGTCTATTTTGATCATACCCAGGTTGGACTGCCAAGGTGAAGAGCATCACAGAATGAATTAACATATGAAAGCAGAGATTAAAGTGCACGTTGTGCACATGGTTTCTGTAGGCATGACTTTTTTTTATTTTACAGACTAAAAGACTAGATCTATCAAAATCAAACTTCACTGTTGGTTCATTTGGTTTTTTTTCCATTCTTGGAATTAAAAGTGTATCTTCTGATACATGCATAGCTGTGCTACATTCTGCTAGTCATCTCTGAGAAACATCCCAGTTGTATCATCTTGCAGCATATGAATAATTCTCTTTTGTTACAGTTTGAATATGGAATAAAAGGAGTAATTGGAACTTGTATATATCATGGATGTTTACATTTCATATCTGTGTATGAATAGGACTAATTATTGGATTGAGTATGAAGCATTATAATTCCTTATAAGTAGCATTTTATCTCACAAGACTGCGCCCTCATAGTTGTGGCTCTGGGGTTTTTTGGTTGGTGTTTTCTTGTGGTTTTTTTTTTTTTTTTTTTCCGGTGGTTTTGTTTTGTGAGTTTTTTAAAATATAATTTTATTCTGGTAACAGTAGACCTATTATAGATGAGTTTGTCTTTGTAGTTTCTATTGAATTAACAGAACGGTCCATACGTAATTAGAAGCTTTCATGAAATAGGTACAGCAACAAAAATCTGAATTATAGAGCAGTATTATGATCTTGAGTCAAAGTTTATACTGTACTTTCTACACTTGATCTGGAGAGACAGATGAAAAATTAACAGTGTATGCTATTTAATTTTCAAGTCTCCAAGTTTTTTTCTCTAACTCTATTGAAGTAGGCCTCAGCAAGAGATTTCTAGGAAAAGCTAGAATAATAAATATGTGCAGACAGCTATTTAAAAAGACTTATTACTGTGATTGTCTTTGGTAAGAAGTGTTAAAGTTCTAGGATGTAGATCTTATGAGTAAATAGTTTGATTTTCCAAAGGGTCTTGTGCAAAACTGTATTCCAAAAGTGCTAAATAAAACAGCTGAGTTAAATAATAAATAAAAACACATAAAGAGGATTTAAAAATAGTTCAAGTATATGAGGGAGATGCAGAAAGAGATAAATAAAACAGACTTCTAACAATGAAGTTTGTGCAGGTTCTGATATGAGAATGAATTCTCTAAGGCAACTTGCAGTCAAAGGTAAAATTTGCTGTACATGTCAGATGAGATAAACAAAACCCTAATTACATTCTAATAATATTTTCCTTTCCCTTTTTGTCCTATATATCTATGATACACTCCTAATTGTACTAGAAAAGCAGTCAAGCAGTCATACTTCACAAGAGGCATCTTTTCTCACCATTGTAAATATATACAAAAAAGCCGAGAGTAAAAAAATTGTACATGCCACTCTTCTTTCTGTCAAGAAAACACAAATAGCAATACAAAGTGTAAAATCTCAAGAGATTTCTGCTTAGTACTTCAGGGAAAGAGGCCTCTGTACATTTAAATGCTCAGTGTGAAGACAAGCTTGTGAATGAGCCATGAAGGAGATGATTTAACGAGCTCATATATACATGTGTGTATAATTTAAGAGTTGGCGTGTGGTTTGTTTGTTTGTAGTTTGTTATGAAGTGTACATCATGTTGCTGTGAAAGAGCAACTCACTGCTTTGTGCTTTCTCTCAGATGAAATCCCTCCACTAGAAGAGGAGGCTTGCTCTGAGCATTCTTGGGGAAGAGAAGTTTCAGGGCTGTGAAAAGCAAAGCAGGAAAGCTGATCTAATATTTAAGGGATAAGACAGCAGAAAGCCTGGAGAGGGGATGTAGACCTACATTCAGACTACAAAGCTGGTGGAAAACAAAAAATATTCTAAAGTCCCAAAAGTTTTAAGAACTGCCATAACTGAGTATTAGAACTTGAAACAAAATTATAGAAAAGGACTTGCCCTACCAGTGCACAGTGACTTGGGAAAGGCCTTTTTATAATTATTTGTGTTCTCTTATTTTTCTAAGGAAACAGATTTTCTATATTCAAAGGAAATTTTTTATAGTCCAAGAAAAGTTAGGGTTTGAATGTAGGGTAATTTCTGACACTTAGAAGGTTCATTTTAAAAAGGATCTATCAGCAGAACAACTTTTCAGCTTTGACCCACTGTACTGAGTTTGGCTGGGATAGTCTTAATTTTTTTCATGGTAGATCCTATGGTCTTATGTTTTTGGTTTGTGACCAAAACAATGCTGAACATTTGATCGGTGCCTACACACCATCCAGGCTTCCTCTGCTTCTCATACTTCTGGGAATGGGCAAGAAGGAGGGAGGGGACACAGATGGGACATAGATAACCCCAACCAATAAAAGGGATATTCTAGAACGTATGGCAGCATGCTCGGTGGTAAAAGCTGGTGGAAAGAAGGAGGAAGGGACCGCACTAATGGAATGAAGGAGGAAGGGACCATGTTCAGGGTTATGGTGTTTGTCTTCCCATGTAACCATTAGGCCTGATGCAGGCCTTGCTTTCCCAGAGGTGGCTGAACACCCTCCTGCCAAAGCAGCCAATTAATTCCTTCATCTGCTTTGCTTGCATGCACAGCTTTTGCTGTACCTATTAAACTGTCTTTGTCTCAACCCACAAGTTTTTTCACTGTTACTCTTCTTTCCTCCATCCCACTATGGGGAGTGTGAATGTGCTGTTTGAGGGAGCAGCTCTGGGGCCCCACCTGATCACTCCAGTTAAATAACATCCACATAGGGTCAGTCAAAACATGTAAACTGTTAATATTTATATGAGATGATATAGTGGGGCAACAAATGGCTATTGGAGGTTGAGCCCTTAAGTACAGAGTTCTCATAACCCAGATTTATTGATTGGGAAAAGCTTGTTCATAATAAATAGACTTTCAGTGTTTTCCAGAGCCAAAATGCATGGAGGAAAAGCACAAGGTTAATAGGTTTCACCTGTATCAGACCTGTATCCAAAGAGACTTACTTACTCTTCCATTTGACAAAAAAAAAAAGGGAATTGATGTGAATACTTTGCTTCATAAGCAAACAAATTTAGTCATAGATGTTGTTATGTTTATTTTCAGAAATGCTACCATATGTCCTTAGATAAACAGTATGGAAAACACATTTGTTAGGTAGGTGGGATTGTTTTGCATTAAGTGGCCAGCATTTGTATAAAACCATGGGCTTTACCTTTCTAAATGCAGTAATTACTAAAAAAATATTTTGATACTTTTCTAGTGATGTATTCTATTGAAGGTTGATATAAAAATAGATTAGTAACTTTTTTCCCTTGATTTTTTTTTAGGATTTATTTATACCTGTGGTGGAACTTTAAAAGGACTCAATGGCACTATAGAAAGCCCTGGCTTCCCATATGGATATCCAAATGGTGCAAACTGTACCTGGGTTATAATAGCAGAAGAAAGAAACAGAATACAGATCGTCTTTCAGTCTTTTGCTCTAGAAGAAGAATATGATTATTTGTCATTATATGATGGGCATCCTCACCCTGCGAACTTTAGGACAAGGTAAAGAATAAATATTAATAAAATATCACTTGTAGTATTAAATAAAAAATATCTGATAAAGTAGTTAAAGCTAATGTTTTTTAATTATGGATTCTTTCTTAGTCTTTAAGGTGTGCTTCCTCTAATTTATCAGATGTCAAAATGTATATTGTGCTTTAATTCTAGTTAAAGTAATGGCTGAAGTTAATCTACCCCTCACAAAATTGGTCTCAATGAAACATAATTAATTAAGAAGCATGTGAGCATGGATGAAATTATTGTGAAGTAAATATGAGTTTGTGGAGGTCTCAGTTTACATGATCTAGTAATAGTGGAACTTTTGTAGTCTTTGAAACAGGGGGCTATTTATAGAGATCAGGAAACATTTAATTAAGGTAGACTAGGTAATCTGTGTGTGTGTGTGTTTGTATATGAACATCTAAAAAAAGGGTTTACAAAAAAAATCTGTTTGAGATATCAAGGGTGTGATGTGCCACAGAACATTTTCTATCAGAGCCAACTTCAGAGTCTTAGCCCAGATGTTCAGTTCTGGAAGGCTGCAGTTTAAGGAATACATAATTATTCTGCAATACCAACAGATACATTACTATCATCTAACTTCTGTAAGTCATTTTGTCATCTGCCTAGACTTCTGTAAGGCCTTTGGCATGGCCACACAACATCCTTGTTATTAAAGGGGAGAAATTTGTATTTGATTGGGTGGACTGTCTGATGAATAACACAGTGGCCATGTGGCCATACCCAAAACATTGTATTCAACAGCTTAAACTCCAATTAGAAATCAGCTACAAATGGTGTCCCTCAGGGGGTCTGTATTCAGAAAAGTACTATTCAATATCTCTGTTAATGATGTGGACAGTGGAAGTGAGTGCAGCCTCAGCAAGTTTGCAGATATGAGCAGTGCAGTTGACTTGCTTGAGGGGAGGGATGCTGTCCAGAGGGACATCAGCAGGCTGGAGGAGTGGGGCAATGGGATGAGGCCAAGTGCAGCATCCTGGTCAGTTCCCAGTATCCATACCTACTACTGGATCAAGGAATTTAGAGCAGTCCTGCAGAGAAAAACTTGGGGATATTTATAGATGAAAAATTGGATGTGAGCCTGTAACACAGATGAGGACTGGCACACCTCCCCTACAAAGACAGGCTGAGAAAACTGAAGCTGTTCACCCTGGAGAAGGGAAGTTTTTGTGGAGACTTGCAACCTCCCAGTATCTGAATGGGCCTACAGGGAAGTTGGAGAGAGACTCCTCATCAGGAACTGTAGTGATAGGTCAAGGGGGAATGGGTGCAAATTGAAAGAGGGGAAATTCAGGTCAGATATTAGGAAGAAATTTTTTACTGTGAGAATGGTTAGGCACTGGAACAGCTCCTGCCCTGGATGCTCCAGCCCTGGCAGTGTTCAAAGACAGTTGGATAAGGCCTTGAGCAACCTGGTCTACTGGGAGGTGTCCCTGCAGGGGGTGGAACTAAATGATCTTATAGGTCCATTCTAACCTCTTAAAGGTCTTTGGATCTATCACAAGGTTGGATATGAGGAATAAATCCTGTATATAGAATGCAGTAAAATACTGGAACAAGTTGCCCAGAAAAGTCTTAGCTTTGTGTAACCTGAAAGATGTCCTTTCCCATGACAGTGGGGTGGGAACTAGGTTATCTTCCAAACCAAAACCATTCCATGATTTTATCCTGTGATAAAGAATGTAATACATCTTCCAAATCAGGGAACATCCAGTTTCATTTTACTTTGCATAATGTTGCTCAAAGAAAGGGATGTGTTTTCATAATATTTAATGATAAGTGTTGATACACTGGTAATGTATGTTTTAAACTATTGCATAACAATCTGGCATCTGATCACTAAAAGGAATGTGTAACTTGGTACTACAAGGAAATTAGAAGAGTAAAATTCTACATCTCAAATTTTTGCAGGATATAAATTCTCTTAAATGTTTAACAGTCAGCAGATGCAGAGAGATCATCTCTAATGAAATTGTTTTCCTTTGTACTTCTGTGTTTTCATTTATGTTTCATGAATGCTTGCATGCAATTCTGATATCAGCTGCAGGAAAGAGGGAACTCACCGATAAAAGATTTGAGAGCTGTCTTCCAGAAGCATTTGTCCTTTTTATTCACTCCTCAAAATATAAAACTGAGATTTTCTGAAATGTTGGAGCCTGAATAGGCCCTCTCTGTCAGTTGAAACTTTGGTTGGTGAATCTACTTTAAACTGCAATCTCAAGGATTATGTGAACAATGTTCTGCTCAAATGCAAAGAATAAAACTATGATACCATTTAGGAACCAATGGTCCTTACTGAATTTCTGTTTAAATAAACATCAGGGAAAGCAGATGATGGTAGTTAGCAGGCTAAAAGGAAGATGAAAATAATGTCTTGGAAAGGCAGAACTATTTTTCTTTATGTCCTGTTCAAGAAGCTGAAAAGTTTATATCTATTTATGTGAACACATACATTCATATATATGTATCAATACATAGATATATAGACAGATATATATGCACTTATAGATATATATGTGCAAGATTCTTTTGAAATTAAACTAATTCTTCAATGCTGGATCTTTAGAATATGTTTTTTTAATATCTTAGAAGAAAGTCAAGGAAGCCTGTCATGCTTAAATGTTTCAGTACTGTATATTTAGGATGCCATTAGATTTTGGTGAAGAACAGTGTAAGAAGTTATGTAGAAGAGAAAAGAATCAGTCAGCACTTAAAAAGGAAAAGATGATTAAAACTCAATATAGGTCTTGAAATAGACTACTTTTGCAAGACTTACAAGATCTTTTCAGAATGTGGGTGTGGAAGAATAGTACACATTTGTGTGAGTGGAGAATTGGCTTTAAAATTTGGAAAGCATGACAGTGAAATTACACAAGCTTTACTAAAATTTTCATAGTGACATTTATTTTCTCAGGTTGCTGTAGTAATTAGCAAGGGGATGTTTCCTTAAGTTTTCTTTTTTACAAATAAGTGAAGTTTTACTGAGGAACAGTTGCTTGTGGAAACTATTGTTCTAGCATGACAATGTATTTTGACATTTTACTTTGTGACATGAATGAAAGTGTGATCAGATTACACTTTTCTCCCTCCCTTTAATTTTGTATCAGGCAAAAATATTTTCAGGGGACTACACATGTATTTGAAAAAATATATAACTAGACAGCTAAAAAAAACTGTCTTGGATAGACAAGGCCAATACTTCTGTTTTTTACTTTAATATTGTGGAATAACTGTCTGTATGAATGAAATGATTTCGCAGTTCAACTGTTTGTGAATCTAATCACCTTTGACTCCCTCCTCATCCAGTTTTGTACTTTGTCTAATTGGTCTCCTCAGAATTAAATCTTATTGAAATTACATTGCATGTCTTCAGCAAATGCTCAACAGCTTTTAACTGATTTACCTGGCACTCAAATGGCATATAAACAATAATAAATGGAAAAGAAGCATGTCAGATATGACCACTATGGAAAATGTAGTCAGTATCTCACTTGCATCTTTTGCTGCATGCTTGATTTAGTTTATTTCACATTATAATCTTTGTTTAAAACTATAAATACAGAATAACTTAAAACCCTGATCTTTATGCAATTTTTTTTATAAATCATATTTTTAATCACTTAAAAAAAAGTTTACTTGAAGAAAGAAAGTGTTGCTTCCTGTATCTGAACCAAGCTTTTGGCAAAATTTCATAGTTGGGATATTTGTGATTTTTGAGTACCCTTTCTTTCACATTTATACAATTAGTTCCCCTCAAAATAAAAATTAAAAAAATAAAAATCAAGGCTTTATGTTCTGATTGCTTTTAAAAACATTGGTTATCCTTATTTTGGTAAGTAGCTAATATTTCCAAATCCCGTTCTAGATAGAAGTGTTGCATTTCCAGATTAAAACTCCTGTTCCGTTTTTTCCAACTTTCCATCTTTCTCATTTTTTTGTGTGTGGCACAAGAAGAATAATTTCAGCTAATCTTATAACATGTTTTCAATTTTCTGAGTGCCCAGCTTGAGAAAAAAGGGTTTTGTTTGCACTAGTGATAAGAAATCCCATGCTTTAATGAAGTTAGCAGAAGGTATGCTTGAACCAATAAAACATCACATAAATCAACTGCTTTGCAAAGCCAGTAGGAGTCATCTGATGAAACCTTTTGCATGTTATGAAAATAGCCTTTAGTGCAACTTACAAATAATTCATTGTACTAGCGTTATCCTAGGGAGCGGTGGGAAAAGATCTGCACGGAGGCACAAGGCAGGAGCCAAGGAGATGCAGCTCAGGCCGGGCTGGGAGAGCAGAGCTGGGACTCTGAGAGGCTCCAGCAGAGCCCCAGCACAGCCTGAGCCTGGCCCAGGGCCCCTCCGGGCACAGCAGCTGGGAGCAGCAGAAGGACTCGTGGATCACCACAGAGGCTCGGGCAGGAGCAGGCACGGGGACTGGGCTGCAGCAGCATGCCTCAGGGTGGGCTGAAACAGGCCCAGGGACCATGGACAGCGGTGGGCGGCCGTGCCACCATCTGAGGCTTGATAGGGCCAGGAAGGGTTATTGGTTTTCTCAGAGTCCTGACTCTGCAGAAGAGAATCCGTGAGAAAATTATTTAATATTTGCCTATACAACAAAAGATATGGGCCTAACTATATGAATTCTTCATTGTGTACTTCTCTTGTCAGTCCTTGAAGAGGCACATGGAAACCATTATTAGTTTTAAAGCACACCCTCAGTGGCAGTGGTATGGTGCATATGTAGGTGGATGACTTAATGGCAATATAAACCCTGATTATTCCTTGCAATTATTTTACTTTGCAACTCGGATAATATCTTGTTTTCTTCATTCTTTAAAAGAATTTGCTGAGTGTAAGACAACATATTGCCAGTAAATATCAAAAAGCATATTGGTATTTTTCTCCTTTTTCTTTAATCAAGGAGTTAGGTGCTTAGAATTAAATACCAATTTGAAAAGAGGTGTTGTACTCAGCAGTTGTCTAAAACTCTTTTTTTTCTATAATTAGTTTGCAGTGTAATATTCAAAATAGCTTTAAATATTTGAATAATAATGTGACTATATAGCCAAATTCAGTTTGCAGTTCCAAGGAAATATATTTCCAAAGTTACTAGTACTTAACCAGTTAATTAATTTAACCAGTAATTTTTTTTGCCTGTTAAATGTTCATGACAAAGTTAACATTGCATTGAAATCAATGAAATAAGTTCAGATCTATTTCAGACAGAGAAATAAAATGCATCCCTTCTGCAATTGTACTTGGCTAAATTGAAGCATTTAATCCAGTATATTCCTGTCTCTGTATGTTGACTAAAATAACCTTTCATATGTTTATGCTCAGAAAGCTATTTTTTAGTAGCTGAAATGATATATTTTACAAAGTAAAAAAAAAAAAATTTTTTAGAAAATTATTAACCTACCATAATGTTGTAGTAAAAATCATCATAAAATTTCATAATGTGTGTCCTCATAAGTACAGACGTGGTACAGGAGTTTAGAAAGCTCTGCTGTTAGAAAAATGGTATAATCATTTGTGATTCATTTGCAAAAGTGAAAAAAACTATTAATTTTTTTTTTAATATAAGTGGAGTTTTGAGAAACTACAAAAAAATGAAATTTTTGATCCCTGAATAAAAAAAAAAAAATATATATATATATATATATTTCTTTTTTTCCTTGTATTGAGAGCCTGCAAGATGAACATGTATCTGCAGAGATATTTTTAAATGTTGATAACATCACTGTGTCCAAAGATTTAATTATATTAAAATCTTTTCTCTTGTGACTCGTGGTTAATTTTCTCTTAGGAACTTTAATGGAAGGAAGCTTTAAACATAGTGTTTAAAAGGGGAGTTTGTACTCATAGTTTTTAATCTCTTGTATTTAAGCAAGATAAATCCTCCTTTCATCTACACTCCCTGCTGAGGCCACCAAGAATTAAATGTACACGTTACCTGATCAATCCTGCTGAGCTGAATAGGAAAAATTAACTGAAATTACTGGAGACATCTGCTACCTTTCCTCTGTTGGTGAATTGCTCTCCTAAAACATCTGACTCCCTGATTATGCCTACATTTTAAACATTTACTCCCCTTTCAGAGAAAACAGCATTTTCAGTAGATTAATAAGTAGATCTTTAAAATTTCGGCATGCTCCTAGTGTTAAATATAATTTGATATTGGCTCCTCACTCAATTACTTCCAAAGGTTTGAATTTGGTACTTAATCAACAGAATCATACTGACTGTAAAGTTAAAATTAAGTTCTTTGGTCCAACTTTGGTAAAAGTAGAGAAAAAAAAAGAGTGTAAAATATGTAAAATTACAATTTATCCTTAATATTCCTTCATATTAAATACTGCTACAATTGTAGGCAGCATGAATTGTCTGTTTAGTCGACTCTGGGGCAAGGCTATGGTAACCAAGAAGGGGCTGGAAAACCATCGAAGATGCCAGAAGAAGCAGCCAAACTGTCTTGTCTAACCATGCAGGAGTTAGACCTGTCTCAGTGCTCTCAGGGACCACACAAAGAGCAGAAGGAGTGATTTCCCCACCTGCTGAGGGGACATCCATATGGGTGATCTGAGCACCCCATCAGTGCCTGCTCCTGGCCTGAAAACCTTCTCAGATATCTGTTTCTCCATGATAAATGTGCCAGGCATTACTGACAACATGAGCTAACACTGTGTTTTAGCTGAAAACCAATCACAAATCTATGGTAAATTTTCTCTAAATAATTTACTTTTTTATTATTATTATTTTTATTTTTATTTTAGAGCTTTTAAATCATAGAATTATCTATCCTTTTCTCTATATCTAAATTTTAATTAAAAACCATTCAGGGCATTGGATAAATAAAACCAAGTCAAAACAAAATCACCAACAAAATCCAAAACGAAATCAAGAATACTTTCCTAATTTCGTCTTCTCACTTAAAAAATAAACAGCGCAAAGTTAAATGCTAACAATGCCCAATTTTAAAAGGCAAAAAATAGTTTTTGGAAGACTAGATTTTGCCTTTGAAAATTTCTGTTTTTAAAGTGAAAGAATTACAATTTACATCTTTCATTTGCTAAATTGTCAAATTTATTTTACAAGACTTTGATGAAGAAAGACTAGCAAAAGAATAAGTGTTGTCACTAGCAGAAGCTTCCAGTGTCCTCATTTAATAATTCTGCTTGCTTTTGCATTTCTTATTCCTTCACATATATGTTTCTCCTTTCGGTAGATATCAGTTTGTGTCAAACAGGCATCTCAGATTATTCTGCTAACATTGTTCTGTTAACAGAAAAATGTTAACAGAATACCAGCCAGGTATCTCCAGTAAGTGCTTTTTTCTGACCCTGACCCTTTCCTTCTGGTCATTAGAAATTCCTCCATATTTCTTTATGATCATTCATAAGTATCTTGGATCCTTTACTATCTCCCAGCCAAACTCTTTACCTTATTTTTTTTTTTAATGATTAGGCTATTATGTATTTTTATATATTCACTCTATGTTATTATTAGAGCAAGTGTTCCACTCTTTCTCATACTGATTCTCATAAAAACCAGAAGTCAAAAAAAGGTCCACATTTTTGCCTTGCTTTTGCCTCGCTTTTGCCTCCTTCTTCCTCCATTTCTGCTATATCAGGGTTTCCACTTTTAAAATTTCCTGACTTGAAGATTTGTTTTATTTGCTCTGTCTTTTCCCATTTCCTCTCCCTTTAGGTGATCTACAGTACTAAAGATGTAGTGCAGGGTGCCCAGAGCTAGAGCCAATGTCTTGTCTGCGCAAGATATCGTGAGGGTGTGTTGATTCTCCTTCCTGAATCCAAATTTTGTCATATGTAAATCCATTTTACTTCTTGCATGTGTATCCTTTTTTGTCTTATTAAGTTGTTTCTCATATGAACAATTCCTTCTTTAACCATATAAAGACTCTTTCAGAATATTTTATCAATTCACTTAAATTATTGCTATTTTAAATAGCAGATGGAGTATCTAACTCCAAGTTAATTCTGTGCATTACATCTACTAATTTAACAGCTGCTCAAGCTGGCAGACTACTGATAAAATAGAGAAAAACTGTCAGCTCTGTGAGGTTCTAGATGAAGTCTGTCAGAGACCAGCTCTTTCTGACTGTTTTGTTTTAAGGGCTTTAAGACATGTCAGGGTGGAATATTTGCAGTCTTCATTCACCACTAACATTGACAACAGAAACTTACAGAGCTTTCTTTTTCACTCTCCTGTTTACATCTTTTCAGATATTGATGAAGACCAGGACTTGTTGATAGGGAGACAATGAATTCTCTGTACCTCAAAAAGCTTCCAGTATTGTACTGTACCTCAAAAAGTTTCCATTACCAACCATAGCTCTGATTTTTTTCAGCTTAGGCTGTTTATTATGCCCCAAAAATATACATTTTTCTTCTTTCCTCGTGGTTCACTTCCTGTCCAAATTTTCAACCAGAGCAGATACTGTCAGCTGATTAGGATCAAGTTAGGGATTCTCCACTTTATAAACAACTTCAAGTCTCTTATTACAGTGATTTTTACTTCAGCTGCTCCGTGGTTTTTTAGGTTTCTCTATTATTTGCCTAGAAAGAGAAGAAAGAAAGGAATTTCATTTGAGAATTTAGAGACTAGTGAACAAAACCAACAGGATTATACTCTCACAAAGAAAGAGAAAATAAAAAAGGTATAAATCCTAGACAAAGACCAATGAGTAGATAAGGATACAGAAAACAACAAGAACAAATACCAAAGGAATTGAAGGAGACAAGGAAGGCCATTAAAAAAGGAAAGAAAGAACCAGCAACCAAAGTGGAAAACTATGAGATATTAAACTAAAAGATTCTTACTAGGACAATTTTCACAGCACAAACAACCAAAATAAATCCTGCAAAAGAAATAAATACTGTGTGAACAGAAGATGTGTGCAATCTTGAACTGAAAATTGGTAGGGACACAACAAGAAATACAGAAAAAAATTGTAGATAAGAGAAACAGATAATTGAAAGAAATGTAACATAATTAAATATATTGGTAAACAGATATTTAGCTCTGAGATGGATTCTGAGTAGACAAGTAATTTAAAAAGAGGAGGCTTTCCAAATCTGAAAAGTTTGTTTTGTGAAAAAATACATTGAATTAATAAAATGCTTGGCACTATGCTTATAAATGCGAAGCTGAAAGAACATATCAATTGTTCTATACTCTTAGGAATATTTTTATATGATGTTAAAAGTCTAGACACTGATAGAGAGAGAAAGGTAGATAATTAAAACTGATAAAAGAATTTGCTTGTCTAGACAAGGTGCGACTTGTCACCTGAATTTGTACTTACATTGCTAAAAAGAAGCCAAGGTTTTTACAGGTTTGGAAACAATAGTTAGCTAGAAATGAAATCTAAAGTAAAGTTGTAAGGATTTAAAAAACAAACCAAAAACCAAACTAAGCCAAACTAAATGAAACCTAAGCAACCAACTAAAATTTTGGCTATATTTGAAGGTGGAGGTAACTTTCTAGTAATTGATCTTAGGAGAGACTTTCCCATTATCAGCTTTCCATAGGTTATCTTTCTCTGAACTGGATGGCCAGTGTGGCTGCTTTGAATTGGCTGATGGAAATTGGACTAGCTTGTTTACTTCTCATAGAATGGAAGAAAAAACTCTTTTACAGCCTCTGAGATCTGTTCTCTGTCTTCTTTGGATAAACTGATAACTAATTTAAACTGGTAACCACCTAGATATGAAGAGTGCACTTGCCAGTTAATAGTGAGATGAGTATGATCATTTCTGAGAAACAAAAATTTTACTTATTCACTTTTCTTTGTGTTGCTGAATTGCTTCATGGCATTTGAAACAACCTGGGAAGAAAAGCTGATTTTTGTTGTGGAGGCCATTTATACACTAACACAGCCTGCCAGCACTCTCTGTGGCCATTAGTTTTTCATCTATGTTTCAGTTGTAGAAAGGAAAAGAATCATCACAATAATAGACTTGTCCCAGAAAGTTCTAGTCTTTGAGAAAGTATCATTCTATTACAGGACTGTCCAACTGTTAGACCTGTTTACATGACAGAAAGGTAACTACTTAACCAGCTGTTAAATTCACCTTGTATTGTTGCAGTTAGCAGTATCAATAAAAATACCTTATAAAGTTGAGAATTGAATCAGAATATATCTGGAACAGCCAAATATTGTTACTAAACTAAACCCTGAACAGTTGGTTCCTGTATGAATACACTATTTCTATTATCTTTGAAGAAAAGCATAATTCATTTTAACCTGTATGTTTGAAGAAAGCCAAAAGAATCCTTTGAGTTTTTGTGCAAATGCATGTTTGTTTGTATGTATTTACATGTACACTAATTAGAAAGAACATCAGGCATATGGCTTTACCTGGAAAACTTTTCTCTCTGTCTCTCTAATACCGGCACCTGTAATAAGCAATATGCTGGTAGGCTTTCAGCTTTGGGTATATTGAAAGTTGGAATTGCATTCAACGTGATTCAACAATTTTATGTAGAGGTTTAAAACATTTTCTCTTCCCGTGTGTTTTGGGTGAAGTAGATTTAATGTTCCTGTATCTCAGGTTCTCTTGATGGTTATCTAGGGAAATTAAGTCTTGATAGTTTGGATTTTTTCCCAGTCTATTTTTGGACATAGAATTTTGTCTAAACATTTGGTTGTATATAACTGTGCTAAGTAATTGATCAATATGCTGTAACACCAGGTTTCATTATTATGCTAATGTGTTCCAGACATACATGGAGGTGGCTTTTAACACTGTTTCATGAGATGCAGCTGTAAGAAATTTTTTAGCTGATAGTAGGCTATGAAGAAGTCAAATCAAAAACATGAGTTGCTTTTTAAAAAAATAATTGTAAACTTCATCACACAAATTTATTTATTGCACTTTTTGTTTGGTTGGGTTTTTTAGTAAAAAATGTGTTTTCTTAAACAAAGTGTCTTTTTAGATTGGTATTTAGAGTAGCCCCCAATCATTCTTGACATTGAATTAAAAGGTAAAATTTGAAGAAATGTTCAAAGCAGGACCAACTTTGAATGTTCTGAAAAACCCTATTCACTTTATGCCTTGTTAAATGGGTTGTTTAAAGAATAATTTTAAACTGATTTCTCACTTTGCATTATGTGAAGCAGTGGTTTGAAGAAGCTAAATTTAGCATTTTTATAAAGCATATATCCATAAAATGCAAGGAAAATGGAAAAGTTTTAAACTTTCTATGTAGGCTTTTCATTGTCTTTATCAGCCACAGTTCTCAAAAGTAACAACCCTAACTCTTTATTTTGGAATGAAATGTGGGTAGCCAACTCATTTTCTTCTTTGTGAGATATCCTGTTTGCGGTAACAATTGCTTCCTTTTTAAAGTCTTGTTTACTCTGCTATCTGATTCTGTTAATGTCAGTCAATGGTGATTCGGTTAATGTCAGAGTTATGGCTCTGATATGGAACCAAGATAACACAGATAACCTATCCTTTGGTGATTGCAAAATAGATCAGCTAAGTGGACTCATATTTCTATTATAACTTTCTTTTTATTTAAACACGTTTATTAAAAGGCAAATGTTAGTTGCAGACCTGTCAGGCCAATAACTATTTACAGATGTGCATTTTATGTGCCCGTAGCTATCATTCAATCCTAAATACAAAGACAAACACTAGATTTTCTTATCTGATTTCAGCAAAAGTAACAGAATATTTTAAAATCTCTTTTCTGAAATTATTTTGCTATTTCTTTGTTCATTTTGGAAGTATTTCTTCTATGTTCAATCAGTTATTAAAAGATTATGAAGAGTGAAGGTTAGAATAAGGTACCTGACACACTTCTGTTATATTTCCTATGTTCTCCAAGTCCAAATTTTAATTTAGATTTTTCTCCCTTGGAAAAGGGAGCTTATCTTCTATTTTAAAAGCAAGTATCCTTTTCTTACAAAATGCTTTTCATTTTCCTGCTAGAAGTTTTCTAGGGTATTTCATATGTAGCAACCAATATAGAATTAATAATTTACCTTCTATGAGACTGAAAATTGTATTTTTTATATATGTTTATATAGAATGTAAATTGTACTTATGTAATAGGTACATTACTTTAAACCCTTTATTTCACTGCACTTGTAAAAATCATTACAGGGTCACATTTCTGGTTTGATGGGATAAAAAGTGTCTCAAGTGCCATAACCATTTTTATTAGATCTGTCTTTTCCAGAATTTTAGATGTGTAAATGTAAAATATTTTCCATTATAATCTGGTTTTCTTCTAATTTGTACTTAAATTGATTGTCTGTTTTGTTGGTTTTTTTAACTACCCAAGCCCCAAGAGCATTTCAGAGAAATTCAGAGCTTAATTTCTCACTGCAGTGGTCAAAAAGAAAGACTTTATTCATACTTATTTCCTCACAGCAGTGGATTCAGGCTCTGCCTTGAAACACCATATGCTCCAGACCTCTGAGTGTAAAGATAGACGTACCCAGTGCTGGAGGAGAGACACCTCTACTCTAGCACCTCTCTTCCCTCCCTTGCTCTTTCTGGCATACTCTCCTTATATGTTCTCTTTTAAAGTGAACAGGGGCCTGTGAGAAAAGTAAGTTGTTTCTGACTCAGTGAAAGTTTTCTGGAAGAAAATGAATGACATAAAATCCATTGAGTTTTTTGTTTGCTTGTTTTGTTTAGGTATTGCAGCTAATTTAACTGATGAATCAGTTGGTTTTATTCTGTTTGTTGTTATTATTTTGTTTTAAAAAGCTGAATTTTTCATATTAAAAAGGATATGGATTCTGAAATATATGCATATAGTTGGTCATCTTTTATGTGACCTACTACTACAAATTTATCTCTATACCAGAACAGAAATAAAGAATGTGGTGATAATGTCACAAGCCTTTTGCTCATGGATGAATTCCAATGTGATACAGAATATTTAGTATAAGCTGAAGCTGTTCTGGAAGTTCCTGGCACCTACAATGGTGAGAAGCAAAATATGGCATCTCTCCTTTCCATATTGTGCTATTTTCACACATTAAGGCAAAGTTACAAAAGATAGTCCAACTCATCTAAGAGCTTGTTGTCACTCACAGAAGGGAACCCATCTCCTGTGTTCCTCTGGCTTTGGCTCTGTGATCCTTCTCTTTCTTCCACTGGCTCTGGCACTCGGCAGGCATACCACTTTGAGGATATGCTTCCCTTTGCTAACTGAATTGACTCAGGTTTATTTTTAAAGCAATAATTCTTCATCAGGGTGGTTAAATAAATTCAGAGAGAAGGGTGCAAATGACTAGAACCATGTGAACTCAGTGTTAAAACTCTGGGAAAATTGGATGGGGCAAGTTCCTCTCCTTTTGTGCTTTGAAGGCTCCAAGATCTGCTAAAACCTATCATAGATCTTCACCCAGCTTTAAGATGAGGACAGTAAATTATATTGTCACAATGTTCCAGACACTCAAGGTTAAAAATATGTACTGCTTGTTTAATGCTTTTCTTTTTTAATTCTAATTATTTTAAGGACTTAGGATGCTTTCAAATTCTCCAAAGGTTATTGTCTTGGTATGTTTTGTTCTTAACAGTTTTTCTCTCCAAGAAGCCAGCAAGTCCACATCCTACAGATTTTTAAAGACTATTTGTATGGTACTGCAATATCTGGTTCTTCTTACTTATAATTTGAAGTTATTCTTGATAGTTTTATATCTTAAAACAAATTGAGTGCTTTAGAAAAGATAATTATTTATAAAATCTGTTTCATTTCTTATGGTATAAAAAAAGTGGGGAGTTGTTTAATAAAAGTTTTACATTGATAATGGATGATGGCAGGTTTTAGAAACATGTTTTGTACAGAATATAATGATCATACCAGAACTTGATGAGTACTTTATTATTTAGTTCAAAGCAGCTGTTCAATTAACAGTTTTCAGCCTTGACCTATGATCATTATTTTAAAATAATAGATTGCATGAGTGGTTTTGCATTTTGACAGGGAAAAAATTATAATTTGACAAAAATTAAATTAGTTCATAAATCATATGTCAATTTGTTAATGACTTGTTGAACAAAGCATATTTTTATTACTATTTTCAATGAGAGTAAAACTCAAATCTAGTCAATCACTTCTGCTCAATCAATTTTGCTTTATTTTATAAACTATTAAATTCTGTTTATGTATTTTAAACCAATTGAAAAGACACATAAAAATTGTAGGAGTTACTCCTATTAATATTTTAATTAGAATACTCTTAAGGAAGTATTTACATTTCTTACTTTCTTCCTGATTCAATGGCTAAGTAACTGTTTCTTTAGAAAGAAATTTGAAAGACCAAAGATAAGCTGAATTTTACCAGGATGTTGCAGTCCAGTCTTGCAATACTCTCAAATGTAATTCAACACCTTTATTAACTTCACAGCATGTACAGATGAATGCACACAAGCACATCCAAAAACATAAACACTAAAGGGAATTGCACTTAATTGTCTATTACTCAGTAGATAAATGTTATCCTTTTCTAACACACTCCTGAGATTTAAAAGATGTTTGTTCTGAATTGGTGTGTAAGAAAGAACATTAGAAGTTGCGCTGGGTTGATTTTGGCTGGCTGCCAGATGCCCATCAGCCACTCCATCACTCCCCCTCAACAGCAGGACAGCAAGAGAAAAGAAGATGAAAAAATTCCTGGGTCAAGACAATGACAAGGAGGTCTTATCTTTATGCCAGAACCCAATGTACATATGAAATTTATACATTACAGAGCTTCAGTCACTGCCTAAAAATTGATTGATTTCTTGAATTATGGGATTTTCATATCCCGTGTATTGTTTTAGCAATTCTATCAATGATATATTGCTGAACTCTGAATTCACTTATTAGTTACATGTCCAATCCCTTTCTGAATGCTTTTAAACCCTTGGATTAATTGAACAACTAGTTCAACAAGGTAATTGAATTTCATCTTATCAGTTTTAGTTTGACACTTTTCAGTTTAATTAATAAGTGTGTATATATAGCAAGTGAGTGATTGATCACTATTATGGATGATTGTGTGATCCAAATAATCAGAATTCTTTTGGAGTTTATTTGATCCTCACTCGGATTAGCTACTAATATTTGCAGACTTTTTGACCCTTGAGATTCTTTGAAGTTGCTATTAGGATATGGTCTTTTCTGCTCAAAGCTCAAAAAGGCATGGTTGCATAGGTGGATCCATAAAACACGGATGTGAGAATAGGCCAATGCATGGGAGTGTTAATGAGAGATTAGTTTTACTCTGGCGGTTAAAAGAGTCATCAGAAACATATAATCATGGAAATATTGTTGGTGCTATCCATCAGATTAAGTACACAATTCTCAAATCTTCAGAAACTTAAATTCATATGTAAGATGTAAAAAATGTTATTTTGCTTTAAGAAATATTGAGGTGTACTAATATTAAAATATTGTCTTTTTAAAGAATGTAAAACTTCTTTTAATTCTTGAAAAACATTTATTTTCTATTTAGAAAAGAAAAAAAAATAAAAGTAACTCAGAAAATCCACCCCAAATATATGCTATAAACTGAGGAAAGTAGGATGCTTTTGTGTGCAAGTAGAATCATAGAATCATTGTGTTTCCTTGGGTCCTGTCACCGGTCACCACAGAGAGAGACCAGGGTCTGCCCCTCCTCTTTCTCTCATGAAGAAATTGTAGAATGTGGTGAGGTCTCGCCTCAGTCTCCTCCAGACTGAACAGGCCAGGTGACCTCAGTCTCTCCCCTCATGGCTTCTCTTCAAGCCCTTCAACATCTTTGCTTCCCTCAGGCTGAGGCCACACCAGTGCAGAATAATGGGGGACCATCTACTCCCTCAACTGGCAATTAATGCAGTACATGATGAACTTTGTACATCTACTTGATGTAGAAATATTCTTGTAAAATTTATATCATAAATAAATAGTGGTAGTACTAACAAAGATTTGGTTTTTTTCCCCTCCCCTCAGTTAGAGGTTCCAGGGACATCTTATTGTGATCTTTCAGTACTTAAGAGAGGCTTTTAAGAAAGACAGGAACACATTCCCAGTAGGGCCTGTGGTGGTAGGACAAAGGTTAATGGTTTCAAACTAAAAGAGGCTAGATTCAGACTAGATATAATGAAGAAATTTTTTACAGTGAGGGTGGTGAAACAGTGGGCCAGATTGCCCAGAGAAGTGGTAGATGTCCCATCCCCGGAAATATTCAGGGTAAGGTTGGATGGGGCTCTGAGCAGCATCCTCTAGTTGAATATGTCCCTGCTTATCACAAAGGACTTGGACTAGATGACCCTTGAAAGTGCTTTACAACCCAAAGGTTTCTATGCTCCTATGACTTTATTTATCATAAGGACTGTGAAAAAGAACTTTCTACAGAGATTAGGGCTTTTAAAACAAGCCTGAATCCTGGTATTCAAGCCTTTGTATCTGTTCAATCACTGGAAGAACAACACTTTCTGACTTTGGTATGTGCCGTCAGACTAAGCACATTAGAATTTCAAGGCTCTCTCTCCTGTGGTATTTGTGATCACTTTGGTCTGTTACTTAGATCAGGTGACAGGGCTATTACCACACAGAATAATTTGAATCTGATTTAGTGTGTCTCTTGGACAGTTAAGGACTGGATCTGACTGCCCAGAAGGCTGAGACACCTCCTTTCTTGCAGATTTTCAGAACCTAACTGTATAAAGCCCGAACAAACTGTTTTGACCTCAGACCTGCCCCTGCTTTGTTTGATATCCTCTTATTTAGTGCTGTGAAATGAATATTTTTTATATCCAAGCAATCTTTTTACAGTAATTTTCACATATATTTTTCATATTTTCCGTATTAAAACTTTTCTATTTATTTATTTGGGATGATTAATGTAATTTTCATTGTAACGTGTAACCTTGTAACATGCAAGGGAAAAACGTAACAGGAGTGAAAAAAAATCTTTCTTTTGTGATATTCATGATACTTTCAGTGGATATGGAGTCAGTAAAAAAAATGCTGAAATCGTTAGAGCTGCATCTCGAGCACTAGGCTGTGGAATTTGATATAGAAATCCAATAGCATGAGATGTACTTCAAATTTATAATCTGTATGCATTTGTGTATGGAGTTCAGATTTCTGAGAAGGAGGAGAAGCATAGGTAAATATGTTCTGGACCACTTTAAAGGTTTTGTTCAAAAGCAAAAATATTTGAAGTTAACAGTTGTAGATGACTTTACTTTTAAAAATACTTTATTTGATTACTCTTTCATATACTTAAAAACATTGTTGATACTTAAATAATGTATTTAATGATATAGAATATATTTTGTTTCATCATTTTTGGTAGTGAAATACATAAGTAGTTTTTAAAATCATATTGCCTTGCTTTTCTTAGTTTTCTCCTGACTGCCATTTATGGATGACTGCTATTGCTCCTCAAATAGTTTTCAGAGCTTTTGAAACTTTCTACTGGTAGATGCTCGGTTTGCTGTTTAGAGACCAGAGATGCTGTTGTGGCTTAACCCCAGCTGGCAACTAAGGACCACACAGCCACTCCCGAACTCCCCCACCAGGGGGAAGAGAAATTGAAGAGTAAAAGTGATAAAACTCATAGACTGAGACAAAGACAGGTTATTAGGGAAATCCAAAGCCACACACACAAGGAAATCAAACCAAGGAATTAATTCACCCTCAGGCAGGCAGGCAGGCATTCAGTCACCTCCAGGTGAGCGGGCTCCCATGAGGAGTGATGGTGACTTGGGAAGACAAACGCCATCATTCCCAACAGCTCTCCTTCCTTCTTCTTCCCCAGCTTCATATGATGAGCGAGACACCCTGTGCTGTGGGATATCCCTCAGGGCTGGGGCTCAGCTATCCTGGCTGCACCTCCTCCCAGCTTCCCATTCATCCCCAGCCCACTAACTAGAGTGGAAGTGCAGGGAGCAGCAAAGGCACTGCCCAGCAGGAACAGAACCATCCCTGCGTTATCTCACCGTTTTCAGCACAAATACAAAACATAGCCCATATTAATCAGTGTGAAGAGCATTAACTCTACCCCAGTCAAAATCAGCACAGATGCTTACGTGTCTGATGAATTATTATGGAAATGACATAGAAAAAAAGAAGATAACAGACTGAAAGAGAAAGAGATGCTAGATTTTGCATGCCCATAAAAGAGGGCAACCAAAAAAAATTAACAACCAAAATATGGGATGTCAAATTTCATACATTCAACATTGAAAATCTATGTTTATTAAGTAATCATAGATTTTCTTTAATATCTTGGTATAAAAAGTAAGAAAATTCCATGACATGTAGAAATAAGGGGATATGGTCCTCCGAATCAAATATTTGATGAGTATTAGATAAAAACAAATTTGCAGCTAGGAAAAAATAATGAAGAATGTTGTTATTTTAGTTGAGTAGATGCTGGCCACAGCAAATGCAGCAGCAAATTGGGTGAGAATATCATGCTTTTATCTTAGAGAATGTAAATAAGCAAACCCTTCTGTTGAGGGCTTTCTTTTTTCTTTTTTTAATAATAATTAGAGTTAGTGGGAAAATGTTAAACAAGTATCTGGCAGGCAAAAGATCTCACTAAATTTCAAATTGAATCAGTGTAGCATCAGGCTAGTCAGATGTTAAATCTAATCATCTGCTGCTTAGAAAATTAATAGAAGTTTATATGAATACAAAATCACACAGACAGGACTCCAGCAGCTAATAATGGATTCATCAGTATGTGGTCCAACAAAACCAAGCCCCAACAGTACCCAACGAAATTCAAGATTTATTTATTTGCAAAGTATTGACTGGCAGTGTCTGCATAAATAACAGATAGCAAGTTACTGGATATACCAGCAAATATAAAATGGCTGGTAGAAGGATTATAGCTAACTTAATGGGAAAAATCCACTGGTGATGAAGCTTCATTTTGTATATGTGTTATGGATTTTCAAATAATATTTTTTGAAGATTATCAACTTAAATATGTACCATTAAGACCAAAATTTCTTAGTGGAAAATTACATTCATGTAAAAGAAGGAAAAGGAAAAGTTACATCCATGTAAAAGAAAAAAAATTAGAAACATTTTATCTGTTATTTGAAAATATTAGATATTTCAGTTTTCTGTAAACTGCTAAATACAGAATAAAATTTCTGTTGTCTTCAGAAAGTTTTCCTTTACTTGTGGGGAAGATCCTCCATGAAGTTATACACCAGTTTGTTTTACCTGCCTCCCTTTTATACTTAAACTTTGCTTATTATGCATATTCTTTTTCAGAATCTATCTTCTCCTTTTTACAGGAATAAACAGTTATTTGGAGATCAAACTAACAGTGAGAATGTGTAAACTTTGACATTCTTTTTAATTTTGCAGTCAAAGTTACAATAACTCGGCATGTTAACACGTTTTATGTTTCTGCATAATTTTACATAAATTAGGGACAAACAATTCTTTCACCTTTCAGATTAGGCTAATACCTTCCTGCTGTAAAATTTCTGTGACCTAGTCAAAAATTTATTGAGATTAAGTGAGACTGTTATTCACTTAAAACTTTTTTGGTGAATTTCTTTGGATACTCTCCTATCTAAGCAGAAGTATTCCTGAGGAACTGTATTTTCTTTGGAAATAACTAATAAACTCTAGAAAAGCTAGAATCTTGTGAACCCAAAAAGAAAGCAAAACAATACAAAGAGCTGTTAAAATACATGCAAAAAACTACCTATTTAAAAGCATAATCAATGTCAAACAACAAATATCTAAGACACACAAGCAAAGAGGAAATACAGTCATCTTATTCGTCACATCACAGTCTCAAGTAAACAATTTATCTAGGAGCACTTTTCTATGACTAATCAAGATTTCTTTCCATAATTTCAACTTTGCAATTATGAAATGATTGCTCTATTTAGATTCTGAAATTGGGAGCTGGTCTTCCTTGAGGGCTGATGAGTTTAAAGTTCAGCATGCAGCTTAAAGTGATATATGATTTAAGTTTTATCACAAGGACCACAGTAAAAGCAGAAAGCAAATGATTGATCAAACTGCAGAAAATTCCAGTCAGAATTCTAAAGTCTTGGAAACCCCAAATCTGAGATGATTTGTTGTTTTAAAATTATGTCATATGTGATTGAGAAAAGATGGTGGGAGAGATTAAAATAATTACTCTTGGAGTACTAGTGTAAATATACTTAGAAAATGAAAACAGACATTCAACTGTTTAATATACGTGCCTTCTTTTTTTGAATCTATAGCATGTGACAGAATATAGTACAGGAGGAAGAGACACAGGGACACACTCTGTAATGACCTGTTTGAAAGAAAATAATTGTGTCATTTTTAATCATTTACAATACCAAAAAATATTACTACAAATTTACATATAGGTTCAACCATTATCCCTACTGTCCAGAATTTATTTATTGTATTTTAATTGGTATTGAAAGAATATTTAGAAGTTCCTGCATACATAAGACAATATTTTTTTTGACACTCCATTTGACTTTTCCATTACTGAAAAATAAATGAGGATGGTGTCAGAAGACATATAAGACACAGATTCCTTCAAAACTAGTCTCTCACCTGTAAAAAGACATCCTTAACCACTTTATTTGTACATTATGAAATTGTATGCACTTGGACCCTGAGTATTTAGAGACATCTGAGGACCCAAAAAAAATCTTATTTCAAGAAGTCTTAAGAAATGAAGATATAGCAGTGAATAAAACAGCTATTTTTACTAATCTGTCTACAATATTACTAGCACTCATACTCAAAGAAACTAATTATTCAAAAAAATGCAGTTAAAATTGTACAGAATTCTACTAGAATCTACCTCTTTTTTTTTTTTTTTTTTTTTCTGGTGGTGGTCTGTGGTGCTTTTAATGTCCTCTTGGATCCTAAGCCACTTTGGTTTTCCTTGAGAGGATAAAGATGACACCATGGGGTAGTCATGGAAAAAAACCAACAAGATGAATTCTTTGTCACAGAGTATGATGGTGATGATTCTCTTCTCCTCAGTCGTGGGTCTACATGGGTAATTTAATCTCATATGTCCTTTTCTCTGGTTCCAAGGAAATGGGTGTTTCACTTCTCCATTCTTATACTCTGAGATGATTGCAAATACATTGACAGATTCATGTTACTGAAACTATATAGCATTGTAGTTTTGCATGCAAGTAATACATAAATTTTGAATACGTATTGTGTCTCCAAATGATGCCTATAATTTTACCATATTTACTACTGAAGCTTTAGAATTTCTATATACAATAAATATTTCAGGATGAGCATCTGGTCTTTCTGACATAAAAAAGTTGAATCAATAGAAATACTTCTTAACCCTTTCCTGTGCTCCCAGAAACATCTGTAGCCTTGCACTACATACATAATGTGTCCATTTCCTGTGGGTGTTAGGTGCCTGGCAAGCTTGTTAGACACATCAAGAAGAAAAAAAACAAATATATTCACTCATGCAGTGTATTCATTTACAAATTTGTATCACTGTTCTGTGTTTGATAACATTCTGTAGCTAAACTGCATCATCAAAATCAAATACTCAAATAGACTGTCACAATATAAAATTTGGGTTTTTAAGAGTTGAGACAGAAAAAAATAGGTTTTTCTTAAACCTCTGTAGACATTGCCTTTTAGTTCCCATGGTTTCCCATGGTTTCCCATGGTTTCCCATGGCTACCTAGTACCAGGTACTAATGGGATCTCTTAATGAGGTCTGAGAACACTGCCAAAATCAAAAAGGGAAAGAAGAAAAGGAACAGATAATCCCACCAAAAAGAAAAAAAAGAAAAAAAAAAAAAAAAGAAGAGAAAGTGCATCTGCCATATTTATTTTTTTTTTCTGCCAAAGTGGTAGACTATAAAGGAATAATTTAAGAGCCTACCAAAAGATGTAGGCATGTCCTGCTTGGCCTCCATCTCTCCAGAAGCACATGCATCTCACAGTGGTACAATGTCATACCTACCAACTCTGTGGTTCTGTTTCAAATATCTCACAGTATCTAACACAGCAATAGAGAGTCACCTGAACAACTCCATTAGGTATTTTGAATTTGAAAAAAGTTGGTACAAATGGAATAAGATATGCAAATGCAATGTAAGATGGAAAATTGTTGCAGATAAAAAAAACTTCAGCTGCTAGTGGAAATTTAAATTTTAAATGTGTTTAATATGAATATGATATCTGCTTAACAAGATGACTACTTATTTTGCATAATTTTTCCACCTAAAATTTCATTTTTACCAGAGTACTGAGTTAGACATTTAGTTGTCTAACATTTAGTTGGACATTGAGACTGATCTGAATAAGTGGCAATCAGATCCATGCAGATACATTGTCTTACAGGTATTTTGGTGCTTACCTGCCATCTCTCTCCTGCAGTTATGATGTGCTTGCTAAGTTTCATTTTAAAAGGCAATGAAAACTATTCTAGCTAACACTTATGACAGAGTTGTAGAGTTTAACATACAAATAAGACTTAAGCTCTGAGGTCAATATCCTTTTGTACCTAATGAATAATACTCAAGTATTAGGTTATTTCAATATGAATTACATTACAGTTATTTCTAAAAATCTGTAGTATTTTACTGAGTGATATTTGCATGTTGAATTTTTACTTACTAAAATTTTTGATTAATTTTGCATCCACTAAACCAAAAATACCACCTTTGAATTTCTTCATATCATTTCAAGTGTAGCAACCAAATTAAAGAAAGAAGCTTATCCTTTTTGACTCAATGCAACATAATGATGGTTATAAAAGGCCCACTGATGAAAGCTAAATGGTATCCAACAGCTCCTATAATGATCTGTTTTGCATCAGGAGTTGTAATGTTTACTATGTTAGTAACATATGTGTTCATTTTAAAAATCCACTATCCATCTAAGCTGCGTCTACATACCACTCATAAAATTCAATGCTTTGGGATCACTGTATTTCTCTTCTGCTGGGTATATGTTTATACTCAGAATTCTTTTAAATCATTGAGTACATAAATGGATACCAGCTAGACCTACTGTGAGTTTTATTCTAATTATTGGTTTGGTTTTACATTAGGCCAAATTATTTTAAAGTATTGATGATAACCAATAAATTAAGTGATTTATTTGTTGATGACCAATCTATTAGATAAAATGCACTGATATTGATTTATTAAAAATTATGCATATGCCTGTTTGAGAGATGTAAGCATTTTATTTCCTTTTCCTATTAATAGAACAAAAGTATACTTTCCTAACTAAATGAAAATGCATTTCCTCAATCATAAATATTCTGTACATAATTATCCATCTTTTCATATTAACATAAGTTCTTTAGTCTTGTTTTAATGACATTATTCATAAAGATACCAATGACAAAACAAAGAACAGCTTTCTAAATACACCCTCTAAGGACATGCTACATATAATTATGTGAATATATATGTCGTTAGGGACCTTTCCTTCTTTTGTTCATGTTTTTCATTTTCATGGTTATATGATGGGAGTATTATTATCATTTGGCTTTCATATCTGTCATGACTGTAATATGGCAATAATTGGCTACTGTATTGAGGAGGTTTTGTTTTGTTTTGTTTTTTTTAATTTTGTTTTTTTTTTTTCCAAAGATTGTTTAAGAAAAAAACATCAATATAATACCTATAAATTTGCAGTATCTGTTAAGGATACCAAGTACATAGAGATCAAAGAAAAATCTAAAACTTTTTATGATCCCCACACAAATAAGCTTCAGAGTGGATTACTGCTACACTATATTGAACTCACCTAAAGGTATCTTAAAGCTAAAAATAGGCAAAACATTAAATAAATGCTAATATTGCAATTACACAATTTTTTAGCAAATTATTTCCTGACCTGTTGGATTCTGGGCTTCTCATCACTCTACATCCTTCCTTCGATGAGATTAGAAATGCTGATAATGGCAGGACATAACTTATCAGCTAATTTGTGATTTCAGAAGACTGAGACTGAATTTCAGAGTAAGCAGCAGTAAATGTATTGAAACATCAGTAAACGCCATTGGTGTTTGTTCCTACATCAAGCAAAATAAAAAATACGTCATCTCTTCCAGCAAAATTATCAGAGTTTGCAAATTTCTTAAAGCATGCTAAAGACCAGCCTACCTAGCTGCACATATATAGCTGTATTAAAAAAAAAAAAAAAAAACAAAACAAAAAACTAAACCAAACAGAAAAAAACCCTAGCAAACAAAAAATCACCATTAATTTGTTATAGCAATGAAAAAGGAAAGCGTAAATCTTGAGCCACCCAGATTAACTCTGCCTTTTAACCCGCATTGAACAGTAGGTTGGACTATGTGGCCTCTACAGGTCCCTTTTGACCAGTATTTTTCTGTTGTTCTTAATTCAAAGTAAAATGTAAAATAAGGGCTTATCTCAAACATATGGAAATAATTTTAATCACAGTCATTAATAAAATATATCAGCCCATCTACTACAAAATTCACCACACATGGCTGAGTGGGTTCCAAACGTATGTGTTGATTTCACTGGTCTAGGTGTTCACAGCTAAATTTTTCAACTTGTTCTTTACACATTTTTGACAGTTAAATGCTATGGGCTATATTGGTCTGATATGAACCCAGATAAGGTTATTCTCCTAAAACTGAGGAAGATAAGAGTTGTCATATGTACATCAAATAAATATGTAGAAGTGAGTATCAGCAGAGCTGAGTACACAAAAAAAAATTCTTTCATTTGTGTCTCAAACACAGTGGTTTTAATGCAACAAAACAAAACCAAAATTAAAAGTGAGAAAATCACAAACCTTAATGACCCTGTAATTCCTTTAAAGAGAGATTTTTGTAGGGATTTATTATTTCACAATAACGCTGCTCTTCGAGCTGAAATTAAAAATGTCTTCTCTGATGCCAAAGTGCACTGTTTAAATACTAAATTCCCTCATTAAAGTGAATCATGGTCCCTTTCTTTCATCATATTACTGTGGAAAAATTCAGCTACTACAAATTTTAGTAGAAACCTGTATAGGATATTTAATGCAATACATTTTTGAACATAAACCTTAAATTGTCTTATGTATTGTGATTTCTTTGGTTGTTCTATTTTTCCAGCTACCGATAATCTGAACTGGTTTTAAATCCAGTTTCTGCATCTTACTATCATCTATTCTAAGTATAGTGTCCACCAAATATAGTCAAATTTTCTAATAATTTCTCATTTGCTATATAAAATAATTTTTGCAAGTAATGCAAACCACATCCTTTTAAGACAGTTGTCCTTTCCATGATTGAGAACAGCCATCTGTCACACACACTTTTATTTTCCAAACAATTAACCATGAATTGTGCTTTTTTTTTTTTCTTAGGTTAACAGGATTTCATCTTCCTCCACCTGTGACAAGTACCAAATCTGTATTTTCACTGCGCTTGACAAGTGACTTTGCAGTTAGTGCTCATGGGTTTAAAGTTTACTATGAAGGTAAGACATTCTTAACAAAATAATCTGGTTTTTTCTTCCTCTGATCTTTATACATGAAAAAAACCCTAAACTTTCCAAAGAAATATACAGAAATACACATAGATAACCTTATCCAAGTTACTATATTTGCTTTTCATGTAATCATTCACAGATGCATAGTCATGTCTCAAACCAAATATTTTAAACTCTATAATCTATAGTACCATCCAGACACAAATATTTTTTATCTGTAATAGTGACAAGTTCTTTTAATTCTGAGAAACTTAATTGTTATTGAACAATTGTTATTCTGGTTCTTTTGACACATGCATATTCAAATTAATGTCAAGACATTGCTAGTTAGTCTTGAATATCACTGGATAGTGGCATCTGCAAATTTTATGGATGGAAGCCTTCTCATATGTTTGCACAGGAGAACTGCTGACTCAGTTCTCTGAATTGACATAAATATATTTCTCTACTGCTGTTTACACAATTGTCTGCAGTTTTCACACAGACACTGAAGTTAATGAGCTGGAACATGTATTCCTGAAGTCCAGAAGTTCACAGTATTTCATAAATATGTCCCAGGAAGGATCTTGTTTATGATCAATTCACTATGGTAGTATTTTAAGAGTTGGTTTATATCATGCATTTATTTTTTAAACCCTTTTCTTGGTACCAGGGACTATGAACTCTAACAAGTTTTTATAGGATATAAGCAGAAGCTGTTGGTTTGTTTTTTTTTTGTTGTTTTTTTTTTTTTTTTTTTTTTTTTTTTGTTTTTTTTATTTTTGAATTCCCCACCCTTTCTTTAAGGACACTTGGTGTTAACATACTTGATTTTTCTATTTCCATGAAGTGTCTCTGTCAGCAAAGCTGGAGCTCTAGTAAACTGCCTGGAGAAGTTCTGAGGCCATTGCTGTACCCTACGTGGTCCCATCTGGAACAGACACTAATCCCTGAGAAAGTAACTAGCTGAGTAACACTTTGATAGCCAGGAAACTTTCCAAAAATTGGTAATTCAGTGAAGAGCTGCTGTAGAAATACAGCCCAGAATCACTCTGTAGGAAAATGTCTTCAGCCATTGAAATAATTTACCTTTAGGCATGATGCATTAGAATTCTACTTCATATAGAAATTCTCTCCTATATACGAAGATATAAAATGAAAAACATAAAATAATTTTTGGGTCCTTCTTGTTCCTTGATTTATTACAGAAAATAGATGAAATTATTATACACTATCTTTTGTGGGTTGCATATAAAAGAGACATTCAGGCTATATGTAAATGGTTCTGTCTAGATTGCAGCTACTCTGCAGTCTGTTATTTTTCAAGCATTTGGTAACTGCTCAGAAGCAGATAATTAAAACTTTTATTAAAATGCACTATGAAATTCCTATGGATTTTTAATTATGCAAAATACATGCTTCTCATGCATGAATTGAATTCATTATATATGATATCATCTGTCCCTATAAACAACTTACTGAAAGATTTTGCACTGCTAAAGCTAACATATAGCATACCATGCATCTCAGTTATGATAGAGAATAATTAAGATTAAAATGGAAGATCAGTCAAAGGCTTCAGCTTGCACATATGACTGACCCCTCACATAGCTCCTTTCTAGGTGAAAATAACATGCTGATTAATAGAACTCAAGCTCCTGGGTCAATATAAAATCTGGGGAAATCTTACCTTCAACCACAGAAATCAGCATTTTAGAACAAAGCATAAACTTGTTACTTGAACTTGATACTAATTTCTTTTTGAAACTGATGTTTTATTTTGTGAAATTAGGAATTTTAAAAAAAGTTAGGCTGGATACTAGAGTTTTAGTTCAACGGAATCTGCCTTTCCACAGCCAGATCTACAGTTTTAAGACCTGAATCGAGCTGACTTCATTCAGTCAGAGAATTTTTCTTTCGCTATGCTTTTTTCTGACTTCATGTGAAGCTATCCTCTTTATATCCAGATAGCAAAGAAGTGAAAACTCATTACATTACATTACATTCATGTAATGCCTCTTTCCTTGATGTGAGAGAATAGATGTATTTAAATGATAATCACATCAGGGAAATTTCCATTTCTGTTCTTGTACTCTTTGTGAACATGTATAACCCTGCAATCAACATTTTAAGATCTGGTTCTGCCTAGTATCCAGTTTTCAAAAATTTTGATTGCCCAGTAGCTCCTTTTTAGCTTCTTGATGAAACATCTACATACTTAGTACCCTTAAATATCAGGCCTCATAATTTAAACCTTCATTATGGATATGTAATTTGAAATTTAAGACAGACGTGATTAACAACCTGTCATTGCAATAAAACAAAATTATAGAGGTGGTTTGAGAGGATA
This sequence comes from Ammospiza caudacuta, assembly GCF_027887145.1. Classification (NCBI taxonomy): domain Eukaryota; kingdom Metazoa; phylum Chordata; class Aves; order Passeriformes; family Passerellidae; genus Ammospiza; species Ammospiza caudacuta. The sequence continues at coordinate 140,207,230 of NC_080593.1, forward strand.
GGATGAGAAGTAAAGAGACATATATCTGAAGGGATTAGATCCAGTTGTAATTTGAAAAAGAAGGAACATACCTTTCATAATCAGAGATAATTTAAAACACTTTCTTTTGAGATGGTTTGAAATAGATTTCATAGGTTTATGGTTATATGGAATCCATTACTGTTCACTATTTAGAAAAAGTAAAATAAAATAAACAAAGGCTCCAAATATCTATTTTGGTGACTTCTCATCCTCTTGACAAATTTGCAGTTGAGCTGAAAGTTGACAAGAAACTCCAGAGTACCTGCTAGAATCTGTGGGAAATATAAATCTAGGGTGGACTTTCTTGATCATGGCATATAGGAACATATTCATTTTCTAATCTCTTGAGAATAAAAATGTTTATGAAAAGATATAAAATTGTATCATTAATAGAAAGACTATTCTGATACACCATAGGTAATCCACTGCAATTGCATTCAGTCAAACCAAGTGCACTGCAGACCACAAAATATCAGCCCTGGCCTGCTAAACATCAATATCATAAGCCTCAGTCTGCAATCTTCACCCCTCCATTCTTCTCTCCTTCTTTCTCTTCTTCTTATCCCCTTTTTCTTTCCTCTATATCAAGTAGCATATTTGAGTTATCTTTGGTACCATTACACACAAACTTCTTCATGTTCAACTTCTTTATTATTCAGAAAAGACCATATTTGATAAACATACCTCTCTACATAGCACAATACCCCTGAAGAAAATTTACTGCATGAGAGAAAACTGGAACAGATTACTCAAAAGTAATAGACTTCACTTACAGTGACAACAGAAAATGGTGAGGTGCACAAAAAACTAAGGAGGGATTTTAAAAATACCCTGGAGCTAATTTTATCACTGTCTAGTAACACAGCATTGCTGGTTGGAGTGAGAAATGGGGAAGTTCTAAGCCTGCTGAATCTGTGCCTTTTTGTTTGTTTGTTTGTTTGTTTTTGTTTGGGTTTTTTGTTTGTTTTTTTTTTTTGGAGAGGTTTATGAAGAGGTTTTTAGTAGCTTTCAGGCTCTCTACAACATGTATTAATATATGGAGAAAGAATGCTATCCTTAATTTCCTATTTGATAATTTAGCTAAGTACAGTGTAGATGTGCCTATTTTATTTTATAGATGTGCTTTTATTTTTTTTCTTGTGGGATAATTTGATTTTGGAACAGAAGAGGCCGAAGGACTTTTCCATTTCCTGTTGTCCTAAGATACATAAGCAGCTTTATTCACGGAGAGTAAGGGAGGGGAAATACAGCTGCTAAGAAAGAAAGCAGCAGAGCAGCTTGGCCACACAGCAAAGGGGATTCAGTGGACCTAGTCCTGCTTTGAACAGTGCTTCCTTCTGTTCTCACTGTGGTATTTTACAGCTTTTAAACAGGTAGCTGACATTGCTAAAATCATTGAATTCATTAAGAAATGGACTGCTAGCATTTATGGCAATCTTTATTCAAGTTAAATATGATAGACATTCTTGTGTTATCCTATTGGCCATCGCAAAGAATAGAAAAATTTAATATATAGATTACCCTTACAGTGGAAACTCTGAACGCCCAGCAGGTGAATTGCAAATATTTATAGTAATGGTATGAAATATAACTTTACCTGGTTTGTACTGCTGCACATAATTTTAAATCTATATAATAAAACTGAATTATTAGACATTGTATAAGTAATGAAATGGTCTTAATATTTATACTGGAGTGCTGCTATGAAGTTCAGAAATTCTGCTGAAATATTTTTAAGAGGGATCTGAGTGCAATGTTAAACATTTCAAGCATGATCACAGCTTTATCAATAATGGGAGGTGGGGAAGCAAAGAAAGAAGCAGATGGTGTTTATTAACAGAAGAGGATTTTCATCTAGTGACTTCTGTGGACTTATATGCATTTCTTTCAGAAATATTAAGAAAAACTGGTAGCTGATGTACAGCATTATTAAAGCATGTAGATAAGAAATACTAGTAGGACTTAAATATGTCAGGATGTGGGCGCTAAAAATAATTTTGGCAACTGGTATAAAGCTAGAGAATAAATAGGATAAACAATTTTTAGCTCTACTGCATATCAGAATTCAGAAATGTGGCTACACATAATCTAAATCTGGGATTCAGGTAAGGTTCATGAAGTCCTACATGTATAAAGCTAATAATATCACTGCTAGCTTAATATAACATTTAAAGGATTACTAATGAATTATTGTTTGATTTTGGAGTGCTCTCTATAAGAAATCCACTGAAAAATTGTTTGCCAGTTTGGAGTGTTAAAAGACACCAAATTTAAGCTGTGAGTTTGTCACCAAGCTGGTACCTGATGGATACTACAGGCTCTTTGTTGTTCTGTTCACATTTTGCTATAACTGCTGTAAGTGTGACTGCTCTCTGTCATTACATTGTGTCAAGAGACCCTTAATAAAAAATGAATTAAATTGAATTGAGGAGAGGAGAGGAGAGGAGAGGAGAGGAGAGGAGAGGAGAGGAGAGGAGAGGAGAGGAGATGCCATATGAAATCATTACCAGGTTGCCCTGGTGTTTCTACTGATTTTACCTATATGCTGTACTGGTACCATCATTCTTGTATAAATCCAGAGGAAGTAGGGAGAAAAATAGCTCTGTGGACTTAATCTGGTTAATTTTTATAGCGTTTCCCACTATTTTCTTGATACTACAACCACTGATTTGGCTAAAGAATAACTTCTGGAAAAAAAGTTAGCTCTCAAAGACATCAAGCTTTAACTTTCTTTGATCCCACTGATCACTCTGCCTCACTTAGAAGTAAGACTTTTTAATTCTGATTTTTGAACTTCCAGCTACTGGCTTTTGTTCTGCTTTTATCTGCTAAATTATAGAGCCCTTATTATTAGAATCTGTGAGTTCTTATGGAAGTTCTTAAGTACTGCAATTAAATCACAGGCTTCAGAGTATTCTTTCTCTTTAATATGGGCTTTTGAAGCATTAACATTAATTTTCCAAATAATGAATTATTTTCTGTCATTCTTCTGTATTTTCATCATTTTGTTACACCTCTGTGAAAAAGGGCTCTGATCAATGCACTTGTCTGGCTGGGGCCTGCCACCAGATCACCATAACCTGTCCTATCTTCTTATTAAATCTTTTTTTAACTTTCAGAGCAATCTCTCTCTGTGGTGCATTTGTGAGGGTTAAAAGGGCTGAGTGCCAGCTACAGGAGCCAGGCTGGGTTTGTAGGAAACCCTGGCCTGGCACCAGCTACTGGAGAGCCTGGGGTCTCTGTGCCAGCTACTGGAGAGGGTGGGGATCTCAGCTGCCCCTCACTGGGGTGGGGATGGAGTGTGTCCCAAAAAACAGCCATAGCTATCAGGAGGAACCGGCATGAGCAAAGCAAGGGAGGGGCTCCGTGCCAGTGCTTGGAGGAAGCCGTGTGACAGGTGCTGAGGCACTGTGGTGACAGCTGTCCTCAGCTCTCCACACTGGGTGTGCATGGGGCACTCACCTGCACACTTCCATCTGGACTAAGCAGCAGGAAGGAGATCTGGATCTAGGGTGAGGGATCAGCATGGGGAATCCATGCTGGGCAAGTGTGCCAGTACTCCATGTTGGCTAGTGAGCATCAAGCTGGACCAGCCAGTGGTGAGGGGACTCCTGGGGCCAGTAAGGGAGCCTGGAATCTGGGTGGGGTTTCCAGGCAGGCAGAGGGTTCATGCTGGTACCTGTGGGACCCGTGAATGTACATGTGCCCATGCAATCAGGTAATTCTGTGCGTGCCTGCATGGATGGCCTCCTGTGTCTGCCAAGCAAAGAGAGGATTTTGCCACTGGCGCTCATGCTCAGGGGGTGCTGGCAAAGCAGAGTTTTGCCTGTGGCAGTCTGTAGCCCAATCTGTCGGTATCTTGTGTCTGTGTGTTTCTCTGGGGTACTTATTCAGCAGTGAAACTGGTTAAATCCACAAATGGGAAAGCAGCAAAAAAATCCATTGGCTTGAGTTACATCCCCAGGACACAAGCTGTCCCAGGTGCGGGCTCCTGTGGCCAGGCAAGGAAATGACCAGATTTCAGAGCTGCTGGAAGCAGTGGCCAGGGGCTGCTGAAAGCAGTGGCCACTGATTACATCCCTTCAGGTGCCTAAATGTAATTTGGGTTCACGAAGCATCGTTCACCCTTGGTAAGACTGCGCTAACTACTCCCAAATAGAGTCATTCTTTAGGTGATGGAAAAGGGAATACAAAAATATGTTCTTAAGGCTACTTCCAGGAATTGAGGGAAGGATTGTTTGTTTATAGCGTCTGTAGTGATATCTCTTGCTTTCATTAGGACAAGTGTATCACTAATCTGTCTAATCATGAAGGACTACTGCTGATTGCTATAATTTTCCATGGATTATAGACAGCAGCTTTTCAGGTACAGCAGGGTGGGAGAGCTCTTCTGGTATCCTTGGGTGAATCTGTGAATTGAATATATCCAACTTTTCAACGCAAACCCAGAACGAATTCCCACTCTCCTTCCCAACTGGACTGATACCATAACAGGTTACTCCTTATGAAGAACAATGCACACAAGGCATGGAGTTCCTTGGCTTTTTTCATATTGAACATTATTTTCTTTTCCACCTGGTGAATCTGCAATTTTTCCATCCTTTTTTCCCACTAGGATACTTGTGGAGGCCCTTTGTATAATCCATGAAGCTCCTCCCTAGTGTTAGTGCCCCCTTGGACTTTGATCTTCTTGATTTTGTTCCTAAGTTCCATTCCTAACACCTTTCTTTCTGTCCACCCTATTTTCCTTTTTTTTTTTTTTTGTCTGTACTTCTTTGCATTATAGTTCATTAAGAAGCTCCCTTGTTAGCCTCATGAGTCATTTGCCAAAGTTCACTTCCCCTTAAAATAGTTGGGTTGTCATTTAAAAAAATCATCCATCTCTCTGACTACACTTCCTCCCCATAATTGCTTCCCAGGAGATTCTGCCTAACAATTCCCCAAGTAAATCCAAATATGATATCTTAAAGTCTAGTGTCCCAATTTTAGTACTTACTTCTCAGCCTTCCTTCTGAGGCTCAGTTTTCTTTTACTCTGTAGTTAGGTTCCTGTCCCCTAAAAGAGTGAAAACAGTGTTTTTAAAGGCCCTCCTTCTGAGTTAAAAATGCCTATGTACAATTATATTCTTATTTGTGCTGATCAGGCAGTTTCATTTCATCCCAGCAGTCCTACTTTGTCTTCAGCTGAGCTACTATGATTATGAAGACCTGTGAAGACAACTGTGCAACTAGGCATTGTTCTGCTGGATGCACTTGCAGCCACAGCTTTTCTCCTAATCAGAAGGATTGAAAGGGATACCAGCCCCTAAAGGGATCACAGGCATCCATTCTCCTGCTCAGAATCCCATATCAACCTTAGATCAGCTTAAGGTTTCCCTTGGCCATCTTATTACCACTCAGATGAGTGAATAGCATGAAGCAGCAGTTGTGAGGCTGAAAAAAGAGCAATTTCTCAGTAAAATTGTAAAAAAAAATATTCCTGAGCTCCAGGCAAGGAGTACACAGTCCAAGATTAGAGGTCTGTCTTGCAGGCAGGGGACTGTACCGTGTAGGAGGGAGTATCTGACCACTAGAACCTCTCAAAAGCTCTTTATAGATGGCTGTGTCACTTTATTATCAGTACTCAAAAAGTACAGTTAAAGATTGTTTCTGCTGCCAAATATTTGTCATCCTATTTTTGGGAGAATGTGTCATAAATTCATCTAAATAGACTTGTCACTCTCTTCCCTGTTCTTTTGTTTGAAAAATAACATATTTTAAGGGAAAAAGCTCATGCACACGTGCTTGATTATAGATCTAGTGTTTTATTCTACCATAATTAGCAGTTAGCCTCTAGTGGTTTTTGAGTGCTAAATTTTCTTTGATAAATCTTAAAAAAAAATGTTGATTGATTAGATTAGCCACAGAACATGCATAATATTGTTCCAGACAAAATGAATGGAAATATATTTATTTGTTTTATTTTTTGCAAAAAATGTCATTCTTTGAAAGTTAAAAACCAATGAATAACATATAATTACTTCTGCCTTGAGAAAAACTTAATCATTGGGAAAAAAAAGATGTCTCTCCCTTAGTCTGGTAAAAATCCACTTACTATTTCAATGTTCTGTTTAATTTATTTCTTTCAGAATAATGTTGTTAAATAAGCCATATTTGTCAACTTATGGTACTGCAATTTATCATTTTGATGCATGCCTCATATTGAAGCTTAACTAAGACAGAGATTAATTTGAAATCTTAATTATATGTCAGCCTTACTTTAGCAGGTTTTTTCTTATATTTTCAATGTCATTTTTCATTAAAAGAATAATTGAATATATACTGAAAGTCTTGAAAGAAATTTCCCAAGAGATTCTAAGGTTTTCTTGGTGAACTTATATTCTTCATCTACTGGACTGTTAAGTACAGTACCCTGACAATAGCAGATCTTAAGGCAATCTTATTTAAGATTCACATTTTGATCCCATGTCTAGACAAGCAGTGATAACTATAATCCAATGTAGCTGAAACAGTATTCTGCAGGAACCAGTATGTGGTGCTCATTAAAGTACTTAATTAAATGCAGCTCCATGTTTATAAGCAGGTGCTTCCTTCATGTTTTAAGTTACAGCTCAATGAAATCTTTAAATAGTAATTCACAATAGCAGACTTTGAAATATCCAGGCAATTCATAAAAATGAAACTGCTGCTAAATACCACTTGCAAATCTAGAATTACATGGCTTAATCCTTCAATCTGCATTTGGTTTTTGATAGCATTTTGGCTTTGATTTGTGATAGCTTTGACAGAACTTCTGTAGCAATAATATCAAAATACAGAAATCTGCAAGAACAGGTTCAGTATGCCAGCATGCAATCTTAAAAACTCTTCAAAACATAGGAGCTCTGCAGATGGAGAAATTTATTTATGGAGAGAACATAATACAGAATAATACAGAACTGTAACCTAAAAGACTCATTTTGCCATCTTAGCAGATTTTCAAATTTGCAAGTTTTTCACATGAGTTAAATTTGTATTTCATATTTGGACACTTAAATCTATAAAAGATAGTCATACTGTTGAGCACAAATTATGTGACATGGAAATAGGTGAAATTTAAGTATCCAGTTTTGTCAGTCACTAACATTATCCTGAACAATTCCAGTAAAATCATTTAGTGGTGATTATGACAACAGTTTTATTTTAACATGAAGAGAAAAGCAATTGCTTACTCAGCATTGGAATTCTCTGCCTATTAAAATGAAACGAAATTTGTTAGAAGTGTATTTTGAAAGATATTTACTTTTTTGAGCAGCTCTTAGCAGAGAATTTCTCAATAGCCTATGAGGCCATCCAAGGAAAACAGTGCAAATGTAGAGAGCTTTGAGATGGATAATAATACTGTGAACTAGATGGTCACTCAACTGCCTTACAATTTGGAAAAAAAAGTTTCAATTATTGAAAGTAATTTATAATTAAAATGCATTTTTATATATATGAAATAATTAAACACAAGCAAATAGTAATCTTCTTTCTGGTAGAGTCTTTCTCCTTTGAACCCCTGAACACCATGAAGAAAATGTCATTTCTTTGCCAGGTGACAATAGGCCACTAACGTTTCCTGGACCACCAGTGGTATGTTACAGCTAAAAATTATTTAGCTAAAATAAATACTATAGATGTATTTGGAAAGAACACAAAGCATTCACAAAATTTTAAAACTTCTTTTTGAAATTTAAAAGCTAGCCTATTTTTCTGAAACAGATATTTATTCTAGACAAAGTAATAATAAATTCTTGATTTTGGATAAATTCATGAATTCATGGTTGATTCTTGATAGATATTTATTTAAAATCCTAGAAGATTACATACTAAAAGAAACCATTAGTTCATTACATGTAGAATGTAACATAACAAAAGGATTTTCTGAAAATAGTACCAATGAAATAATTAAAAGAAAACCTATCAAAGTATCAGCTCAAGTTTTGGTGCAGAATTCTTATGCCTTCTTTTCTTTTGTTTTTAATTTTACATTCTGCATTTTACCTACTATAAAATAGCATGTGAAGTGTGTATTGAGAAAATGAAGAAACCTGACATCAGAAAATAATCCTAGTGCTTTCATATGAAATTAAATTAAAAGACTTGGAGACATCCTTATACATTTATTGCATGATTAAAGAAGAAATAAAAATATTAGGATCACAAAAGATTTTTTTAAATGGAATTTAGCATTAATGTTGTTCTACCTTACTCTTCTGTCAGTGTGCTTCTAAGCATTCAATTCCCAGTCTCTCTAAAAGATATAATCAACACTGATGCACTTAGTGCCAGTTGTAGAGCTGATTTTGTGATGAAATATGCATCCTATGGGAAATGATTTGAAATCACAGGGTAAGAAAATGCTCCTAAACGATGGCTTCTCAACATGAAGTCCAGGTCTGAACTGATGATGTAGAAATAAAAGTCTGTGCTAAATGCTTATTCTTCTCAGCACCCTGTCACTCCAGATTACTAGTTAATAGTAAGTAGACAGATGACAAGAATAAGATGTTTATAGGCAAATATTGTTGTTAAATAAAAATGTGCTGTGTCATCTTTAATTACAGTGTAGCATTGCTCAGTTCTGTACTTGTCACAGGAGCTCATACTGCAAGAAAAGGAATGTGTTATTCTGGGCATGAGGCATCTTAATTTGGAAAACTTTCTTCCACCCACAATTCTGCTTCTGTCACACCTAAAATACATTCCAGCTTCACATATTATTGAGAAGCCATGAAATACAGATCCTTCATCTAGTTCCAATCCACAGGCATGGTCAGGGACACCTTCCACTAGACTGCATTTGTCAGAGCTCCATCCAGCCTGACCTTAAACACTTCTGGGGATGTGGCATTCACAGCTTCTCTGGTCAGCCTGTTCCAGTGACTCACAGCTAAGAATTTTTCACAGAATCACAGACTACTCTGGGTTGGAAAGGACTCACAAGGACTATTGAGTCCAACTCTTAAGTGAATGGCCCATACCAGGATCAAGCCTGTGACCTTGGCATTATTAGTGCCATGCTCTTTTTCATAAAATCTAATCTAAACCCACAGTTTGAGACACTTTTTCTTTATCATTTAAATATATTTATTTATTTACTATTCATAGGATACCTCTTAAGTGCAGCATAAAATAACATTTAATAAAACCAGGGAAAATAGATCAAAACCAAGGAGTCAATTGGAAAAGAAATCAAAAGAAGAAATTCTTCAAAGATTAAAATGAAAAACAAGACAGAACCTAAGCATTGACAAAACAGATTTAGTTATAATGTAAAGTGAAAGGAAGACTCTTATAACATGCATTCCTCACATTATTGTTGGTGGGCAGCACATTTCAGTTTTGACCAGCAGACCAAGACAAATAAGCACAGTACTAGAGGAGTTTTCAGGGAGTTACTTGGTGAGATCAAATCAGAACTAGAGAGAAGGAAAAGGAATTGAAAAAGCAGTGAAGAGAAAATTGTTTTAATTTGATTATTTAATGTCACTATTGCTTTTGAGGTCCCACAGACTCCATCTGATTCCTATTGTCATGTACCTTTCTCCCTCTCTGCTCAGCACTCACTGGGCTATATAGGGAGCAATCTCAGGGAAACAATATGGATGAAAACAAATTTTGTTGCAGCTGTATTATTTCTTTATCCTTTCTCTAGTCCAGCCTGCTGCATGGCTCAAAACCACCAGCAGGAACCCAAGCAACCAAAGTCATAAATGAGATACAAATAACTGATGCTGTGAGAAAACACGTCTCCATTGGAAACAGCACATTTACTTTAATTTAAAACATTTATCAAATTGCATCTTGATGCATCATGTCTAATGCAGAGTGACAATAGGAGGTTGTAACAGTCTTAGAGCTGTAAATTGACCCACTAATTATCTGCATTTCAATGCTTAAAACCTGCTGACAGATTCACTCACACAAAACTGATGTTTGGTGCTTAGGAGAAAATGCATCACAGAATTTTGGATTCTCAAGATTGTTTGGAGTTGAAAAGGTTCCAAGAAGCAAGTTTGTCATGTTTGGTTTTGGGTCTTTCATGACAGAGTTATGCAGCAGGTCTGTTATATTCACTTGAATCCAGTTTAATCACTATGCCGAGTTGAAATGACAGATTAAAAATGAAAAAAAGTAAAGTCCCAAAGATTAAATTTGTATTACAGATTGAAAATAGTTACAAAAGAGAAACTTAAAAAATTTAAATCATAACACTTATTTTCTTTCTGAACTGTTTCAATTTCCCTTGAGATTGAGATCTCATTTTTCCAAAGTCTCATCTGGAACCTCTTTGGTTTTAAGTTTGGCTTTTCCATGTGAGATATTTCAGAATATGCTTTCACTATTCACATCTATGGCATGGAGTTCTTATGTCTTCTTCTGTCTCTATATTTTAGAACTTAAGTTTATTTATTTGATAGATAGAATGTTCTGAACTGTCCATGAAAATCATGACATGCATCAGTCTTCACTGCCAGTACTACTTAAAACTAAAATGCAAAAGAGGGAAAAAGGATACTGCCCTGATTTTTGCCATTAATTTCCTTTCTTAGGAATGTTTTTAAAACTTTCATTTTAATGGCATTTTTTCTATAGCTCTCTCCTTTAATCCCAGCACACTGTCTTGCAGGTGGCATTTTTAAAGATTGCTACATCAGTTTATAACTCCTATCACTTTTGAGGCTTTAGGTGGTCAGGATTCACTACACAGGTCTTCCAACACACATTTCAGTGCTTATATCAATATCCTGTATCGTCATTGCAGACATCCTGTATCTTAGAGGGTAGAGGTAAACAATTCCAGAGTACTATGCTATTTTTTTTCCTTACTACTGGGTGTAAAGTAAGCATAAATGAATAGGACTTGTAGGTGTATAGGTAAGTCATACCTGGCCACACTGCAACAAACAGTTTTTTCTCTTCATTGCCATGATCACACATATTTGAGTATAAATGTTTTTCACTCCATTCCCCAGAAATCTTAATCAGTTTTACACTATTTTCACATAGGAGCGTGTGACATGGTGAAAACCATAAGTTCTTGTGGCATTATTGCTGCTCCTGCCTTTGTGTCCCAGATGAGCATTGCAGTGACTCCCAGGGCAGCTGGGATTTTCAACACGTGGGAGGGCTGAAAGGCCACAGCAGTATTTCAGTTAAATTCATCCTGTCCTCATCCGAGCACTAAAAACTCCTCCATATTGCTACCCTCAACCAACCTGTCTGATCATTTCACCTGTTGTTTGCAGGTGGATTTTTCCTATGATTTTTGCCTGTATGCAACAAAGGCAAGAGTAGCTTTCAGTCTTTTTCTGAATTTGCTGCTTCTTTGAAAGACTGAAGCTAGGAAACTTATTCAAAGAATTTACTTGGATTTGCTCTATATTTAATGTTATGGTCTACAGATCTGGCCTAAATATGTGCATCTCCATTCCTGATCAAAATTATAAATTCATTACAGTTCATCTGATCTGTTGACTCTTTTTTATTTCTTTGAGAATAACTAAATTAATTTCATTTCATTTACCATAGAAATTGCACAGAATTCTAAGGATAGTTATCAACTGATGCTATTTTAGGAACAAGATGAAGGAACTAATTAGTTGTAAGAGACAGGGCATCTATTGAAAGTCACCTGTTTTTTATTCTGCTGCAATGATTCATTCTGTTTGGTATACAAAACAAACATACCTATTCTTATATATCCACATGTTAAAGCAGCAGATTGTTATAAGCAATACCATTATGGTTTGGAAACAAATGAAAAGCTTTATTTCAAGGCTTGCACTACAGACCTTTGTCTTTCCAGCAACTATTGTGAGATAAATCTAGCGTTGATTTTCATATTACAGAGAAGGTCAGCTTCAGGTTAAAAAAACTCGTGATTCCAGTCAGACTCCTTTGAATATTTTTCTTTCTTTAGACCCTCATAGATATGCTCTCCTCTTTTTTAAAAGAAAATTAATATATCAGGAACACCTGTTCATGTCATTCATTTGGGCCTAAAATCATCTTTTCTGTTACTGGGCTGTTTTGGGAAAATGCTAATAGAAAATTCTTTTCTTGTAACAGGATAAACATAAGCTTCAAATATTCAGTACATGATTTAACAGTGCACCCAGGAAACCATGGAAGTTAATAGCATAGTGGGCTGCCTCAATGCAAGTGACCAGGGAAAGCAAATTTTTCCCCGGCTTTTAAATCTGGAATATGGCATTCATTGTTGGACCCTCAGTGCAAGAAAGATGCTGATACATTGCAGCAAGTTCAGGGAAGGGTCACCATGGAGCACTCACCCCTCAAGGAGAGTGAAGGGAGATGTGCTTCTTCAGCCTAGAGAAGAGTTCCTGGGGACAAGGAGGTGTCACAGCATTCTTCAAATACTTGTATGGAGCTTAGAGAGAGGGGTCTTAATCGAAGTGAATGGAAAGACAGACATACTTACCAAAATTGTCTGCAGTGGTTGTGGAATCTCCCCTTTCAGATCTATTCTTCTAGTTGCTTCTGCTTTGAACAGGAGGTTGGACTAAAGCTCTCCTGAAGTTTCTCTGACCTGAATTATTTTATGAGTCTATACTAAGCAACCCATAGGAAGTAACCAAGAGTAATAATTTTAACTTCGTTGTTTAATATGAACATCAAATGTGCATTCTTGAAGGATTTATTTCCCTGCAAATACAGACAGATTTTGAAGTTAGCTTGACTTTGATCCAATTAGTCCAATTAAATGTAATTTTATTGCCAGAAAAAAACAAAGGCTGGACAAAGAACCTGAAACTGAGGGTCACTGGGTCAGTTTCACAAAGAATGTGCTCTCTTCAGTGGGACACCGTCCCACAGCTGGGACATGGGTAGCAGAGCCAGGGGCTGGTAACAGGGTGAGGGCCAGGCTGGAGATAAAGCACCAACACAGAGCTGAAAGTCCTTACAGAGCTCAGCCCACTGCATCACAGGGCCAAGGCATCTGTGCAGCAAATATCAGAAGGTTGGCTGGAGGGCACTGATGGATCCAGACTGGGATGAAGTGAGACTCCTGAGCCCATGGAAATGCACATCCCAGTGGAGGCTGATCAAGTTCCATTGCTGCCTTCACTGCCTTGGCATTTAATCTGCCCTAGGTTATTGAAGATATTTTTACTTTGTGTATGCATATTTTCCTTTTTTTTTTTTTTGAACTGTGATAGCTGCAAGTATGCAAATCCTACAGTTTTACTACATATCTTGAAATCTATAAATAAGCAGACATGCTCTGTTAATCTTTACTACGTTATTCATTCTTTATATTTCCGAATTGACAAGTCAGAAATACCATCATGTCAAATTCCACAGGAAAATAATTTTAACATTTGTAACCAGGTGACTATTACCTTCAAAATAGCTCAGAAGGCACGATAACAACACTAGAGTTAGTAAAACTCTAGTTTACAACACTAGAGTTAGTTTATCTCAGAGAATGTTTTTTGGACTTCAAATCATCCTCTGAAAAGAAAATATTTTTTTCCATTGATTTTCTGGAAAGCATTATCTCTTAATTTTGAGAACACCATGAGGATCTTGATAGTAAGAAGGATCCCCAGAGGAATCTGGGCAGGCTGGATTGATGGGCTGACACCAGTTATATGAGGCTCCACACTGGGGTCCTGCCCTTGGCTTAAAACAGTCCCCTGCCCCAACAGAGGTTTGGGGCACAATGTCCAGAAAGCTACTGGGTGGAAAAGGATTCTGGGGTGTTGGTCAACAGGCAGCTGAACATGAGGCAGCAGGTGCCCAGGTGGCCCAAAAGTGCAGTGACACATCCTGGCTTGTGTCAGGAGTAGCGTGGACAGCAGGACCAGGGCGGTGAATGTCTGATACTGAGCACAAACAGAACTAATCACTGATATTGACAGTGAATTTCCTTTCTTTTAAAAATATAATTGTACCACTGTGTTATCTGGTGAAATGAACTTAACTGAATTATATTTTGGATATTTTAAAAGTTTCATCAATTTACATGTTATATTTGAAAGCCGTGCAAAACACATTTTCTAACCTTGAAAAGTCTGCAAATTGAGGATGTCACAGACCATACAATGGCAAGAGAAAAGGCTGAGAGACTATATTTCTACTATATGTTTACAAATGTAGACTAAATGTCTAAATTGCATTTCCAATACAGAATACCTTTTGAATGTTCATTACGCCTGGACCAGCATTAGAAAGTAAATTAATTAAATTCCATTAATTAAAGCTGAATAAACTCAATACAGCAAATTATTTACACTTTTTGGCTAATTTTTCTGGCCAACAACCAGTTCTGAAAAAAATTAAATGTGGTTAAGTAGTTATCACTATCAATAAGGACTTGTGCCTTTTTCTGTTTTAACACTATTATTGCTACCCTGTGGTACATTAGTATTTTAAATAGATGGCACATTCTTTTAACTTTTCTAGAAGTGTTCATCTACTTCAACAAACCATTGAGAGCTTATTAGCAGAACTTACTTCTTTGCGACTTGTTTTGTAAACTGTGGTAATTTAAAAATTAAAAATAATCCAAAAAAACAGCAATAGTAATATGTATTAACAATAGTCCTAAAATTAAAGATTTTTTAATATTAACTTTTTTCTTTTCTCTTCTTTGTTGTTTGTTTGTTTGTTTGTTTCCTTTAGTAATGGTCAACCATTCTGTCATTTACTAGGAGTTATGTCATCATTGACTTTTTTCAAGTGAAAAAATCTCTGTAACTCATAGTACTATCATTAGAAATTCCACTGTAATGTTAGACAGACCTAATTTGCAAGAGCATGGCTTCACAACCTGGATCAGAAAAGTAAAGAGGTTATCAGAAAGACTGAAATATGACAAAAGGAAACAATCAATAGCTGGCCTTATCAAAGAGCCTCAGCTAGGGAGACAATGAATTGTCATTGATCTGAGACTTCATGGAAAAACTCAGCAGTTCAAGAAAGATAATTGGATTATCATGAACCTGAAAATGTGTTGAAAAGATAAGAGGAACAGAAGATGGTTTCAGATTGTAGGAAAAAAAATCTTGAGTTGATTTGTTGAAATTTTAAAACAGAAAAGAGGAATTTAAAACTTAGATGAGTAACTCATTTTCCTAATAAGGCTCAATCTTAAAGTAACAAATGAAAAAGTCAAAATAATTTCTCATACAGAAGAACCAGATGCAGTAGATGAATAGCTTTGCAATCTGCAAAAGATAACTGTCAGCAGGTTGGGAATTTCTTGTATTGATTAGAAAACTCCTTCTTAAAGAAAATATCTAAATTTAAATTGCCACCCTGCTTGCAAATTCAGCTAAATTTGAAATGGGCACTTATTCAAGGTCTAGACTCTGTGAACCTGTTAATTAACAAATAATCTGTAGTGGTTGTCTCAGTCTAGATGGTTGCAGCTGTACCTAATTGTATGGACAATTAGGTATTTCTTTCATCAGGGAGTTCAGTCTCTTTTATTCCAGGTGATTATTTGAAGAACCTCACTTTCTTTCTCAGCAAGCTAATATAACCCGGTTAGATACTAGTTTTCATATCTTCCTTTTCAGCTTTATTGAAAATGAGGAAAGTTTTTTTCTCATTCAAAAATTTGGTATTAATAATATTTTTTGCACAATATTTTTTGTGTTTGTTCTTCTGTATTTGTTGCAAAGAACTACAATAATTTTAAAACTATGTAGTTAAATGTCTAACAGGAAAGCATTATTTTATAGGATCTGAGTAGTATTAAAACAGAAGAATTAAACTCTTCATATATTTCAAACATTTAGATAATCTTAGTAAGAAAATACTCTGTTACATGAAAATATTTTTGTAGTGCAGTAAAAAGTACAATTACATTGTAAAAAAATCTTCTTGCCCAACTTAAATATAATTCCTTAAAACAGAAAAATTTAAAAATATGGTCCTATTGGGGATTATATTAACAAAGGAAAATTAGCATGATAAATCACAGTAAGATCACAGTAAGAGAGAGATGAAGTAATAAAATGAAATATTTTCATTTATATATTAATTCTGTTGCATAGTATTATGATTGACTGATTTGATAAAGAACCATAATTTACTTATTATGGTTCTTTCCTGTATGAAGGAACCATGATCAATAGGTATTGGTATGGTATGGTGCACATCACTGATATACAAGTTTTATACTATTATATATTTATATTAATGTATTTTTCCATCATTTAAAAAGCCACGTAACACTTTAAATACCCTGGTTTCTCATAGCAAGGGCAAGGCAAGATCCAGAAGTTCTGTGTAGTGCCAGAATTTATAATGAAAAGAAAAAAGATCTGGATTAGTAGACTGTTCTTATTTCCTATGCAGCCTCGCTGTATGATTTGTGAATAGGGAGAGGCCTGGCGGTGATTTCCAGTAAAGTTCCTGGCCTATAAAGGAGCAGCAACACAATAATGAGCTTGAAGGCTTTTCTCATCCCCAGAACTCTACCAGCACCTTACTAAAGAACTCTTTGTCAGTACAAATGTCTCCTGATATTTTTTTTATTCTTTGCATAAAGGAGCTCTATATAATTTTATTGAAAAGTAAAAGGAAAAAAATAGATAGGGCACAGTCTAATTAGCCATCATAAGATATTGTCTGCAATTTGGAAGTAACATTAAACCAAACCAACCTTAGTTCCTCTCCCTGCAGAGCAGTCCGGGGGCTCATAGACTGTTAGTGGGGACTGTGATGGGGATTGAATCAGTGCTCATCACTGTCCAGGACTTTATCCTGAGAGTGCTAAAGTGCTACAGGCAAGGTGACTGCTGCCAGTGCTTCTACCCAGTGCACTGCAACTTTCGCCCCTACTTCTGTTATGAACAAAACACTGTTGGGATGCCTTTAGCCTGCAAACTGGGGAAAAAAATCTCTTAAATGTTAATATATTATATGAAGTTATTTCAAGAGCATAAGCAATATTGCATTTTAATTATGCTATAAATGCAGTATTTAGATATTTTTAATCAAGAACATAGTATTCTATTCAAATAATTAATAGATCCATATTTCTATATGTTTTAGTTTAAATAAAATAATCATTTGTTCACAGAATTTCACTGGGGTGATAGAAATTGCTCTTTCATTGTCTTTGTAGGTGTTCCATTAAGCTTTCAATGTCAAAGCAGTTTTAAGTCAGCTAATGAAAATAAACTTTTTATTAAAGCACCTTTTTTTTAAATGAAATGCTTATTGCATTCTATGTTCTACTATATTCAATTCTTGCAAAATTCAATTAACCCTTCATATGTTCTCTTTAATGTATTTATTTTAATTGAATTCTCCTCTCCTGCAATTTAGTGAATAAATAGGAAAAGCAAAAGTGAACAAATAGCATTTGGCTGTACTGGGAAATGAAATGTTAGAAATGAGAAAATTAAATAATCACTAAAGCACGTGTGGAAAAATCACTATTGAGGCTAAAATTTGGTAAGATTATGGAAAAAAAAGGACTTGCTATCTATACAGTCACCTTCAACCCTAGCCCAAGTCTTTAAAAGATCAGGAGAGATCCAGGACACCACAGGATTTCATTTTAGAAACAATGATATTTTAAAAATAATCTCTACAAGGTCCATAACTGCAGCATGTCTGTCATAGAAAATCTAGAGGATTCTAGGTCATTTCTCTGCTGTGAACTGTTGAACAAAAGCTTTGAATTAAATATGCTATTCGTCAGCATTTCTACTGCCTGCAACATAAGAAGAGCAGCAAAATGTATAAAATACTTTTTAAATTGTGAAGGAGAAACCATTCAAGCCCTTTCAAGTTTCAAGTGTCAAGAGTTCCAGGCCTTCAGCTCCAGGGACGAAACTTGTATTTTTAATTCTATAATCTGCTTGCGTGGATAGCAAATGATCTGTGATTTCTGGGAGCATTTGCTCAAGATGACAAACACCAAAAGAAGTGGTCTTGTAAAAGAGACAGGAGACTGAGCTAGGGGTAGTCTTTAAAATCTTAATTTCACCAATTTATTTTTGAACTTCCATTTTTTCTCCAGCTTGCACTTGACATATGTATAAAAATGGAAAAACAAATACTAACATGTAAAGTTAATGACAACAGTCACATCTCTTACCAGTTTGTTCTTGCCCAACTTCTATTTCTGTGAAAAGCAGGCTTTGAGCTCTGTCTGCCCTTCCTATCATTAACACTGGCAGAGTCTGCTTTACTTCGTGTGGAGCACTTGGAGCACTAAATGAGATGCATCAACTAAAGCTTCCTAATACCATGGCAAGGTAGAAATGTAAATATAGTCTGTGTACAAACCAGTCTCCTTTTCTGGATAAGGGGTTTATTTTGGATATGCATAGCTGGGAGAGTCTCTTTTTGAAATGACTAGGAATTCTTATGATAGTCAATGACAAAGATGGACACTTTGATAGGACAGTATTAGTACAACCCTAGGCAAGATGGGGAAGTGGTAATTGATAGTTCAGTAGAAAAATATGTCAGACAGAGCTGAAACATGACATGCTGCTAATATTCTGTTTGCCCCACTTCTGGTATGCAGGATGTTTTTTTATGTCTAGACACCATTAAAATTTGGACTGTGGGTTCCAGCATAGTTTCCCACAAATTCTACCTGAAGGCAAAGATAAAATCTAGCATTTCATTTGGAATAAATGACCGCAGTTAAGATCATCAAATTATACCTATTTTTTGCAGAGAAAATTATGTCAGAACATTCAGCAGTCAGTATCATGGAAAAAAAAAAACCTTTGCTTCTATAATTCAGAACTTCAGTGCTTTCACAGGATGCCAAAAGCAAGAAAATACTTCCTAATAAAAACTTACAGTTTTACAGTGCTCCAAAGGGCCACAGGACTTCTTGCCCTTGGTTTGTTTGTATAGCTCCCTATTACATTAATGTGAATTGTATGGGTGAATTAAAGGCTTGGCTGTAGCCTAATTATCCTGACATTTCCACGGTGTATAACTTTTGATGCACAGAAACCACACCAATAGAGTTATTTAAATGTATGCTAAAAATAATAAGTGGAAACAGGTATTTTGCATGTAATTTAGCTCTTTGCAGAAGAGGGGAGGAAAAACAAGGTAGATCACATTTCTTGCATCTTCCTGGATTCAGCTTCAACTTTTTGTTCTTTAAATATAACAGAAACAGAGAATATGTAAGGCAAATATTGCATTTTTTATGTTTCCACAAAAGTTTTCATTATTAGTTTTATTATTTTATTCATAATTTTGTTGGGGTTTTATTCATAGTGAATAAATAATTTTTTTAATTTTGAATATGTTAAAAATTCATTGCTTGTGCACTGAAATTAAAAGGGTTTTTCCAGCTTTATTAAAAGGCAGTTATGTCAAAGACCTGTATTTATTTTGGCCTCTGAAGTCCCTATTCATGGCATGATTCTGCATGTGTCTTGTTGTGTTTATAAATCCATTAAATATATTCTTCTTTCTAGACATCCAGCCCTGACCTCTCTGTCAAAAATTATGAAGTTCAAAATGAATTTTTATACATGGCAAATAAAGTCAGCTTCCAATAGATGTATCTGGTGAATACAGACTGTTTATCCATTTCTACAGGACAAAGTACAGCTGCTTTTAATTTATTGTAGATTAAACAGAAAATCCTATCTGCACTATCTGGTAGTTAAAAGTATTAGTAGTTATAGTATATCTTTATTAGTTAGGGCAAAATAATATGGACAAGACTTACTTTATATATTCTAATTTAAGTTAATTATGTTAAGGACTACTATTTCAGAATTGCTTTCAGGCTGGATTAGCCTTCATTATTCACAGTTGTGAACAATATTGATGTCTGGAGGTGAGATAATCACTGTTCTTTTTCTATAAATGACAGGAAATAAAGCATGAGCCACCCAACTTGGTATAACACTAATGCCATTCATTAAGCTAATTAACTGTTCTTTAAAGATGCTGCTTACAACTAATTATAAATGGAACACAGATGAACAGTTCATAAGTAACTACACTATATATATCTGAATTTATTATAATCATCTATTGTCCTGGAAAGTCTATTTTTTGCATCCTGTTGCTGTATTTTTTAAGCTTTTTTTTTTTATTTTGCTTTGACACAAAAGCAGCATTTATGCACTTCCTATCACAAAACAATTATGACTGATGCACAGTACTATTGAGCAGGAGAAGCTTTTTCACCCGTTGTGCAGTGTCTGTCTGTTGAGCAGAACTACTGTCAGCTTTATTAATCATGACTTGGAAACCAACATGAATTAAAGAGAACACTTGCTGCATGGTCACCTTTGGCTATGCTGAAAGAATTGTATTTGCCAGCCTTTCTAAAGGGCTCTTCAGGGTTAACCCTGCTCCTCAAGTGACTAGTTTGTCATCTCTGTAGCTCAGGTCATGCTGGCACAGCCAAGGTCCAGAAGTGTAACTGAAAAAAAATAATTCACAGTGAAAGAAATAAAAATTCTGAGCAGGGATTTCACCTAGAAATTTTTTAACATTTTAACTAGGGAAGATCTATTTGGGTTACCAGAACCATAAACAATAATTATAAACGTTTTAAGTTTCTTCTGCAAATAATATGCATGTGTTAGTGTTCACTGCACTCTGGGTTTTTTCCAAACCTGATGCATTTTAATGTGTTTCTCCTCTCTCTGATACTTTGTGATACTTGAAAGAATGTGTAGTGTGGTACTTGGAGAAAAAAAACCAACAATTTGTTTATTTTATACAAGTTGGTCTTTGGTCATGGAAAAATTTATTGTGTAACAGCCATGGGTTTCTTTTTATTTCTTGGTCTGATAAAACTGGTTCTGGAAGCATTCTGGATAGTAAAGTTCTGAATTTATATGTCAGTGGGTATAAGATTAAAATAAGTTTTAGTTTTATAGTTTTGATTGGTACATATCTTTCTTGGTAATGTCTTTTTGTAATTTTTTTTAATAGAAGATCTTGATATAAATGTTGATGTAATTTAGAAAATTAAAATTCAGCAAAGCATCTGGATGTTATATGTTGAATAAATATTTGGAAAAGTTATGTTTTAATTTAAATAAAAACAAGCACCCAAACAAACAAGCACCTAAACAAAACACAAAACAAAAAACCAACAAACCAAACAAAAACACAAAAAAAGGACCAAGTCAGAAAATGCTATATTTACTTAATCTGAGGAAGAAAATTCCCAACTCCATACTTTTTTCTATTTCAGTTGTCTGTAAAGTTATGTAGAATCCTAAATGGTCTGATTAGATTCTAATGAAACAGATAAATACCG
Organism: Ammospiza caudacuta; assembly: GCF_027887145.1. Taxonomy (NCBI): domain Eukaryota; kingdom Metazoa; phylum Chordata; class Aves; order Passeriformes; family Passerellidae; genus Ammospiza; species Ammospiza caudacuta. The sequence goes on from NC_080593.1 coordinate 140,228,527, forward strand.
TGTCACCTAATTTAAGGCATCTATAGTGTACATATGACCTAAACACTGTTTTCTTCTTTTTAAACTGGAGGAAAAAGAGGTGTGCTTCAAGAATCCAATTTATCCAGACTCTGTACTCATCTACATTAGGAAGGCAAAGTCCTTCCCCAGCATCTTTCATCAGCCCTAGCAGCAATCTTGCTGCCACACAGATTTTATTTCCCATCCAAATGGTGTCAACACAAATAAATACAAGTATGTCTTCCCTCCATATGGAGTGCTTGCCCCTCAAAATTTCCAATATTCTGGAAATTTAATTTCAAATTTTTGCTATAGGGGCCTTCCTTCTGCTTAACACTGCTATTAAGAGTGATTCCCAGAGCCTCCTACATAGAGCTCTTGCTCAGGGAATGCATTTCCTTCATCCACATCGCATCTGCCACTTGCAACTGCATCAAAGTTAAAGATAAAACAATGATCCCAGCTTGAGCTTTGTAAGAATAGTTCCATGGTTTTAATTAACAAGGAACCTGATTAGAGCAGATGGAAAGACATTTATGCCGCACCGACTGAAATACTTCAGTTGTATGAACAGTGGTAAACCAAATTCCTATAGGATTGGTCTAGATCAACCCTAGTGGGTGATCATCTCTGCTATTTAATTGTAATATTTACTCCCTAGCATTTTTCCATTTCTATAAATTAGCACCCTGATACAATTCAAAGGCATGATGTATGGGACTTCATGTGTGGATGAGGCTGTCATAGTTTGGGAAAATACTAGAACATAAGGATTTTCACCATGGATTTCCACTGGTTCTCAGGGGTAGTGAATGGTTGCTGACCTATTTCTTTATTAACATTTATGCAGCCTCAACCTCCCCATTGACAAGTGTATAAAAATCACTTGCTTTGCATGGTTTTACCAGCTACAAAATTCTGTATATTCCCATGGAAAATACCCATATATGGGAACTATCTTTCCTTGGTATTCACTTTTTCAGTGTGTAAAACATGGAAATAAGACATGGAATTCAACTTTTTAGATTTTTGCCTTGGAAGATGGGTGTAAAAATCTAGATAAAGCAACAGAGAATATGGCAACTTTTTTACAATTAGATCATCATTGGATTTATTCTCCTCAAAATAATTTCAAAAATAATCAGTTAAGGATTTCAAAATAATGGCAAGAAAAAGAGATAGTTACTTTTATCATGGTTTGGTAGCGTTGGAAAAAAAATAATTCCAAGGCACTTATTCTTGGAGACAAAATAAATTATAATTTATCTTGATGAAGGGCTTTTATGAATTACTTTCATGATTTAGGAACAGTCCTTAAGCAGCTAGAAAAGTTGCATCTTTATGATGGAAAATGGGAGCAGGTACATGTCCAGCTAAGAAACAGCCATGTTAAAAAAAAAAAAAAAAGAAAAAAAAAGAGGATTTTTTAGGTGTTTGGTAGTTTGGCTTCCTGATTGATGGTTTAAGTTATTTAATATGCTTCTAGGTCATTAGGAAGCTTTGCTTTGTCTGTAAAGTTTCACATGTTATACATCAAATATGAGAGAAGAAATTGCTGGTATAGTATCACAAATCAATTGAATGCTGCTTAACAATTTTTATTTCACGCAAATCACCACTACTAGTAAATGAATTATGTTAAGATAACCATCATTGTTTAATAAATAAGGGCTCTTATTTCAAAATTTTTGTTGTTATGTATAAAGCTACCAGATGGCATCTTAAAATATATCTAAATCTGTTGATCTGAGGTTTAGAAACCCCAAGTTTTAGGATGTTCGTGACATGTCACTTCTAACCTTAGACTCAGATTTCTCAAGTCATTCAAGAGATGACTGTTCTGGCAGACATATAAAAAGAAATGAACTAAAACCATAAAGAGGTAAATGAATGGGATGAGGGCAAATTATATGCTAACTGCAGAGAAATAACTGAATATTATATTAAGCTACTAGTTTCTTTTAGTCTATAAAATGTATCAGGCTAAATCTGATTTAATTTGAAATTTATATAAATGCAAAATACTTGACAAGTTAGTGATGCTGTTGATATTAATTTAACTTATGCCTTGGGGCAATTGCCCCACTTTGAAATCAATACATCTGCATAATTTCAAATTTATAGCAGCATTGATGAGATCTTTGCTTTGCTGTTCAACATTATGAATAATTTGAATATTAAGAAGCATATAGCAATCAAAATCCTGAAATATATAAGGATCTGCATGATCACTAATATGGCAAATATCTGGCATTGCAAAAACTGAAAAAAAAAAAAAGAAAAAGGAAGTTGGCACATTAGGACACCATGGCTCCATGACCAAGGATATATTTCATCATGAAAGCATCACAAAATATCAACAAATATAAGCAACTTCTAATAAAAATAAGCAAAGATAAGCAACTTCCTCTGCTTCCTGTGGTAGAGAATATATTGTCACTCCTTTCACTCCTACATTCACAGAAACTACACCCTGACTGCCACTTCCCTGCCCATGAGAGTACTTTACCAACTTTCTGTGTAGTAGAATTAACTGATAGTTTAAAACAAGACCCAATGCTAATTAAAATCATAATAAAGATACAAGAAGATAGACATAGAGGTTATAGTGATAAAGTGTTGATTTCTCAATCTCTGGCCCTCAGGCTGGGCCCGCCTGGGGGGCTCCCCTGTCAGGGGAGATACCTGGAGCGGTTTTGCATCAGGAAAGAGAGGTGCACTGGATTTTTTTGGTCTTCAGGTTCTTGTTCATCATTATCTTATCTAAAGTTTTGCACACTGTCCACACCAGGCATAGCACACTGGAAAAGCACCACAAAAATGGCCAACAATCTCTTGTTACAAGGTCTCTTAGGACTAAACTATCCAATTAAGAACTGACACCTAGATTATTTCCCCTTTTAACCCAATTACTGATCCCAAAGAGCCCGTAATGCGGACTTTTCTGCCCAATTACAAAATGCCACCCAAACCCAGGAAGAAGAAGCATGAAGAAGGAAGAAGAAGCATGAAGAAGAAACCCAGGACAACACCCTGTGCTCTCCATCTTGCTCCCATCCACAACATACTAAAAATTCCAAAATCTAAATTTCTCACCTAAGTGATACACCTACACTACTCTCTATAATCTATTTCACACTTTTGTGGATTCTAGTCTATCTTGAAGTCTAGGAAACTTTCTCCATGGATGAAGGTCAAAGTCAGTGCTCCCCTGGGGGTCGGGACACCCTAGAGCAGACAGAGAAATATTCCCAGCGCCCTGGGTTTCCACAATGAAGAAATTTTCCTTTCTGCTGCTCCTGTAACAAACCCTCTTCTGTTCTGATTCTATTTTACATCCTATTTACCATGCTTGGAACATGGAAGTATATGCATTTTTAAATTTAAATAGTCCCTAAATTAAAAAAAAAAAAAAAAAAACCCAAAACATTTTGTGCCCTCAAAATCTCTTGCTGTCACCTGTAGAAGCTCTGTGTTTGTGGCAGCAGGACAGGCAGCAAGTTGCAATGAACAGGATGGCCTGATGGTAATGAAAGAGCTACAGCAACCCTTTGTATGTCTCAATTTATATGCAAAATTTCTATATTCTCTGGATTGCTGCTCAAAGACCCATTTGCAATTGTTCTCCTCAGCTGTAATTTTTCCTTAGAGATAGCACTAAATTATGGGATGGCTAAATTAGTGTTGTAATCAGAAAAATAGAAGTATAATACAGATTCCAAGGAAACCCTTAAAAATGTCATGATACCTTCATGCCAATACCAATATTAAATCCTTTATCCCAGCCAATTGCAATATGAATAATTAATTCTGCTGAACTATTTTGAAATGCAAGCTATTTTCTAATCCAAGACACAATGCCCTGATTATGTTCTTCATTTTAAATACTATGTTTTATCTGGGATCTCAAGATATTATCCTGAGTAAAAACATTTTCTGGAAACAAACAAGTGAGGAAAAAAATGGGATTTATCAGCTTCATAAAACATCATTTAGGTAATTACTTAGGTCAAAACAGTACCAACAGCATAACCATATGCTATAATGTGTTTTCAAAAGAGAAATTGAATTAAATTTCTAGAATGACAAGGCAGTAGATTTTTACCAGGAAAGATTGCTGAAAGCAAGACTGTTGGAAGTGAAAACCCAAATAGACTAAACCTCAAGCAAACTCTGAACTGAGGAAAAAATAATTCTGAATTCTAGGAAAATGTACTATTAATACAAATACCAAAGCACTTTTAGCAAACTGAAAGCTAATTAATTTCACCAGGTAAATATTATTCAAATTAAAATCATCTCAAAATAGTGTGAATTCAATCAAAGTAGTAATGTCTTTAAGAAATGGTCAAGGACAGATAAGAAGTACTTAATGCATGAAAAAGTTTGAGGTAATAATATATCAACACCTGAAACATATAATGATAAAATTCTTTAACAATACAGCTCTTATCTGAATATGTTTCATGGAAATGATATATTTAAATGATTAAGTGAATCTACTTGCTATGGTGTGCCATATTTACAACACAACTTCATGGAATGCTCCTTCAGAACTGACTTTAAAAGTGAATCTTCATTAAATTCTCTCCAGGTTATTTATAGTTTCTGTATGTAACATTTAGCTTGAGAAACAGCTTTCCTTTGAAATATTGCAGATTGGGTTACTTATCATTATATAAATGTATTTAATAAAGGGATGTCATATTTTCTGTTGTTTATATTTTTAAAAGTTATGTTTAAAGTGAATTTTTCCCATTTTCCAAGTCTTAATTTCTGGGAGGAAGTTTTATCTTCCTGTCTGAAAAACTTGAAAAGCTTTGTAAGTTTTCTACATTCAAGAAGATCTTGAAACTTTAACAAGGTAAACTTTTTGTGTCTCATTACCTTGCCTAATTATGGCTATCACACAGAACTGTAGAGGCCAAGTTCAGTGGGACTGTGGTTATGCAAAGCCGCCAGAAAGGACTCTGTATTTTCAAACCTTTGGAATGAAATTTCTGCACTTTAATGACAAAGGCTTCTCACTGCTCCCTCAAGCTCAGTTAGACCAAACAGGGAGAGTGGGATGCGGGGCCTTCCTCTCCTCTGGTCCCAAGGATTCTGCTGCTGACACCAAGGACACATGAGACACTGCCAGGCCTTTGCCTGTTCTTCATGTTAGGAGGATTGAATACTTTTGGATTGAAGGAGGATGCAGTTCAAGAAACTCTGTCTCACAAAAACTGGAAGATGATCAGCATAATGAGAAGGAATGAAATAATAAGCTTCTTTTGACAGATTTTTTTAAAGTACTTTTTTTTTTTTTCCAGGCAATCACAGCCTCTTTGTGCTCCGCATTATCTTAAAAATAATTTCTCCTTTTATATATTTTTTCTTTGAAAATTATGAAATTCATGCCTAATGTCTAACATTTATAACTGAATAAAAATTTCAGTTTTCTTCCAGTAATTTTGGTTTTCAGCTATAAAATCACTGGATTTTAAGCAGAATCATTCTTGAGCAACTAAAATATGAAAGGTCTTTTAGGAAAAAAACCATTATGTGAGCCTTCTAGACACTGGTAATTTTGCCACCATTTTCTCCTGTATATATTGAAAACTGTTGACTCAGATTATTTAAAATCCTCTGAAATTACCTGAGGCCAGTGTAGTTTTGACACAGAAAACAGATAACCAAAAATAATAATATCAGAAAGGGCTGATATGAGCATACAGGTTTATGGATTTACTTCAGAAATTAGTGGGGTTTTTATTGTTCTTCTTACAGAGTTTAAAGAAGAAAATTCTAGATGGTTCATGATCAAAAGGAGGGCTTGTGTTGTAAAACATATCTTCCTATATGCTCCACATATCAGGTGGAATTATTACTTGTTAAGGGTAGGGAGATATTTAAATGAAAACACTATTTCTTAAAATGGAAGCAATCATGATCCCCTGAATTAAAGAATTTTACTGTGTATAAATTCTTAAAAGATTGAATGATTTCATTTTCAAGTGAAGATTATGTAATTATCAATAGGTCATTCAAATGGATCTGGTATTAGTTAGGACTAAAATATATAGGATGGATTCATTATTGATCAGAAATGAATGGCATTTAGGAAAGCATTTCACCAGGAACTGAGGTGATGTATTTTGATTTCTTGAATTCAATATGTGAATTGATTTGCATTTGAGGTTGCCTTGACATTTGTTTCTAAACCCTTGTAAAAAAATTACCCTTTATTCCAATGCTGTGGTGAAAAAGGACACTTCAGTGTTGTGTGATGCTCTGACATGTACAAATTGAAAATAGTGGTAGTTTTAAACAATAACTGGCATTTCTAAACACTGCTGATGCTTGGAACTTTAGTTTTGGCTGTGAGCCAAAGGACTACAATGCTGAAAACAGCACTGATTTTGGAAGAGCAAGCAAGAAAATTTGATGTTGCAGTCAAACTCGAGGTGTTCTGGGGATTGTTTTCCTTTTGTACCACCAGGAGCAGACTGATCTCAGTAAAGATTGAAGGAGAAAGCAGTGCAGAGAAATTAATGTACTTTTCCAAGGAAAGGTATTAAACTAGTTTGGCTTTGCATAACCAAAAGTACACTTCACCCATCTATTTTCAAGAAAAAACTATGTCTGAGACATTTTCTATTATCTCTACAATTTAAATAAGTTTCTAAATACAATCCCGGTATACATATACATAGAAATACAGACAACAATAAAAAAGCTTTATTTCTTTATTCAGCCACAATAATTTTCATCACCAAGTACAGCAAGTCCTTATTCATCTGGAGCTTGATATCTAATCACATATTTAAGCTTTTTTCAAACACAGCTAAACAACTTAACAGTTTTAATAGCTAAATAGTCCCATAAATTGTAATTTTGTTGAAAAATGACTTATATCAGCAATGTAGCAATGCAAGGAAACATCTGCTAAGGAAAGTTTGTAATTGCTGATTTAATTAAATCACTTTGTTTCCAAATATCTTTTATTTCACAAAAGCAAATGAAATATTTTAAACAAATAAGGATTTTTATTCTTTACTCTCAATCCAATTTTTGATGTCACAGAACTAATGCACCAGAGTTACCAGTGAAGCTTTCTAAACTTTATTAAAAAATGCTCATTAAAACTGTGAATGAGGGGAGATCACAGTATAAATTTGAAATGCTATCTAAAATTTATCTCCAATTTGTAGATTTGATTAATTTAGGTATTGTTACTTTTTAAAAACAGCACTGATGACTACAACAGTAGTCAACTCTACCATAACTGTAGACTTTATATTTAAATCCTCTTGTAAATCTAACTTAGGAAAGCAGAAACACACAGACTCATTGCAGTTGAGATTACATAGTTTTGCTTATGTCTCAGCAGATCCCCAGTATCTTTGTGCAAAAGTTGCTAATGTAAGAGAAGGCAGAACATTACATTAAAGAAGTGAGAGATTTTAAATGGAATAAAGTACTGGGGAAAAAAAAAGAGACTCAAATTATAATAAAAAATTTCAGCTTATATATATTCAGATCTATTATAATAAGAGTTAATAACTCAATTTTCTTTATTTAAACTATATGTAGAGGGAAGAACATATGTTATAAAGAAGCTATGTTTGATTTTCCTTGAAATAAGGTAGATACTCCAGAAATCCTATTAACACTATAGTGTTGTCTATGTAGTGTCCTATGTATTTTAGTAAATATTTGATTAATTGATAAATAATAAATGTTTTTCAGGATTTCCAGATGTTATCCCCAAATAGCAAACTTATTACAGAAAAACTTATTGCAGAAGAATTTTGGACTGAGCATTCAGAGTGCTAAGACACAAAAAAGAAGTCTGGACATCGGTAAACTTCCTTGCACCTGACTCAATCTTTTTTTTTTTTTTAATTATATTCAGAATTTTCCTTATAGACTTTTGTTTACATTTGGCCAATACATCAATTCAGATAAGATCTGATAATCAAGTCCATGTTAATTGCAAAAGTACTTCAATTGTTACAAATGTGTCTGATACAAGGGGTTTTTTTTTTCCTGAATGAAAACACATCTTTCTAAACTTGTTGAGAAAAAATTTAAAAATGGATTTTTCTCCTCATTTTTCCCATTCATCTTTATTTTGCAGGGGAAAAAGGAGGAAAAACCTCAAATGTTCATCAGTTTGTAAGTGTGTGTCCAACAAAAATGGAAAATTAATCTGAAAATAGGGGATATTTGTCTGTCAATTGACACTGGCAATCTCTTGCTCCTTACACATAAATGTAGAACTCTGTATCACGTGATTGAGCATGTCAGATATAGAGCAGAGGACAGATTTCTGCGTATTCCCCACCATTTCACACTGTGCTAACAACCTACTTGTATAACATATATTTCTTTGACGCTGTTTAGCTCTTCTAACACACCAATCTGTCACTCTTTAAAGAAGTTTTGCAAAGATCTCAGTAAGATATATGATCTTTCAGTGAGTTAGCACCACAACGAACACTTCATAAGCTCTGTCAAACAGTGATTTGTGCAGCACTGCAGCAGGCTTTTCCTAGAACATTTTTCTTTTTTTTCAATAAAATCAGAGAGTATTGAAAGTATTTAAAAGTAGAAGCTGACAGGGCGTTGTTCAAGCCATTTTTCAATACAGAAATATCAGTAATTTCAGAGACATGACTGTCACAGCTGTTTCCGTATTAACCTGTCATGTAGAGATAGCCAGAGAAATGGTGACCTACACAGATGTTCAATGTGAAGGTAATGCAAATCTTGAGTTAAAGAAATGATAATCCTTTCTTTCCTCTCAAGTTATGATCACTTCTATTCAATCCAATTACAAATTAGTCAAGAGAGGAATGACCCACAGAGACTAACATGAAGGGATAGGAATAAAAGCAGTTCTTATTGTGGCTGCCAATATGAGGGCTCTCTATGTCAATTCTAGCTTATATTGTTTACAAAAGGAGACTTTGAAGAGAGAAATTTTACATGCTTACGTCTCATTAATTACTTGGCTGTTGCTCTCCATTATTACATCTATAAAATAAGATTAAATGCCTTTTATTACTTGTGTCTCAAACCAGTTATTTTAAAGAAGGAAAAGCAAAGCAAGTTGTTTGATCTCTGATCCTGCAAGACTCAGATTAGAAACTGCAGATAGCACTTTTGATATTAAAATGTCTGGGGAAAAAAATGATACCCACAGTAGTCCATAGCTCAGAATCAATACTGTTGTGAATTGTTCACATTGATATGTTATTTAACTTTTGACTGTTAATAAAAGAGTCTTGATTAACCACTTAAGAAAAAAGTCTTGATTAACCACTTTTCCTCGAGATCCCCAAAGAATAGCTTATATAAATCAGTGCCCACTCTGCCAGGTGTTACTTGCTTACGGAAGAATGTTGGTACATCAATCAATTTGAAAGTTCTTTCTTTCTTCAGAATTTAAAACCACTCCTGCATAACAAAATCATGTTTCATCAAACAATGCACTATTTTCACTTTCCCATGCTTCAGAATTCTGAAAATGTTTTTCCAAATGTTCCAGGGAACTTGGGAACTTGCCTCCAGCATAAGGCAAAGCACACAAATTTTGAGACTTGAGAGATGTTCTCTTAGAACTGTTCTCTAAGCCCATGCAACGAAGGTGATAATAGGATGCTGAACAGCAACATGATGAAGAAATTCTTTACTGAGAGGGTGGTGAGACACTGGAACAGGTTACCCAGAGGAGTTATGGATGACCCAGTCTTGGCAGAGCTCATGGCCAGGTTGGATGGGGTTTTGAACAACCTGGTCAACTGGAAGGTGTCCCTCCCCCTGTTAGGGGCATTGGAACTCGATAATCTTTAAGGTCCAGCCAAACCAGTCTCTGATTCTAATGATACTAGTGATACTAATGTTAACTCTTGCAACAGGAAAATGATAGCATAATGTTGAAATAAAATAACAATTAGAGTTGAATGCTTCTCGAGTGAAGGACATCTGGATATTCTTACTAAAAGTGAAAAGTAAATTTGGAATAGGTAGGAAAAGCAGTTTTAAATTTTTCATGTTTGCTGTATAATGTACCTTTTCTCTCATAGGGAAATATGACTTTTGAAAGGTACAACACTGTGGATGCACATCTCAGCACTGATTCATAAAACAAAATTTTTATGGAATATAAGTTATTCAAAGGTTTTGTAGTTGGTCTTGATGAGTGGCCTATGGCAGATGTTTATGTACATTGCTATCCATTAATTTGATCACACCATCTTTCTTGGTTAAGTAATCATCATGTAAGTAATTTGGACAAGATCGGTAATGTTCTATTATTTCACCTTATGAAATGGAGTCAATAAGCCATAATGCATTTTAGTTCTGTAAAATTATCAGGGCAAGAACCATTAAAAGCATAATAATGCAAATACCCTTGATCTAGCACTTTTTAATGGTCTCTCATCTGGACATTTTTAATGAAAAATTCATATTACACCCAAGATAAGCATTAACCAGAAAGACGAGTCTAGTAAACAGGACTGCATTTAGTAGCCTTCTGCTTTAGACTTTGAATGTATGATTGTGTTAGAAAAATGACTCTGAGAATAGCACTTTATTATGCAAGGTTTTGGATGTACTTCTGAGTTGTATCATAAACACTTAAAAAAATGATCAAAATAAAGGAGCTTTACTACTACTAGTTGTACACTTTTAGCCATAAATTTTCTCTGCCTAATGCATCAAGACTGTTTTCAGCCATATTCTGAATACATGATCTTTGATACAGTCTGATGTAAGCAAATGAGATTACACTTCCATCCTAATCTAGAGTGGAGATTTTATTTCTGTATTTTGATAAAAAAATAATTCAATAAATAGTAACATGATGTATTTTAGAATGAAAAAAAAATTAGCTCACAATTTTTCTACATTATTACAATTTGCATTCTTCAGAGTATGACTAAATAATAATGACAGATATATAATGCAATAAAACATGTTCAAGTGAATAAACTGTATGACAGCCATATAAAGCCTGAAAGATATTCTGGTGCACCATGAAGCATTCACAAAAATACTTTAAATGGAAGCTTGGAGTGAGGGCTTTAAATTTCAGTTGATGTTCTGAGACCTTGAGACATAAAAGGATAAACTTCTAAAAAAAAGACTTGTAAAAAAAGAACATTCAAGAAATTTGTCGAGTATTGGCTCAACAAAGGCATTGCCCAGCCACCATGTATCCTACCAACTGAGCAAAATTCTCTACCCACCAGCTGAGATGCACAATGGAATTTAAAAAAGACCTCTGAAGAGTTGGGTAATGTCCTCAGGACATCTCATAAAGCTGATTTTGACCCTTTGCCATCAAATACAATAAGGGCATTAATTCCATCAAGAAATGGTGTACTGCAAAAACAACTCTGATACAGATTTGGGAGAGAACAATGATTTAATCTTCTAAAGGAAAATTCTAAACCATAAGACTTTCCAAATGAAAATTAAATCACAAAACTAAGGCCATCTTTCCTTTCTCAAATTTTATTCTTTTTTTTCTTCTTCTTAACCAGAAGCATTTAGAACATACAGAAATGTAAGTCTAAATTCGTTAACATGCCTCCTGTAACCAGTGTTGTCACAGGTTTTCATACCAAAAGTAATGGTGGAAGCCAGACTGAAATTTCACTGTAAGAGACAACATGGCCTTTGAGTAAAAGAAGCAGGTGGTACAATTGCCCCAAACGTTTGGATTTCTAATGGGGCACTACAGTGTCTCCCTGTAGTAGTTCCACACATAAACAACAACAGATACATACAAAGCGTATGGAATCAATATGAGAAATTGAAATATTCTTATCTCTAAGATATATAAAAAAGGAAATGCTTGTTACTCTGCCAGATCATACAATAGCTCTGAATGTTTCAGATGCCACCTAGTGCCCAGTTCTCATGTGTCAAAATTCCCTTCAGAAGAAAACTGGTTTTCTTTGTGCCCTTTTATGCCACTGTACAACAACATGTCTATGACATCCCATATCTACATCTTATGCTTTAAATTGCACTTTTAAACTCTGAGTAATTCACAGTAGCAAAAATAACTTTCTAATTTTTTCCTTTTTCTTTCTTTTTTTAAAACAAGTTGAAAAGTTCAACATACCATGAGTTCTGCCTTCATGTTGAGACACAATTTGTGAAGAAGGCCTGTAGCAGGGAAACCTTGGCTAGTAAGTCAGACATGAAGCATGATTGATTAGCCATGTGGTTGTATCCTCAGACTACACACTGGTCGGTTCAGATGAGCTTTGCCAACAGGAAAGTCGAAGAGAAGCTGCATTCTTTTTAAGGTTAACCAGTCTCTAGTTCACAATAATTTAAAACATAAAATTTTCAGACTATCCTTTTTACCAGCTGAAGAGCCAATGTGTTAAATAGAAATGTCTATCAGTGCTCACTGAATTTCTATTTCTTCTTTTTTCTCTAGAAGTCCTGGTACTTTTACATTAAATGTGCTAAATTATCTTGTTCTCTAATTTCAGAAATTCTATCATCTTGAATATAAAATCTATGCATCTTGCTAGTATTTTGTTGTACTTTGGAACAAAATATGGAACCCTAATTTCAGTAGGAAACTAGATATGCTAGTACATCAAATATATGAAAATCATAACTTTTATTTGACATATGTATCTATTATTGTTTGTAAAATTTGAGTGGAGATGCTGCCTATATAATACCACACAACTGGTTTGTGCTGTGACATTCTCCTTCAGTGACTAAACTGATTTTTTCTAATTAGTTATCTTTTTACATATTTGGTTACTGTAAATTTGTAGATTCTCCAGGTAAGAACAGCCAGTGGGTAACAATGCAACATTTCTATTACCTAACACAAAGTAAAATCAGATGAGGCATTGAGGCTAAGATGGAATGAAGAAAGGTAATACAATAAGATAGTTGCTGTCATAATATTTCAGAAATTGAAAATTAAATTGTTTTATATAACTGTAAAAGTCCTAGTAAGAAATATATATTGCAGAAAGATTATCAATAATGTATAAATTTTAGGAATGTTTTTACTTTAAGTTGTCCTGGGCTCTGAAATAATTTTTTCTTTGTAATTTCAACAGCCTCTTTCCAGCTGCCTCCAGAATACAGCCATATTAAAAAAAGTACTCAGAAAACACTGCAGTCTAAATAGAACAATCCCATTTTGACACATACATAGGCATTTCTACACTGCCTTTGCACGATAGGCAGGGTGCATCTGTCTGGACTTCATCCACCTGAGAAGCAGAACAACCCTCACATGTGGCAGATGCACATCTCAGGACTCAAGTGATGCTGATTTGGTTGAATAGTTTCATAACAGGGTGGATGCAGCAATCTCTGTGCTGCTTGCATTGATACTTTACATCCAGGCCAAAACTTCCCGTTGTTTCCAATGGTCTCCCTCAGTCCATGCGCTGTGTGCCTCCACCTTCCAGCCATCCCCAGGATTAAACTGGTGCCCTCAGCAGCTGTGCAGGAATTGACTGCAGCTAGAGCTCCGCTCAAGTGGAACTTGGTGAAGGCAAGGAAGCGTGGCTGGTGCTTTTAACTGCATAGCTTTGCTAACAATCTGGTATTTGCCTGCGTGTCATTCTCTTCAGGTAGCGCTTCAGAAGTGTGTCTGATGGGGAAGATTCAGATTTAACCATATCTACTGAAGCATGTAGTCATCTTTCTGTTGGTTTCACTTGGTCCCTGCTTATGATGCCCTGCGGTTAAATTAGTAACTGCAATTTTATTTTTTTTTTATAATCCTTCACCTCTAGTGGTGCATCTGCAGCTGATTGAAGCAGATATCCTGAACACTGTATTGCATGTGAAGGGAATATATTGCAAACCCTGGACATTTTTCATGCTCACTGTATTAATGTGATTACAGTATTGTAATTATCCCTTGTTTCTCTTACATATCCTGGAGGTTTTTTTCTGCACTTCTTCTCTCTGTTCCCTTGCTTGCAGAAGAATTATGTTAATGCAGTTCTAACTTAATGCTGAAATAAGTTTGTCCCTATTAAAATAGCATATGACTTTATGCTATAAATAGAAACATTCTTGTCTTACTGGCAAGGAAGAAAAAACCAGTGCTTGTTTCAATGTACTTAGAAACAAAATCAAATTCAGTATAAAAAAATCTACATTAAAAGTTTCCTCATAACAGGGTCCTCTGTAATTTTTTGACATGAAAATAATCTCAAAGGGAAGAAAAAAGCAAAATTATGTAATTCATTGAAAAATAGGTAGGAAACTGCAATGTAATTAGCTGTATTATCTTTAGTGAACAGTAGAGACCCTCAGTGAGGTTACTATTGCAGATATATTAATCAAGAAAGAACAATTAGAACAAGAAAAGAAAAAAGTGTTGTTTTTCTTTGGGGAAAAAAAAAAAAACAACCAAAACTTCTTATAGTTTTTGTTGCTTGGCTATTTATAGTTAGACACCAGAATATGACAGTTTCTTTTGACTGATCCACAAAAAATGCAGAGATTAAAATAAGAACTTCAGAGAAGTTTAGATTTTTAGAAAAACAGTTCCTGTCGCTGTTGTAAACAAAGCTGAATTTCAGTATAGTGACTCTTCATTCTGCACTTGCATCTTAAGGTGACAGATTTGTTGGAATCAAGGGATAATGATTTTTGTTGTTGAATTTCTACAAAGGAAAAACCTGGATTTTGGGGGAGGGAATTTTTAAAATTCAATAACTGTTTTAATATATCTGTGCTGATCTGAAAGCATTCATTTATAATGTGTCTTTATTCTCTGAATGTTACATTTTTGTGCAGTTGATCTTTCAATGTTAAGTTTTTCATTTTTTTCCTTCACTGCTCTTATATTGCCTATTCAAATTTTTTCTTGTGGTTTCCTTCACTATGTAATCTCAAGTGAAACATGCATGTTCAATAATTCAATATGTGTGTAGACAAACAACAGTATTCCTATATTCATCTGTTAGTTCTTCTAGTCCCTATTATATTTGAATCTAGACCATGCTTACTCATATATTCAGAGCAATGTGAATGAGGACAGAATAGAAAGTAAGCAAATTAAGCAAAATATTATAAGTTAAAAGTTATGTATCTGAGTTACTTTTTTAGTTTGCAAAACCTGTGGAAAATAATGGACAATTAAAATAAACTATTATAGGATCCAATATAAATGAAATTTTAGACCAGGTAATTTCAGGCTACTTCTTATTTTTACAAAGGCCACACCTGGGAGTAGCAGTAATTGGGATCTTTAGAACACTTACTACATGCAGCACTTCTGAAATCAGCTTTGAGTCTTCAAAAGCATTCTTGCCTGTCAGTAAGCCAAAGTACATATTTCCAAGGGATATCCATGTTCAGACATATTCTAGTGTTTCCAGTACACCAGCATGTCCTGTCCCAAATAACAGCTGGAGTGGTCCCTAGAATAACATGTTCATACTCGTGTTTGCATGGCAGAGGAATTACTGTTTGGGGTACTAGACACAGTGAGCAGTTTAGGACTGGTACCACTCCCATAGGGGGAGATCTCAAACTGGGAGTGTAGGGATACCAGGAGTATTTAATATCAAATTACTACAGAAACAAGTGTTAGCCTGTATTGGGATATTACATACATCTTTCAGTGAGTGAGTACTCGTGAAGATATACATGTTGGCAGTATTTCTCACTTTATTTTGGGAAAAATGGGATCATAATAAATTGCAACAACTGCAACAAAAATGATGAAAATATATGGATCAACCCTTTAAAAAAGTAAAATTATTTATATTCCAAATTTTATAATAAAATAGTGTGTGAAGGTCATTAGTACTCATAACTAAGCTTAATAGAATGCAGTGCTATGACAAATGCCTTTATTACTGGAATATGTGAAAATACTTGTTTTGTATATTTAGACATTGATTATAAATTTAATGTTAAACATTTTAGGGACGATAATGCTGCTCTTGATTTCATAAATATCATGATAGAAAATACCCTAAACATTCCTGACTGAAAATCTGAATAAAAAGCAAATAATTTTGAAGTTTCTGTATCTGGTCCTGGTTTTGTTTCCCTTTGAGTGAAGGCTGACAAAGAGAGTCTAAATTTCTGCTAGCCTTGTTTTTTGAAAAAAAAATCAGAAATAAATTATATTTAATGCTATTTAATTTGAATATCTTATTAATTGGTATCTAAAAGGGGTTGAATTTCTGCTAATTAAAGTCTTTAAGTGAGTGGGTCCCCTCCTGCTAAGCATAAATCTCCCAGATACATTTTACCCACAGCTTTTTTAACAGAATTTACAGTGGCATTAATAAGAATTAATTCAATCGAAACTTACTGAACAGCATTGAAGGATATTTTAAGCTTCATGTTTCAACATGAAAAAAAAAAGACAAATATGTTCATACCTACCTTGTTTACAAAATTAAATCTAGGACAAAGAAAATTCCTGCTTGGAGAGAGATTGAAACAACTGGGGCAGCTTGATTTGAAAAGGAGATGAGAAATAATGCACAAAAATGAAAAAAAGCGGGAAGGTGCAAAAAATTCAATTATGCTTATTTTCAGACTACATAAACAAGAAGTTCAACCAAACTGTAAGATGGCAAATTTAAAAGCAAATACTTTTCCACCCTTTATATCATCAATTATTATCAAAATGTCACTAAAGTCAAGAATCTGTGCAGAGCTGAATACAAATTACAGTCTCATTTGGCAATTCCTGTGTTCCCTGGCAGATGACAATCTTAGGATAACAATCCGTAGCTTTAAATGCCAGGGAGTTGGTAGTACAGTGTCACATTCAGTTTGAAAATAGATACTACCTATCAAAGAAAACAAATGCAGCAACTTTGATAAATTATCTCCCTCTCACCCCCAAATAAGGCACTTGTAGATGTTCAAAATGAAAATACTCACAGAAGAAATTAATATACTTAAAAGTGTAAGATTTATTTTTTTCTACTTTCTTATCTAGAATCAGGAACAAAATGGCTTGAAGGGTTAGAAGTAGTAACATACTCCCAGGCCTCTTTATCATAAAGTTAAAAAGTTAATGAAAAATTCCAAGAATTCCTTTTAGATGAGTCATATAGTATTGCAACTGGAAAATTAGTTTTATTTTAGAAGGAGGGTGATTTTTAATTAGTGCTTTAAAATATAATGTAATTTCACAAGAATAAATTGCCTTCTGTGGGTAACTCTTGGTGAGACAGCAGTAAAAGTAAAGGAAGTAATTTTAGGTAGTGACAGTGCTAATCTTTATATTTTTTATTTCAAAGGACAGGGAATCTTTCTGTGACCTTTTTACAAAGCCCTAAGAGATACAGGCTTCTGAAAGACTTCATCTTCTGGGAGAAGTTGAAAATGAAAACACTGCGTACAGGCCGAGTTTTCAAGTTAATATAATATGATTCATATGATAACTAAAATCCACAGGATGATATTCTTACCTTCATTTTGACATGCTGTGATGATAAATAACAAATTGAATAGCCTTGAAAACTGTTAGAGATTTAAAAGAAATTATTTTGCTCAAATATGCAGGAGACACCATAGTATTGCCTTCTCTGTAAAGCTTGCAAGCAAATTTGAGGGAAAGGGAGTGTTGCTTCAGCACAGAACACTTCAGTAAAAGAGTGATAAGAATATCACTCTTTAGGCGAGCTTTGAAGTGCCCAAGGTGAGATAGGCTAGTTTGTTACTTCTGTGTTGTGTCACTGTGCAAGGTAAAGAAAGTCAAATCCAAAGCCACAGTTTATTATGTAAGAGAAAGCAGGGAATAGCAGCAATGACATCAGCAGCTAATATGCATATTTAACTTATTCACATCAGGACATGATTGGTAAATAAAATCTTGCAAAGTAACTCGTTATTAGCATATATTTTATATATTTATATTTTATATATATATAAATAAATACATATATATATAATATATATAATATATATAGTGCTTATATATGTATGGACATGTAGAGAAAGTTTTGATGGTTATAGTGAATTCTGCCTTTTAATAACTGTTCCATAGTTTTGTTTCATGACTGGTATCACAAATCTAGTAGGATTTCCTAGTTCTTGGTAGTTTTGGGCATTGAAGTTTGAGAATGTAATGAATGTTGGGAGTCATACTGATTGTTTTAATGTGCTTATATATCTTTTTTTAATTGAAACCTATAACACCTTAGATATTTAAATATGTTGTGCACACACTCATGAGCAATTCAGGGCTACTGAAGAATGTTTTAGTCACATGGAATTCATGGAAAAGAAATTAAAACAATACATACATAGCCCTCTCTTCTTCCATCCTTTTGCTTTAGATTAGGGGAATTTGGTATGAATCCAAATACAGGTTTATCTGATTTGCCTCTTCTCCATTAGCATTAGGCTGGCCAGTATATTGGCACAAGCCTTGAAGAGGTCAGGATGGGATTATAAAACATGTTTTGTTCACACTTGCAAAATATCTATGTTTTAATGTCCATTAACTAACTGAAGGACATTGGTAGTAAATGACTGAAAATGTTGTAATCAAGCTATTTATGATGCTGAAACACCAGTCAAAAGGGTACGCAGTCAAAAGAGTACCAGCTACTGAAACTGATCTCTAATTAATGGCCTCAGAGATCAGACTAAGAGCAGCCATGAGTGATTTTGGACTCTCAGTAGTGTAAAGCTCTGTATTATAAAAGTTACCAGACCTGAGGTATTTCACATGATTAAATTAACTAATTCTTTGCTCAGAAGTTAGTTACCCGTAGTATTTCATCCATTTTCCTCATTATCTAAAATCTATTAAATCATTAAGCAGATTCCTGATCATGCTCAGGCTTATGCTTGTTAAAATTTTCTTTTGTCATGATTAATTTTATTTTTCTTCCAGATTTTGTTCAATTTGAACCTGATGTTCTTTCATGTTTGTATTACAATTTTGTTTATTGTTTTGAATTTGTGTAACTTGAAACTCAGAAATATATCAAACTGCTTTGTTTCCTGTTTGTATGTAATGACAGGTATTCGTATGATTTCCAAATGTAATTGGTACAAAATAAATCATTCTTTTGTATCAATTTAATTTTAAAATTGCATGATAGCTGGAGCTTAAGTAAAATCTCATGCTTATTTTTTTCTGCCTTTGGATATTTGGGTACTTAAGGAAATGTTAAATACACTAAGTCAGCAATGGATTTTCAGTGTTGAGAGTTGTATAATATCCAAGAAAACACTATCTGTCCTAACATGCCTTGTGTTCTATACTCTTAAGCAAAATGAAACATTTATTTATCACAACATTGTAAGTATAAAAACATTTTAATTCATAAATACGTATCTTTTCCAGAATTACAGAGTAGTTCCTGTGGCAACCCAGGAGTTCCACCAAAAGGTATTTTGTATGGTCAAAGATTTGATGTTGGTGACAAAATCCGATACAGCTGTGTAACTGGATATATTTTGGATGGACACCCACAGCTTACTTGCATAGCCAGCTCTGTCAATACAGCATCGTGGGACTTTCCTGTTCCTATCTGTAGAGGTAAGAGAAATCCTACAGTAATGTTCTTGAATATATATGTTAGTATTAACAAATTTTAATCTCTCTATTAATAGTTAACGTTTAAACTATGATTAAATAACTCCTCTTTTGAATATTTTGATCTCTTGCTGACATATATGATGTATCTCAGCATATATACCTACCAATTTTCAGGTGAATATTCTACTAAAATTATAGTTATCATTTATTTTTAAAATATATATTATGTAATAAAACTAGAAATCTAGTAATAAGTAGAACATAAATGTCTGCCTACGATGTATTTGCAAGTATGGGAATATAGATTTGGGATCTCTTAGTGCTTTCTAAGAACTGACTTATTGTCTTAGTAGTAACTTGGTTATTGAGCAAACAGAAATATGAAACTGCCAAAACAATTGAGTTACAGGATTTTACCTCATTGTCAGTCAGGTTTAATTATCTTAAGATTTATATATAGAAAATCCCTTGTATTGTAACAGGTATTGTAGGTCAAATCCTTTTTCTTGGCTCTTATTAGAAATATAGCCATAGTAAGGAAGCCTGTATTACGGGTAAATCTTATTTTCTGAGAGAAATATTGTTAAAGATGAATAATGTTTGCAAAACAGCAAAAGGAGGTTATGCCGATAAAATGAAGGCATTATCACTACTATACACAAGCAAAGACAATATGCCAGGTAACCTTGGGATCAGTTTCTAGATTCACAGGTTAATTTTACAAAATGCAACCTTTATATTTGTCTAAAATGTTGATGAAGTATTGCAGAGTCTACAAAAAAATTCCAGCTGAAATTACCATCCTAATAAATACAGATTAGATAAAACATGGTTAAACACCACTGTGAAAATTAATTATGTATGAGAAAAGTGTCATTGGAAATACCATACTTTCATTTCCTGTTCTTGGATTACAGCTATTAAATATGTTTATCCATGGTCTTGAAAAAATTATAACCTTATTTTTAATAATACTATTATCCAGTAAAAATATTTATAACTTCTGAATCTTCACTCCTACTTCCCTGAAAATTGCTAGGTAATAATGAAGTGGATATAAAATCAAGTCATATATCCAAATTTAGTTTCTGGAGATGAGAATGCAAAAGATATGATGAGCATATGTTGACTTGAAAAAGACTTATATTTGTAACAACATCAAAGTCTAATGGACTCCATTGCTCAAATTCTCAATCTGCCAGTTTTGAAATGAATGGCATAAAAAACTGTATTCTTGAATGAGTTACACATTCTTCTTTCTGATATTTCATTTTCAGGAGATCTTTGGATATATTTTGGTTTTGCTCCAAGGGGAGATGAAAATCTATTGTGTAAATTTGTACTCACAAGATAAACTCCCAAAGTAGCCCTGTGGTTAGATATCACTAGTTTGTTAGAGGATGACAACTACATGAGAATATGAAAATCATTTTTTTAAACTCATAATTAGAGAGGTCATTATCTGCACAGTGTCATTTCTAAAAGCAAAATAGAGTTAACAAATTGGAAAGGGTTCAGAAAAAGAGGAAACAAGTTCTGTTAGGTTTCAAAACTGTCATTTTGTCTAGAGCCTGAAGGACTCAAGCTTTTCCATGTACGTAAAGAAGATTAAGACAATGGCTCGATTCACTGCAGAAACAAAACTTTTTTTTTTTTTCATGAAGACAATTCTTTAATCAATAGCAGTGAGGAATTTAAGGGATAAAAGTTTGATGAACAAAAACAAAACAAAAAAACAATCCAAGGTACATTTTTTAATAGTGGTGGTTACAAATTACTGAAATGTGACCTAAGAATGTGGCAGATTCTTGATTTAAGTCTTAACATTATGGCTTAAAGTCTTAATGCATAAAGTGCTGTTAAGGTATTTTTTTGCTATGTCAAATAAAAGAAAAAATAACCAATTATTTTCAAGAGTTCCTTTTGTGACTCAATGTTTTATATCAGAAACATCTAACTTTACACATAAAATGCACCCCTGTGATTCCCTTCAAATGAATCTCTCCTAATTTAGCCTAATACAATTATCCAACACAGAATTCTGCAAAAGGTTGCTAAAGATGATTATAGACTAATGAGCTTCTTATCTCTTTCTCACTGTTTGCCATGGAGACTCTGATTAAACACTCATCCTTAAAGATTTCCTGTGATATATGACTTATTATTCCCTACCAATGGTCATTACATCTAACGCAGTGGATTCTGACACAAGCAAGAAAAAAACTAAGAACAGAACAAAAGTATATTTTGTTCAATATTAATTTGAGGGTTGTTTGTTAGCTTGTTTTTGCATTTCAGAAAGAAACTGAATTTAACGCACACTTAGAAGTCAGCAGGCATAAGATCACAGACGTCTGTTAATCACCTATGTGTAAATATCACTCTCATCTGCCTCTTCTACTTCAGGACAAATAAATTTGAGGATTTTTTTTTAATTTTTATTTTTGATCTTTCCTCTTACATTGCCTTCACTTTAAATGAAGAGATAAGGAAGATGTCAAGCTTGTGCTGTAGCATTGTGATGATTATGGATTGATGTCTCAAAATGGGGAATTTCATTGAAAACAACAGTGTTTTGTAATGTCACAAGCAGAACACTCTACTAATGTTTTAATTTTTGTTTTGTTAAATTATACCAATATTTGCATTTTTAAAAGTAATACATCTTTGGGCCAAATTTTATTAATGAAAAAAAGTTAGTCCTCAAATAGGTTCATATTCCTTTACTTGTCTCTATAGGATTTTATTGAAAAATCAGCAGACTTATTTAATGATTGCTTTATTTCAAAGCCTCTTTCTAACTGAATATTGTTTGAATGCACAAAGATTTTCACCTGCATGTTTTGGTATTCATTAAAATATTGTTACTTTATTAGATTTATTAGAAGTGAAAAAATACCCTAATTATAAAAAAGCGAAATTGTATTTATTTTTCTGGTCAACTACATGGTGGAGTTGCTCTCTATATGAGACAACACTTGAAATGTACCAACCTCTGTCTTGGTGTGGACGACGAGTGAGTTGAGATTTTATGGGCTCAGATCAAAGAGTGGATTAATAAAGGTGACACTGCTGTGGGTGCTTACTACTGGCTGCCTGCTCAGGTGAAGGAGGAGGATGAGGCTTTCTCCAGGCACTTGGAGCAGCCTCCAAGTCAAAGGCACCAGCTCTTGTGAGGGACTCTGTCTACCAGGCCAGCTGCTGGAGAAGCAACACAGCAAAGCAAAAATAGTCTACGGGGTTCCTTTGAAAACATTGATGAAAATTTCCTGTCACTGGTATTAGAGGATCCCACAGGGAACGGTGAGCTGCTCAACCTCAGATTAACAGCATCTCCTTTTTGGAGATGTGAAGGCTGGGGGCAGCCTTGGCTGCAGTGACCATGAAAATTTGGAGCTGCATATCAGGAAAGGAGGAGCAAGTAAGAGTTCAGCCATGGACTTCAGGAAAGCTGATGTGAGCACTTCAGGGATTTTCTTGGAATAATCAGGCACGGCAGGGAAATGGGGTCCAAGAGAGTTGGTTGATGTCCAAAGTTGACTTCCTGCAAAACCAATAATGCTTAATGTCAATGAGCAAGAAATCAGGCAAAGGCAAAGTGGGAGAGAGACCTGCATGGATGAACAAAGAACTCCTGTCGTTACTCAAGCATAAGCAGGAAATGCACAGGAGTTAGAAGAAGAATCAAGCCACATGGAATGAATATAGAGATTGTCAAAGTTGAAATGGGATTGGGAAGGCCAAAGCCCATCTGTAATTAAATCTGACCAGGATGTCAAGGACAAGAAGGGTTTCTTAAAAGACATCAATAACAGAAGAAAAACAAAAGTATAATGTGGGCCCATTAGTAAATGGAAAGAAATCCTGGTAACAGGGGACACAGAGAAGGCAGAGTTATCAAATGCCTTCTTTGCATCAATCTTTAGTAACATAATTTTCCTTGGTGAAGGAGGCTTGAGTTAGATAACACCTAAACAAACTTGACATCCACAAGCCCATGAGCTCTGGCAGGATGTGTCCACAAGAGCTTCTTGACACCATAGCGAGGTCGCTCAGTCATCTTTGCAAGGTCATGGCAACAGAAGAGGTGCCTGGAGACTGGAAAAAAGCAAATCTCACCCTGGTCTTCAAAAAGGTCTTCAAAGTCAGCGCCACTTCAATCCCTGGAAAGGTGATGGAGCATCTCATTCTGAAGGCCATCTGTATCCATATGGATGAGAAGAAGGCAACCAGAGATATTTAGCATGGATACACTAAAGATAAATCAAGCTTGACCAAACATTGCCTTCTACAGTGAAACAACTACCTGGATCAATGGGGAAAGAGCAGTGGATATTCTCTACCTTGGCTTCAGCAAGGCTTTTGATGCTGTCTCTCACAAAATCCTGATAGACAAAATCAGGAACCATTGACTGGATGAGTGGACATAGGTCGATTAAAATATGTCTGAGTAGCAGGGCTGTAATTAGTGACATGGGTCTACTTTGAGGTTTGTCACGAGCAGTGTCCTCCAAAGTTCCATACTGGGCCCAGGATAGTTTAACTTATTCATCAATGACTTGAACAAAATGGCAGATGTCTCCTCAGCAGGTTCACTGATGACACAAAGTTGGGAGGAGTGGCCAATACCTGAGTTCTGTGAGACCTTCAGAAAGACTTTGACAGGCTGGAAAGATGGACAGAGAAGGACTGTGTGAAATTCAACAAAGGACAGAGCAGTCCTGCACCTGGGGAAGAATAACCCCACTGACCAGCACAGTCTGGGGGCTGATCTGGAAAGCAGCTCTGTGGAGAAAGACTTGGGGGTCCTGGTGGATACAATTCTGTGCCATGTGCTCTAGCTGGCCCTGCCTGAGTAGCAAGTTTGGATCAGACCACCCAATGCGTTGCCTCCCAAACTTAGCGATTCTTTGACTTACCCCATGCACAATCCATGACAAGTTTCTAAATAAACCTTCTCGCCTGAAAAATTAGTTTTGATAAGGTTGTTTTCAATAATGAAATCTGACAGAAGCTTAATTATATCACCTATTCCTGAGCTAATGTTGCAGCATGCAGTTTCTCCATAATGCAGCAAACTAGAAACAATTTACTAATAGTAATAAATAATGCTACACTTGTATATAATATTTTCATTCTATAAAGGTTATAAGAATTACACACTTTCATAATCAAGGAAGTATTCTGACATTTATGTCTTCTAAAAAATTCTTATTCCATGCTAAAATGGGTGTTGTAAGATTCTCCATTCTAAAATTTATTTTTTTTTAGAATTCAGAAATTTCAAGTGCAGAATACAGTTGTATTTGTATTCCTAGATGCTCTAATAAAATTTAAATTAAAGTGTCTTGTGGACCTTCCAATTGTCTGTACATATAGCTACAAATTATCTGCCAAAATAAAAACTCCATTTGTATTTTCAACGAGGAATTTTGGTTTTCTACTTGTCTAAATGAACATGTATTTTGATCAGAGAAGCATACAACCCACGGTCTAGCTTCATTTTTTCTATTGAAAAAATGTGTTTCTCCTTTTTTTACTATTTATCTGGGAGGACATTGAGTTATTTCTTGCATATATTGTCATGACAGGTAAAAGGCTGAAGAGGTTCATACTAAATTCCAAGTCTAGAAATTCTGTAACTCCCCTCTAATATATATATATGTATGTAATTATAAAGATATGTCTCTTTATACCTATCTTCTTCAGTGGATTTATTCCAAATGAACTTAACTGAGATATTTATAAACTCTTATTTTTAAAAGTGATCTAACACATGTCAGAATTGAATTAAAATATTCAGCTCACTATTTAAATATTTTGCCATGTCCTTTATGCAGAACCCACTGGACTGAAAAAATTTGTTAATTGCAAGTCACTGTTATAATTGTGTAAGTACACAGATACATGACTATACATATTTCAACTCCATGAGGTGAGTTTTAGGTCAGATACAACACAGAGTAGCTTCAAATTAAATTAAAGTGTTTTGTGGACCTTCCAATGCACTTATATTTAATGGTTGTATTTGTTTATGTATGGTATGGAATAGTATGGAATTTTGAAAAAAAACCCACTAAAATTAAACTTCACATAATTACCAAGAAATAATTATATAGCATTGTAAGCTTTTCACAGACAGATATATTTGGTTGCAGATGGATTTATGATTTTATGAAATCATGTCAAATAGAACCTAGTAATATAAACAGTAAAATAAGACTACTGCCTTGGCATCTTTGTTATAAGCTGGTCTATGTAGGCTTTGTAAAGAACAAAGCAGGATATAAAGTCAAAGTACTGCACTTGATGCCATGTAATGCATTAACTATTGGAACTGACAATCTGCACAGAAGAAAATAGAGTGCACTAACTTGAAAGCAGGAATAAATTACATCTCACAGGGAACGAGCAGTTTTCTGCCTGAAGCGAGTTCTTATACACAAATAGTTATTCTTGCTTATTCTTGGGAAAAGCCCAAGTATAGCTGTGTGAGTCTGGATAAGAAACATGTTAGATTATCTGAGAAAATTGAAAAGAAAACAAAAAAATATTTTCTAGAATTATGTATATGTACATAAGCAACACATTTCTGCAGATCCTTTTTGGCAAATAAGTAATCAGTGGCTTAGAACACTCTTATGGGTGGTATTTAAAAAAATATAAATGCCAATGCTTCTACCTAGAATTAGAGATAATAAGTAAGATTCTTTGGGGGGTGGAATTGATGAAAAAGATCTACTATTTTATTGAAATAGTAGAATAATGGTTGCGTGTTTTCAAGTACCATGCTGTGTGCTTTCAAGCAGGGCAGAGAAGATCTTCAAAATAACACCCAGAATGACATTTTGAATAAAAAAATATACAATATCTTTTGTTGCTTTGAATTTTTGCAATAAAAGAGCTTTGTGAGTTCTTTACTTTAGACATCTTTAAATGTATAATTTTTTGTACCAATAGAATCAAACTTTTCCATTTATGAAAAGCCTTGAAATTGCTCACCACTGTACCTTACCACACTTATATTTTTTCATTATATTAGTGTTATTCTCAGGATACTCACTATTCTTTCTGATACTCACTATCAGGGAAATAATGCAGAGTCTGCTGGTGTGAAAAAACAAAAACCTGAGCCTGAAGAATAGCAAATCCCCATGTGATTTTTATTATGTGACCAGAACCATGGATTTCTTATCATTGTAAATAGAGGTAAAACTTTGCTGAGTTATGTAAAGCTATTTTAAGTCATTAGCACAGAAATAGAAATGCTTACCACATATTCCTAACACGAATGGTAAAATATTCTAGTTTTACTGTATTGACAATAAAAACAATATTAGCATTACTGATATATGTAGTGTCTGTTAAATATATTCCTAACTCACTGAAAATATACCAGCAATAATAATGATCTATCACTGTACATTCTCCTTAAGCAGGCAACACTATTCATGAGAATTCCAATTAGGTTTAATACAATCAATTAATGTCTAGACTCAGTGCTTCTTCATTTATGATATTGGTGGTCAAATAACAAAATCCTTAGGATGCATGGAGAACTGCTCCCATGTGAAAATTTATGGCATGCAATGATGTGCTACTGTAATAGCAATGATACTTGAAAAAAAAATTACAAATTTTCAGAAAGTAATCAAACTATGGAAATATTTCTAACAAAAAATAATTCATTTTTATTAGCTTCATTTTTTAAAATCAGGATTTATATTTTCAAAGCTTTGAATATCTTAAAATGTTTTTCTTACTTGTCCTTTCTTTAAAAATGTATACCTCCACATCAGAATATTAATCAGAACATCAGAATCATACTTCCATTTGGTTAACATAATTTGGCTTTGCACATCTTTATGTAATTTCGGTAATTCCTATCGTAGTGAAGGAAGTTCTCCTAAGATCCATTAGAAAGTTGTATGAGCAGCGGACTAACCCTCAGGAGGTGTGATATAGTCCAGAATGAAAAGGTATATGCATCAAAGTAATTTAAACTCATCAGTGCAGAAACCATGCTAATTTGGAAAACAAGCCTCTTACATTACATCTCCAAACAGTATGCAGAGGACTGGAGAAAGAAGCAGAAATTAACTCTTTCTAAATAAATTAACTTCTGCTTAAAGAAGAAAGAAAGTAAATGTAATTATTCAAGGAAGAGAATGTTTGGGAAAAGTTGTAGTGAACACCAAAGTAAGGAAAAAACAAATATAACAATGCCTTTTGTTGCTACTTTTTCCAGAAAAAGCACCAATAACATCAAATTTAATTACAAAAGGTTGTTGTAACAATTGATATAGGCAATGAAGAGGAAAAAAGAAAGATCAGCTTTTAAAATCAAGAAATCTAGCCCAATACTGAACACAATAAAACTTCTTGAATAACAGAATTTTCATTTCCACCACTGTAAAGGTGGGAATTAGGACTTCTTACACAAGTGGATGGAAGTTAGTTGGGTGGTTTATGACAAGCTTGAAACACTGCTTTCATGTCCTGTTTTATTAAAAATTTTTTTAATGAAGGACAAAGGACATAGAAGTTGTGCTAATTGTTAATGTTAACATATGCTATTGAAATTAAGTTGTGAAGTTTTCACTGAGGACAACATAACAGTGAGAATTATACCTGCAATTGAAAGGGATAAAGATTACTTGAGTAATCAAGATGAATGAATGGGAAGAAGGAACCCAAAAGAGTAAAATGTCGCTTTAGCATTATGTTTAGCATCAAAGCACCGTACTAGAATTGTCAGTTACAAAAAAGACTCGGTCTTTCCCATCTGATTTAAAACGAATATCTTTATTTGTTAGAAACACCTAAAGACTATTCCAAGAGGATGGGTGTTAAATGTTTAACTAGCTTAATCCCAGTTTGGGCTAGTAAATTCTGCTTTTGCAAGGCAATTGTTACCCTTTAACGCCCTCTTGTTCTTCTATGGCTCCTTTTTTATATGGCATTCTTGGATAAAACCTTTGTAGTGATCAATTAGCAGAAATAATATTTGGAAAATAATTTGAGATACTTTGAAAGTAATTACTGGTTCATTAACCCAATTTACTGAACTGCTTAATCTAAAATTTTTGTCTGCCATAGGCTTTGAAACAGACTATTATATTTTCCCTAACATTGCTGAAATTATGGCTTGATAAACCTTTCAATATCTCTCAGTTTCTGCCTAAAATGAGAATTTACCTGGATATGAAATGAAATTGTGGGAATATTGTTCAGAATTTTGGTATCACTTTGCAAATCCTGATTTATAATTCATTTGTAATTACATCTGGAAGGCAGAAGTTATAGCAAATTAGTTTCCTGGGGAGTATTTAAAGTCCTTCAAATATTTCTTCAAGAGAATAACTAATGGCCAGTTGTGTTTTTCGCAGGTGAAAGATTTAATTGCTAAAATTCTAGTATGACATTTTAGCATTCTTCAAGACTACATCTGTCTAAGGCTGCATCTTTCTGAGCCTAAAGATTGATTCACCTATGGAACACAAATCTTCATCTTAAGCATTAATTAATCTTGTTCTTATAATTATCAGAAGTGTTGCTGGTTTATTTAAATATTAAGACATCACTTTTGGCATCTTGTGGGATGGTTTCCAAAACTGTAGCTTGTTTTTAAATTGTAATATTTACAATTGTACACTGATGAAGGAGTTTGAAGATGATACTGTTGTGTTACTAAAATAAATTTGGAATTCCACAAAATTTATTCATCTTTTCATTCAGCTCTTCAAATTCAGAGGCTAAAACCAATTTGCCTTAAATTATCTTGACTCTGGAAACGTATTTAAATTTAATGAAGTTGTAGCGTTTTTGCTATATGTGTATGAAAGATTCCACCAGAAAAGATTTAATTTCTCACAGAGCTAATGAAATGAACATATAGGCAAACAGTCTGTTTTGTTAATTCGTTCATCTTGTATATTGGCCTTTTGAGTTTTGTTTAGGATTAAACTATTGGTGGTAGATCTGTACAAGCGGAGCACATTACATTTATTTTGCATTTCTGTTAACTGGTGGAGGTAACCTTATCTCAGCTGCACAAAACAGTTCATGGGTAAAAGTTTTCTTTGCACTACACCATCAAGTTAATTCTGGGTTGTTTTAAGGCAAACCGAGAGGAGGTAAAAAATTTCAATTGTGAGAATTTAGGATCACTATCTGCCTCATCGGTTTAACCTTCCTAGACCAAATACTCTTAACATTGGCTGGTATTTTGCAGTTCAGAGAAAGAAACTTCCTTGTGTGCAGTTATGCATCAATTCTCTCCATGTCACAGTTCCCTCATCTTTCATTTTGAGGATTTAATATCATATCACAATATTATATGATTCACATAATCACAGCATTGTCAAGGTTGGAAGAGACCTTTAAGGTTATCTAGTTCAACCATCAACCAAGCATCACCATAATCAATATCCCCAGATGCCACATCCAGATGCCCCTTGGACACTTCCTGAGATGGTGCCTCCATCACCTCCCCAGGAAATTTGTTTGAATGCCTAACCACTCTTTCAGTGAAGTTTTTTTTTTCCTAATATCTAATCTGAGCCTCCTCTGGCACAACTTGAGGCCATTTCCTCTTGAGACATGACAGAAGAGACAGACCCCCATATTTTGCACTTTTCTTCTGATATAATTGTAAGTATGTATATTTAAAATTTTTGTATACATCTTGGAACCTGTAAAAACTGTGTAACTAATAGTGAAAAAAAATAGTCTTTGTTTTTGACGCCTGTTAGTTCCTAGTTTTGTCTTCTTTAGAGAACCATGAGGAAAGCAATCTTTTTCAGTATCAATACTTATATGACCCACATTTAAGTCAGGTAGCAGTGGATAGGGTTCATAAACAAAGGATGCAGAATGATGGGCACATGGGTGACATCAGAAATGGTAAGGCAAGGTGAAAGCATACCTGCCTCACGTCAGCCTGGGAGGAAAGCAGGAGTCACAGGAGAGCAACATTGTTGGAATAACTGAGATAGTAGGGCAGCTCACATGGCTGGAGTGTAACAAAGGATGTGTGCAAATTTTTCAGAAGACAAAGATGCAGAATGGGCTGGTCCAGGGTTTGTGGTTCAGGATCAGAGAACACTAGAACAATCAAGGAACTCAGATTATCAGGATAAAGACAAGGCAAGGTGTGAAGTGTTCTTTAAAGAGCTCAAGGAAGTCTCTAATTCACACACTTTAGTTCTCATGCATTTTCACCTTGCTGTTTCTTGTTGAAAAGGCAATAGGGCAGGATGAAAACTGTAAAGATTTCAGATCTTAAAGAATCCTGCATTCCACTGCAAGATCTATTCCCACTAGATAATGTCCTGATAGTTTTTGAAAACCTTACCATTTTCCAAAGGCAGTGGTCTTCTATATATATTTTTTAACATTATTAGAAAGAACTTATATAATTTACTCCACATTTTTTCCCATTGAAATTTAAACATACTATCTTCCACCTCCCTCTTCCCTCCTCATCGTATATACTTTTGCACCAATGCACATTAGAAAAAGTTATTTTCCTCCTCTTTGCAATTTCCTTTTACATATTTAGTTTAGCTCTTTTTTAACTACTATAATATTAATGCTATCTTACTTCACAACTCATGAGACCACTAGTAATGTTTGCTAATTTCCTCTTGATTTTTTTTTAATTTATCTATGCTTTCTTTTGAAGTATTGGGCCCTGATTAGCAAAGACTAGCTAAGAAGTTTTGTGCTTCGTGGATCACAGGTCGTACTTACAGCATAGTCTTTTTGGTCTCTGGATGTGTCCAGTTAAACTGTGAGGGCAATTTCAATTCTTGTTCCACTTTTTAAATAATGTCCTGGTTTTTAAATAACATTTTTTAATGAAAAATATTTGGCTTTTACTTTTATTGTTGATTGGTTGGTTGGTTGTTTGGATTTGTTTGGTTTCTGAGGTTTTTTTATTCAGAACATTAATTTTTGAATTCCAGGTAGATAGGCAAGGCTTTTATCCTTCTGTTTTGTCCGTGGAACAAAGCACTTTTGATAAGACTCAAATTAAAGGGCTTCAGTAGACAAATTTGGCCAAAGTCCCAGAATAATATGGTGTTTATTTACTGCAATCTATAAATCTCTAAGCTAGCCAAAAATGTGGTGTCAGATTCAAATTTCCTAACTATCTGAAGTAAAAAGCAAAGTGCATGCATCTGTAGGAAAAATGCTGTGGTTTAACTCTTCATTTACTCTTATTTAATTTAATACAAATAACGAAAAATAAATATTTGGAGATTCATTCTTCCTGCATGTTTGAACACCAAGTGAAAATGCTGAGGTAGTGGTTGCTTCATGTCAAACTTAAAGAATGATAAACATTTTTTTCTACATTTGTTTATCTAAACATGACTTAAAAAGCAGAGATTTATTAATAACAATAATGACTGTAACTTCATGAGCAAACATTCTGGAATTTTATTTTAATTGGAGATGAAAGTTTAAAGAGTTTCTGTCATTTATCCAAGTCTTGTGTATATTATCCATACACCAAGGATTTATAGTGTTCAGTTTCCACTAGGAACACCAAAGACAGAAGTAAAATTTTATAATCATTAACAAACACTAGGCTTCCATCACCTAAGTAAATCAAAATAGAGTGACTGATACTCACTGAGCTAGGGTTTATCACCTATAAATAGTACAGCAAATGGATTGAGAGCACTCCTTCACTGGAGGGAGAAAGCAGAGGAATGGACAGCACAATAGCTGGCTCTCTGGATTCTCAAGTACAATAATGACAGGTTTTTCCCTTTCCTAATTCGTTGATAGAGAATCAGTTCTTTCCAAATAACATGCAGTTATGCATTAGTCATAGTATAAGAATAATAACTGCAGAAGAATAATAGCTGCATTTTAAATACAGCTAAGTCAGCAAAGTACTTGCCAACCGTTTGCTCTTTCTAAATGTTCCAGGCAGCCCCAGTAGAACCAGTTATTCTTTATGTCTAGGTGCATGGTGACTCCATTATCCTCTTTTGCAGGTTACTGTAGCTGCTCAAGTAAGCTTGAATTGTGCAAGAAAAAGAAGTCTATATAACAGCTATAAGTATGTCTGTGGAAAAATTCCTACTATTTAAAGAGACCTCTTAAAAGAGTTTTCCAACTCCCATTTTGCAAATTTATGACTTGCTTTCTGAGTCTGTGAATTCTTGCCTTAAATTAAACACAGCCTCATATGTCTCACACAGTTTGATGGCACTTTTGGGAACTGTTTTTCATGTTATTACAGGTTTAACATTTGATCACAATCTTGAGCAGTTTGTTTTGGTTTTGTATTTTTTTTTATTTTAAATAGAGATGCACTCAAATATAATCAGAAAATGAAATATAGATTCAACATACAGTAAATATGCTCATAGTTCCTTTCACTTATTTTTCCTTCTGACAATCCTATATCATAGAACAAGGTCCTCCCCTTTTGATCTTGTTTCATCTGGATCTGTCTGGAAGAGTGGCTGGATATTCCAGTCATGTATAGTTGACACAGTAAGGCATTTTTCATTACACTTTCTAATGGCCTTATAATTATCAGATGAAAGATACAATAAATTAGATATTTTCATTTAATATGTGAGACACAACCTGATTACTATAATATTGCTCTTTTTACTTCTGTAGGTACCAATTAAAAGGCATTTCCTTCTCTGTGCTAAGGATAACTCTCTTAAATTTATACCAAGAAGTCCCTCTGAAATTCCTTTACTGATGCAGCTGTTTGCACACGATATACTCAGTTCATTAGCAGCATAGAGAAAAAACACCAACCATCTTAATGATTTTTACATTATTTTTCTCCACTTCATTCCCAATAGTGACACATTTTTATGTTTGTCCAAAAATCCTTAGTAAACCAGGTGTTTATTTTCACATACGTAGTAATTTCTGACTGTTATTTTAAGCACTGCAATTATCAAAGAGAGCAGAGTATACTGCATACCATGTTCTTGGACATAGTATACCATACTCCTTGGACTGAATTTCAAACATTTCTGGAAGACAATTTAACCATTCATTTTGTGTAAGAATAAACAAACTTCATCTAATACTCAGATCTTCTACACTAAAAATTTTCTCGTAGCATTCAATGGCTTTTCTGTGGTGAACCTATCCATTCATAATTTCCTAAAAGTACAGGGGCTGAACACATTTGTAAGGAAGTTATTTCTATTCATCAGTAAGAATTTTTCACTACACTGCTAGCTTTTTGTATTTGGATATCAAACTACCATATTATATTTAAAGTATGTAGTGGGTAAGGGTCTGAATTTAGATTTCCACAATGTTTAACTGTGCAAGTAGACTCATTGGACAGACACTGATTTTAGTATCAATTCTAACAGCATTAAAAAGCTAAAAAGAAACTAAGGAAATGTGTTTCATATATCTTAGAGTCTAAGAACCATAGGAATTTATTTTTAACCAAATATTTTCTACATTTTTATGGATTTTAAAATTTTTTTTAAAGGAAGGTGATATTAAAAATCTTGAATGCTCAATGAAATGTTTTTCTCTCATTTCTAAAACAAGAAAAAATGTATTTAGTTTACTGATGTTGAATGAATTTACATTATAAAAATATATTAATGGAGTTCTAGATTATAACTGCCTCATGTTGGAGCACTTTTTTAAGCACAGGAATTTTTTCAGGGAATTTGGAGGTTTCCACATTAGTCAGGCTATCCACTGAATATGCTGTTTATTAAGTAATGTTTAGCTAGTCTTTCAGAGTCTTGTTACTGTTAAAAATAGCATTAGCATGTTCCAAACATGATATTTGACTTTTCCTCTGAATAGTGACTCTCCTTAGAGCAATCATATACCTATGTAAGGGAATATCCATGTTCTTGCCATGCCAAGCTTCCTGCTGATTGCCTTTAGTTTTGACTATTAATTCTTTCTGCCTAATTATTTACCAAGCATATTTTAAATAGTACATAAGCTACCAGGATATTTTGTAAAAACCTGCAGTTACACATCAGATAAAAACAGCATAAGGTGAAATTTCCATGTAACATAGATGTGTTGAGAGGGTAAGGAGAGATTATTCAAAATATCATTTTTCCTTGCCTCAATGCATTGACACAGTACTTGGAACAGAGATTCATCCTTCTGACCTATCCTGAAAGAAATTTCTCTCAGTATATCGGTATCATCAGGCCTTGCTGTCTATCACCTCCCTGGGAAGCTTGTTCCAAAGCTTGACAACTGCTCACATGAAGAAATTTTTCCTAATAGCCAATCTAAACCTTTTCTGCTGTAACTTGAGACAATTTCCTCTTTCCTTATCTCTTGTTACCTGGGAGAAGAGACCAACAGCCACCACTCTACATCTTCCTTTCAGGCAACTGTAGAGAGTGATGTCTGCCTTGTGCCTCCTTTTGTCCACGCTAAATGGCCCCAGCTCTCTCAGCTGCTCCTCATCAGACTTGTGCCCCAGTCCCTTCACCAGCCCTGCTCCAGACACACTCCAACCTCTCCGTGTCTTTATGATAGTGGGAGGCTCAGATTCTACTTAACACAGGGCTCAAGGAGTGGCCTCAGCAGAGCTGGGTGCAGAGGAACAATCACTGCCCTGGTCCTGCTGAGCACACAGTCACTGACACAGGTCAGACTGTCATTGACCTTCTTGGCCACCTGGACTCACAGCTAGATCATGTTCAGCCACTGTCCAACCAACGCCCCCAGGTTCTTTTCCGCCAGGAACCTTTACAGCCATTTCCCCAAGTTCCAGTGAACTGAATGGTGATGGCAAGAGGCAAAAAAACAACAACAGAGGAAGCGGGAAAGATTAAGGGATTCAAAGGATTGTGCTACCACAGAGATATTGTACTACTGGGAAGGGTAATATATATGCTATTTTGGTAAACAAAGACTTTACCTAGGAAGCCCACTACTTGACTTTCCATTTAATACAAATCTATATTAATTTTGTATGTTGGATCCATGGTCCCCTTTTCCATACTACTTTTTACAGAACTCCTAAGATGATTTTGGAAAAGAGTATGTAAATCCAGGATGATATCCATCTGCACACCTGCCTTTCAGAAGTGTAGTTTTCAAGCATTCATTCTATCAAATTTCTGCCTCTCAACTCTGGAGGTATCTACAAGAAATGCAAGAAATTGGTTTAATTATCATAAGCTAATGTTGATTTATAAACAATATTTCTTCAATAGCAGTAATCTAATTCTTAAAGTTCCAGATATAATTTCGAAGTTTTGTCAGTGAGGGAAATGATTTTACAGTTTTTTCAGGCTCTGCTTACTGGAAAAGCTACAGGGTAATCTGGTTTTTCAGTATCTTCTTCAGTCTGTTATAGCACATTGCTGTTTACATGCCCTGTTTCTCCATCATGAATACTACTGCTCACCACCTAGAACCTTAGATAAATTGCTTGACCAAAGGTTCATTTGGGCATAGAAGAGACAGAAATATGTTCCATATATCAGGAATTGCTAAGTCTGACACTGCATGTTTATTCTGTTTGTTTTGTGCTGTTGCATACAGCCTTACAACCATTCTAATTTCAAGTATTTTTCGATTGTATTTGCTTGTGTTTCATGTCTACCCTGCCATTTGTAAGACTACCTGCCATTTTGAACAAGGATGTTATAATGATCTTGCTATTAGCCAAATAATTTCCTCTCAGACATAAATTCCAATGCTGCATATTATCCGCTTTGTGCCAGCACTCTGGAAATGGTTTACAGACAATAGTGATTTTGTAGCCCTCTAGTCCAAGAATAAATTAATGTATAATCTGCACAATGTCAGCACAGGAGTTGGCAGGCTTAGTAGATTCTGCTGCATTTCAGCCATTCTCTGGCTAGGCTAGTACATAGAAGGTCCAATTAAGAGATTTTCTAAATGCGTACAGATAATTACACTAACATCTCCCTTTTCCATAATCTCCAGTATTTCACTCTTCCAATCTTTCCAAAGATCCAACTTTTTTTCTTAGTTTTTGTACAATCATTTGTGTAACAGTCTGAAAGATCTATGGTCCAAATAAAGAAGCTGCTAGCAAGGAGCTTTGCCATCAATATTTAGATACACTTGAAGAATAGCTTGACATTTATAAGCAACTCTAGCATGCTAAGAGAACACATTTTTTTCTGGATACTGATCAGATATCTCTGTTTGGTAAAAGCTTTCAGTTTGTGGATAAATATTAGACATGTTTATAAAAAATATGTAAAAAGCAAAGATAAAAATATGAGCATTAAAATCCTACAAATGAACAAACTTCATGAAGTTAATGATGTCTGTCATATAACTTGTACATTTAGGAAAGAATATGGAATTCTGGGACAAAAATGCATTTGTTTCTCTCCCTGTCATCTATTTAGGGAGTTCTGAAGATAAACTGTTCATGTCTAATTATAACATTTGTCATAGCTACCTCCAAAGATCTCATGTTGTTAAACTACCATTTCATCTTTGTATCAAAATCTAAAGCAAACCCAAAAAGCAAATAGCAAATGAAGAAAAATGAACTGATTAAGTCACAGTCACGTCTAGTAGGTATGTAAACAACCAACACACAATTTTCAAGGTCTCATAACAGCCCCTGCCCAGAGGCTGCAAACCTCAGTGAAATTAATTTTGTAACTACAGATTACAAACTCCTGAAAAAAAATTACAGTATTTAATGTGAACAAATATTTGACAAGCAAAATAGGCCTATGCAAACTGAAGCTTTTTGGAGAATTTGAAAATTGGGAGACTCTAAAGACTGTTTTGCAGATCTGTCTGATGAGGACAAGAATGAAAGTTCACCTAAGAATAAGACTGATGCACAGGCTACCCCAAAGGAAGAAAGAAAGGAACTCAGGACAGCTCTGTTTTAAGGCACAGGCCTCAGACATCTATTTGCAAGTGCCTGCAGAGGTGATATGGGCTGGGTTTCAGACTCAAATCCACTGACAGTGATTTTAGGTTCAGAATGTATGATGCAGTGTATTCCTACAGGAAACAAATCTAAAATTTTGTACATGCATATGTGTATATGCAGATTATTTCTTCTACTAAATATTCAGATGAAAGAGAGTATTCTCACTGAGGTTCTATTAAAAAAAAAAAGCTGCAGTTTTTGCATAGATTGGATACCACATGTGTCAGATGGCTGGGTGTAATTCAGCTTGAATAGATTTAGGAGGTTTTAACAGGGTCAATTGGAACCTTTTTATATTCTATTGCTTCTTAAAAATTGGATTGCTTTCTATCTATACTTAATTTTTTTATTTTTAAACATTCTTACATAAATTTTAATGTATTTAATATGTGAGAGTAGAGTTTGTGTAAGTCAACCAAAAGCATTACCTTGTTCTTCTGTGTAGTGAGTGTACTTTCATGTTGTATTGTTCTTCTTTTCATAAAATTTATCCTGTATCCTTTGGCAGTATACGTGTGGTATTAAGTGAAGATCTATACTTGAAAAATAAAACAAGTTGTTGCTAAACAATTAGGAAGCATTATGTGATCACCAGTTCCCTAGAGAAGTCTATCCATCACACTGGCAGGGTTTCCATGGAAACAAGAACATTATTAAAGACACAAAAGAGTCCTGTCTTTCTCTGATTTGTCCCCTTTTCTTTTTTTTAGGTAGTTTGTGTTGTGCATAAGCATTTCATTTCAAATTGTGCAATAAATGAAAGCATTTAATCCCCTCATTAAATGGAATATATTCCTTTCTATAATAAGCTCTGAAATTCTGTGAATCTTAAGCTGCTGTTCTAATTTTAGGCAGTTTTACATTAAGAGGATATGACTATTCATTTACTGAGAGTGAATGAGAAATGTGACCTAGACTGCTATTTTTCTGTCATGCTCATTTTTTCTAGTAGCTTTAAAAAAAATAATAAAAAAAAAAAAAAGCAAGAGGAATATGGTATGGGCATGTGACTTACATCAGCCTAGTAACTTGCTTCCTCCATATCTGAATTTCCATAACTCTTAAAGAATACCAGCACTTAGAGGGTGGGTTTTCTTTCTTGGACTGAAATGTTTGCATTTAAACATTTCCTCTGGGCTCTGAACTGTGTATGCAATTGAGATGTTCGTTGACAACTGCAGAGAAATCATACTTGCAAAAATAGAATGTTTAGATGAGAAAACATTTTAATGAAATATTCATTTAGCAGGACAGCAGTAAATATGTTGTTAAATCTATCTTTGTAATGGAAATGAAACTGTGTTATCTTACTAATAGAAGTATCATGTTCTCTTCTGGTATCTTTGAAACATAGAACTTAAGTAAGACTGGGGTTTTTTTTTTCCATTTCTCAAATATCCCTTTCTTCTCATGATAATTTGTTTTCATATTATATGACTACTTCACATTAAAAAACCACGTAACATTTTAAATTCATTTTACGGCAGTTCTCAAAATTTTTAGTATTTATGAATATTGTTAGGTGACCAAAGAGTTAATCAGCCTCCTGTACTATCAACTCAAGTGAAGTTACAAAGCAGAATGGTGTTTAGCTAGATTTGGGATAGCCAGGATGAAAGGGATTCCTCCAAGCATCTTCAATATAAAAGTCTACATGTTCGCTACATTTCTATATTTTTAGGGCCACAACAGAGAATATATAAATCTTATGAAACAAAGAATCTTATGTTCTTTGCTGAAAGAAATCATAGATTTGTGATATCATGTAGGTTGGAAGGGGCCTCAGGAGGCCTTGTGTCCACAACAAGGTCTCAACTACAGTAATTTTCTTGGGCCTACTCTCAGTCTCTTCAAAGATGGAGATAATGTCTACAGAGACTGTCTCTGGGCCCTAGTTCCAGTGTCTGACCTCAATCATGGAAAATTTCTTAAACCTTACATTGAATCTGAATTTCATGTTTCAGTTTATGTTCATTCTCTCTTTTCCTTTCCACTATTTATCTTTTAGAAGAAACTGGCTCCATGTTCTCAGTACCTTACCATTAGGAAGTTGAAGACAACAGTAAGGAGCCCCATATATTTTCTCCAACCTGAACATATCCATTTTTTTCAGCTACTCCTCTAGTCATATGCTCCAGCTCCCAAATCACTGTGGCAACCTTCAACTTGACTCAGTCCAGTATACCTCTGTCTTTCCTGTTGTGTTGGGCTGACCTTGGCTCTATCACTTCTCCTTCTCAGCTGGGCAGGTGAGAGGAAATCTAACAAAAAGCTTATAGTTTCAGATAAGAACAGGGAGAGATCACTCAGGATTACTGTCATGGGCAAAACAGCCTCAGCTTAGGGAAATTAGTTTATTACCAATGAAATCTGAGCAGAATAATGGGAAATAAAATCAAATGTTAAAACACCTTCCCCCAACCCATCCCTTCTTCCTGGACCTGACTTTACTCAAGATTTTTTCTACCTCCTCCACCAAAATAGTGCAGGGATGGCACAGAATGGGGGTCGATGTCAGTTCATCACACATTGTCCCTGCCATTCCTTCCTCCTCATGGGCAGGACTCCTCAGACTCTTGCTCTGCTCCAGGGTGAAATCCTTCCCATGGGAGAGAGCCCTCAAAAAACTCCAGACTGAGTCATTCACACAGGCTGAAGTTCTTCATGAACTGCTCCACCACAGATCTCTCCCATGGGGTGCAGTTCTTCAGGAACAGACTGTTCTAGAGTGGGATATCCCATGGGGTCACAAGTCCTCACAGGAAATCTTTTCCGTGTGGGGTTCTCCATGGGTTCTGCCACGAGCCTACTTCAGTATGGTTCCCATGGGGCCAGGTGTCCTTGAGGTGCTTCTACCTGCTGCAGCATGAGGTTCTCCACTGGGGACCTCCACGAGGTCCAGCCTGCCTGACCATGGTCTTCACCACAGACTGCAAAAGAGCTCTGCTGTGGTGTCTGAAGCATTTTCTCCGCCTTCTTTTTAACTGACCTTGGTGTGTGCAGTGACGTTTCCCTCATGATCTCATACCTTTCTCCAGCTAAAATTGCAGTTTTTATGCCTATCTTGAATACATTATCCCAAAGATGCTATCAGTGTCAGTAATGGGCTCATCCTTGAAGAACCATTGGAGCCAGCAGGCATTAGCTCTGTCAGGTACAGGGGAAGCTTCCAGGAGCTTCTCACAGAAGCCATCCTTGTAGCCCACCTTGTTCTAAAACCTTGTCATTCAGACCCTTTACACTCATACTGGTCTTTTAATATGATGCACTGTAAAAGTGACTATTTCTCATAAATGATTATGAAAGACCCTAAGGTGACTTGCTCAAATACAGAAGTCTAGTGTATACGTATATGAAAATTAGATGAGATTTCCAGTTCCATATATTAAGTGAATACTGCAAATGCAAAGTGAAAGAAATTGCAGGAAAAACCTATCCTGAAGTACCAGACTTTGAATAAGAAATATGAGAGAACACAAGATACAGCAGGCAAGAATATTCTGAGAAATGAAACAGGCAATTTTGAAACTGTTAATGGAAAAAAAAGTCACCGCAATCCAAATATGGCACGGAAGATAAAATAGTCAGCAAGAACAATACAGTGATTATAGGGTATTTTTAAAGGGCCAAATGCGAAGGTCAAATCTGGGGGAATGGAGAGGGTGCACAAAGGGATATAAATATATACAACTGGAAACAAATTTCTCCATGGCAAAAACAAGTTGTATGTTTCCTTGAATGCATATGCCTCTGTTTTGAGAAATAAACAACCCAATTTTTGAATATGAATTAGACTGTATTTTATTTTCTCTTTTTTGTTTCCTTGTTAAACAGTGTATGATCATATTTAGAGGCTGCTGGTCTTCATTTATCAATAACCACTGTACTGTGTTCTGCCAAAAATGGTACATTTCCTTTTGTTGAACTGAAATAAAGATTTTTACTGTGTCAGGAGAACAAACATGAACTTTATCTTGACCACAAATTAACAGATTGAATGGCAAGTAATCTAATTGCATCAAAGAGGCAAGGGAAAAATTCATTATAGTTTAGCATTTTCTTAAAAAGAAACTTAAAAAAAGATAAACTTTTTAAATTTGCTGCATTTTCAATGAATGTTATAGATTTACTAAAAAATTCTAACTATAGTCTTGTAAGTTTTTACATGTGTATTTCAAATAATAAAGATATTGTCCTGAGTACATTATTTATACATATAAAAACACATTAACCAATAAAATACGTAAATATATATTTATATAAACACTCTAGTGACCTGCTATATGTGTTTATATTCTTGTGACATTATTTTTCAGGTAATTTACTATAATCATATTTTATTATTTTATAATTATATTTCCTATTTTATAATTTTTGAAATTGTATGCCGCAGGCTGAAAACTGTAATTTTTATTTTCTACAAGTTTTAATATTTCAAAAGTGTAACTTTCTGATCTTAATTTTTAGTAATTTCTGCATAAGTATAGAGAATTTCTGCATTAGACAGTAGAGTAGGAAGTAAATAGAACATGGATTCAGAAATAGTAATAATTTTGGTAGTCCCTCAGTACCTAGAAGGTGACTACGAAAAGAAAGCTAGAGAGAGGCTTTCCACAAAGGAATGTAGTGATAGGACAATAGGGGATGGCATTAAGCTGAAGGAGGGTAGGCTTAGATGAGATCTTAGAAAGAAATTCTTTACTGTGAGGGTGGTGAGGCTCTGCAACAGGTTGCCCAAAGAATTTGTGGATGTCCCATCCCTGGAGGTGTATAAGCCCAGGCTGGAAGGTGCCCCTGCTCATGGAAGGGGGGTTGGAATTCAAACCCGACCGCTCTATGCTTCTCGGACTGATCCTCATTTAGCAGAGGTTATTGTAGATACAGAGAAATACAATCACTTGTAGAAACCACATCAGTTTAAAAAATATTTAAAAAGTAAATAATAGAGTTGCAAGTATCAATGGTTTTTTTAACATTTAAAATCTAAAGTAATGAAATTACTCAGCTATCTTCAGACTCCTATCTAACCCTTCAAAAACAAGCAAAGAAAAAAAACAAGATAAAAATCTTTATTTTCTGAGGAGGTCAGCTGTAAAAAAAAAAAAAAAAAAAAAAAAAAAAAAAAAAAAAAAAAAAAAAAAAGGCTTTCTAGTCCTTTCCCTTCTGTGAATTTTCATTGTTTAATAATATGATTGTATTTGCTCTCCATTGTGTGAATTCTGCAAAGGGACTAGTAATTTACATCTATCTAGCTGCCTGTTTTCATGAAAATTTTAGCAGAGTTTTTCAGAATGTGTCACTACTGCTAAATTTGCTTAAAGCCAAGCTATAGATTCAAGAGGTGCTGGAGAAGGAAGCAAACTGAAATTCTTTGTGATTGTATAGTCAATTCAGCATCAAGTTTCAACAGT
Organism: Ammospiza caudacuta; assembly: GCF_027887145.1. Taxonomy (NCBI): domain Eukaryota; kingdom Metazoa; phylum Chordata; class Aves; order Passeriformes; family Passerellidae; genus Ammospiza; species Ammospiza caudacuta. The sequence goes on from NC_080593.1 coordinate 140,271,389, forward strand.
GCAGTTCAGGGCTTCTTTTGCATTTTGCTATACAAGTAATCATATGCACTGTGTTCTCCTAAGCATAATGTTTAATTTATATGACAATAATTTATGCTGTTGTTGAATTATTTAACTTTCAGGTAGTCTATGCTATAATGTAAGGAATGTGTTTTTCTTTGATTCTAACTGTTTCTCTGTCATCACGATGAAAATAGCACATTATGAATTTTATTACTGTATTTTTACATTGTGTGCTTTGAGAATTGTCAAATTCTTGATGCAAATACTTTTGCAGCCAATTAATTGCACGAGGTTCCTCAGCCAATTTGTATTTTCTTGTTTATTTTCTGTGCTGTTACTTCACTGAAGGTACCCAGACACATAAACAGTATTTGCCTTATGTCAGCATTACATTAAAAGCCAACTCATTTTAGAATTAATATTTTAAAATTCTTTTGATAGAAATTTGGTCTGCTGAACTCAGAGTTTTTCCTCATGTTATCTCTAAATACCTTCCTTTACTGTGTAAAAACATTGCTTTAGTAAATCCTGTGTAATGCCATTGGTCTAGATGGAATTGCAAATCAATCCAGCAATGCACATAACATCGCACCATCTTCATAAACAGTGTGATCTACCAAGTATTGGATGAGAAGTGTTACAAGTGAATGTATATAAATATGTCCACATGCATTTATCAGGGTGTAGGATCTTGAAAACATGTCCTTGACAGCCATTCTCATATAATGGACTGGACAGAACAGCCCATTGCAGGTTTTTTATAAGGATGTCTCCTATGAGTATCTACAAACAACCTTGTCCCTTGGGTGAACCACTCACATACTTCTCAAAGCCTCTTGGGTATTGTGTCTCTCTGTGGTGATGCAACATCCCAAAAATGCTTAGGTACTACTGCTTATGCTGCTAAATTGGCTACACAGTTATAGTGCTTTTAGCTGGACGTCAAGCAAATAATTATATCTTGATTAGTGCACTTTAATTTATGCTCGTAATAGACCTCAGCTCAAACTACAGGAGTCAGAGTATGAAGTTGCTTATATTGAGACAAGATGTTCATACTGATTCCCTTTTGATATTTATTTTGTCTAGGCATTTCAATAGCACGATGCCATTGTAATATGATACTTCATTTTCAACATGCTACCAATAAATATTTATCACAAATAATATCAGGATACCGATTTTAATTGCCTTTATCAGGAGAGCAGCTTGACAGCAACCATATATATTCAACTTTTTTTTCAAACTTTGGCAAAGTTTTAAACTTAGTTAAATAGAATTTATAAAACAAAATAATTCCATGTCTTGTATTTTGGAGGTGTCCCTGCCAGTAGGAGAGGGGTAGCAGCAAGATGATGATTAAGGCCCCTTCCAAATAAATCAAATACTTGAGTCTATATCCTGCTAGAGAGTTAATAGGGGAAGAAAAGATGAATATGAAAATAAAGAGAACCTTTTTCAGAATTCTGATTTTAGCAAGGTGGTCTACTACAAGGTCTGTCATCAGGAACCTCAGAGTTTTAATTGTGAGATTGCTGCATCTCTAAATACCTGCTCTTCAACTCAGCTCTATTTCATTTTGGGAAGTGTCTGTAACAGCTGTAGTCATTCACAGTGCTGTGACTCTTAATATCAACAAATGTATTGCAACATCCTTATTTGAAAACGGTACTAAAAAGATGTATGGGGTTTTTTAAATTTATGATTAGCCCAGTTCTGTTACATTGCTTTTTTCACAAGGTCAATATTACAAGATGTTGCATATGTTTTAAGTCCTGGCAATTGAATCTTTGAAGTTTTCAAAAGCTGAGACCAAGCTAATGAAAATAAAGATGAACATTTGGACCATGATTTGAATCATGTTTTAAATCTGAAGCAGTAAAATGGACATCAACCTGAGATTTTAAATTTACTATTAGACATGCATTATGATTTTCCAGGAAAAAGATCTAGAATGACTTCTAGCACACATCTTTAATGCTTTGGATTTCTATCATAAACCAGAATGGCTCCAAAGATGCCATGACTACCTGTTGACTCAATGATGTGTAAAGTAAGAAGGACATACATTGTAGGCCTCAATGGCTCTAAATTCAAGGCTTTTTAAAAGAACTGTTATGTATAACTTTTTTGATTAATGTTGAAGGGACGAAAAGTACAGATACTAAAAAATATGTATGTGTATGTGTATGTGTGTGTGTGTGTGTGTGTGTGTATGTGTATGTGTATGTGTGTGTGTATGTGTGTGTATGTGTATGTGTATGTGTGTGCGTATGTGTATGTGCGTGTGTATGTGTATGTGCATGTGTATGTGTATGTGTGTGTGTATGTGTGTGTGTATGTGTATGTGCATATATTCACTGTGAAATTTCTCGTGTCAGGAAAGGAATACTGAAAAAGGTACTTGCCAGAGCTCAGTCTTTTAGGTAGATCAGAGGAAACAGATGTGTCAGGGTAAAGCTTTTACCTTACTCACATATGATCACCATCCAGAGTGGATGTTGGCTACATCCACGGAAGTCAATAGTCCTTCCAGCCACTCTGTGCTGGTGTTATGCAGTGGCTGGGCTTCAACACACAGCAGCTCCACTGTGGGCACTTTGCTTCTATGCAATTTTGTATGGGTGAATTAAAACACTTCCAGCACATCTCTACAGGCAAGAGTCTTTGCAGGAAATCAGATCTGTCCACAGCCACCCACGTTATGAACCTTTCCTCTATTTTCTGGTATCGGTCTGAAAGTTGTCGATCTGTGGCTAATGTCAAGACTTGTGACAATCAATTTGTTTTTAAAATATCCTGGTTTCCATGGCTTTCTGCAGTCTGCACTGTACTCAGTTCTTGACCTAGAAGACAGCACAGTATTCCCAAAATCACAAAGACAGTATCTGAGGCTGGGAGGCACCTCTGAATATAATCTAGTTCAAGTCGCCCCACTGAGAGCAAGGCCACCTGGAGTGGGGTGATCAGAGCCATGTCCAGTTGAATTTTGAGTATCTTGGGATAGAGATCCCACAGCCTCCCTGAACAAACTGTTTGAGTATTCAATCAACCTTACAGTTTGAACTGTAAGTTTGAACTGTATTACTTTTATTTCAATTTATGCCAAATTTTCTTGTTATTTCTCTTTGTACTATTGAAAAGAGTCTGTCTCCATCTTCTTTACTTCCCTGTCAAGTATTTATAAGCATTGATGATTCCCCTTGAACCTTCTCTACCCCAGGCTGAACATGCACTCTCAGATTCCCTGGTATGTCTGGAACTCCAGTCCCTGAATAATTTTCCTCTTTGTGGGACTCTCTCTGTCCATGTCTCTCATACTGGGGAGCTATCACTGGAGTCAGTACTCCAGGTGCAAGGGAACTGGTCTCTGTCTGGACATTATGCTGCTTTTTGCATTTCACCACCCTTCATGCACTTCACCTCCCAGCTCTTCAGTCACTTTTCAACACATATCACAGACTCGTCACTACCCTGTACTTTATCAGTTTGTCTAGGAGAGTGTTACTGGCCAAAGAGAAGAAGATATATTCAACTTCTACTTCAAAAACTTTGTTCGTCACTCAAGCAGAACACTGAAACTCCTATTTCTAAATGCTTCTGTGGTGTAACAATCTTTTCCTTCCAGTTCTGATTTTAGTTTTCCAAATTTGAATGTCTCTGTGAACTTTTCAAATGCAGGCAGACTTAATTTAAGTTTGATAAATTTTGGCAAATAAGGTAACAGAGCTGCCAAAGCAGTCATAAATTGGCTGAGAAAATGTCTTCAGAAGAGGTTAAGTCCTGCTTCTCTCTTCTGGTGAAGCATCAGTCATAGCTCACATTCAGGAGTGCTGAATTCTAAAGTTTCTGCATAATTAAGCAACTACAGAAATCTTGACTCTGAAACCTTATTGACTCTGAAACATTTTGCCATCATTTAGGTATTTTATGATGCAATACAACACAAATTCTTGTAGAAATGTAAGTTTACAGAAGTAAAGAGATCACAAATATGCCACAGAAATTGTGCTTCTTATTTTGCACCGTGCTGGGTACGAATACAGCCTGTTGTTTAGAGGTTTTACAAAAATGAGCATATGGAATTGCACATTTTAGGAAGAAATTTTGATGAACATTTGCATTTTTCTTCAGTTAAAAGTAAGTTATTTTAAGATCCATGCTCCCTGTAATCCAGCTGTCATTAGGCCAGAAGGTTCAAAGGACTAGACAATGAAAGTTATGATAGCCTCTTATGCCTCTAAAGCCCTATACTGAATGTAATACAGAAAAATTAGTATGAAATCTTGCTTGATGGTTTAGACACTGAAGTGGTCTCATTTCAACATTTTTGAAGGTAAGATAAAAATAACTGAAGATGTACACATTGAAATCCATTCTCCATTGAATGGTGCAAAACTTAAAATAATGCACTGGTTCTGAGGAAAAAAAATACAACTTTTAATCAGGTCAAGAGAGTTGAAACTAAAACAAAGGAAGTATTCTCTTTCTCCTGTTCTTCCTCTAGGTGTTCTACTAGATTATGTGCAGGAAAATTTAAAAAATATTAAGTGAATTCAAACAATACAAGTTCTTCACTGTTTTAGTTTTTCAATTTGCTTGGATGTTATGTTTCTATCTTGAACCTTTATAGGAGAACTATATTGAATGATAGGAGAGCATATTTCAGGACCACAAGAGGTTATCAAATTTAACAGACCTCTCAAGTCTGACTTTAAAGGCAGTTATTTCCAAGGCTGTAAGTTTCACACCCTCTCCAGGCGAACATAAGCTCCATATAGCCTGTATCACCATGGTCTTCTTCACCAGGTACAGGGGAACTTTTGCACTTGTAGCCTATGATACCTTCTTCTTCTTCACTAGACTTGGTGTCTTCAAGTTTGAATCTTCAAGTTTGAATCTCTCATTTTTCTTACACCTCCCCCTCTCTCTCTGTCTCCCTCTGCCTGCTGCTGTACAGCATTTTCCCCTCTTCTTAAATATGTTACCACAGAGGCACTACCAATACTGCTAATTGCCTCAGCTTTACAGCGGTGCAGCTCCATCTTGGAGCATCCTGGAACTGGCTCCATGGAGACAGCCCCTGACAACTGCAGTGACCACTTCTGCAGCCTCCTGATACCAAATCTTGCCACACTAACTCGCTACAATGTTCATTTGTGCCATTTTTCCTTGATGGCTTTCACATCCTGCCTGCTACACTCTTCTCCAGAGAAGTTCCTCCAAACCAAGAGGTGCAAATAGATGCCAAAGGAATCGCTAACTCTTCCTCTCTGCACGCGCTGTCTGTCAGATGACACTGGGTGCTCTGGTTAGGATTCAGCCCTCTTCCTGACTCTACCACCACGTGATTTTCACAGAATAGAAAGAAACTTCTTTTATACAGTAAAATATCAACAGATAAATAAAAGAAATTCCACTTCAAATACTTAGTTACTCGTTTGGAGTGAGTGGATGTGCCGTGCTTTGCTGCCAGGTGGGTTAAAACACAACATTGCCATTATTTTATATATTTCCATAAATATTTGGTTTTAAATTACAATAATTTAATTCTATTTTTTCTGTGGTTCAGAGGCAAAACTGCAAAACCAGGTGTAAAAATCAGCCACTGCCAAGTACATACTTTGATGTAGTTTTTCTCAAGAAAAAAAGAAAACCCAACAAAATCCATGAGATCATCAGTAATTTCTAAAATCTCAAGTATTATGTTCTTTATCATCTTTCACATTTTTCAGGCTTGGTTTAAAGACAAGACAAGTTTTAAAGACAAAATTACATTTATAAATCATAGTAAAAGATGTTTTTCCCTGTAGAAATTAAAAATAATGAGAAATAAAAAATAGTTGAATTTCATGTTGATGAATTGATGTATTTACTTATAGGGTTTTTTTTCCTTTTCTTTGTTGAAGCAATCAACTAAAGTATTTTCTACTTTTCTCTTTATTCCATTTTTAATGAATTTACTCTTATACCTTCTGCCCCTCAGCAACTCAAAGAGTAAATATCAGGGTTGAGAACCATGAAATCTAAATGAGTATCTTAATGCTGCAGAGTTTCTAAGCTTTATTGTTTCACAAAGCAATAGGAAACAGTTTGATCATCAAGAAATCTTTATATATTTTTGTGTTGAGCTTATATTCATACAAGGCCTGCCCAAATATTTTAATTTAAATTATCTTGGTTCGCAAGCAATGAAAACACTAATCTTTTCCCAAAGCTCATTTTATGTGAGAAAAAACTGTAATTAATTTTTTTGTTGGAAGACAGCAGTAAAGGCACGGTTGACTGATATACTGGTTATTTTTGTTAAAAAAATCTTATTAATTAATCCACTAATTCACGTCCTGGTCTACTAAAACAGAAAATTTAAAAAAACAATTCTATGTACATTTTTAACCAAATATATAGGTAAGAGTTCAGGAGGCTGCACCCTTTGGGGCTTTTTTTTTTGTGTGTTGTTGTTGTTTGTTTATTTGTTTGTTTGTTTTGTTTAGTTTTCTTTGTGTTTTGTTTTGTTTTTGTAAAAAAGACAAAGTATGGGCTTTGTGTCAAGACTTTACTTGCGTTTAAATGTTTCCTTCCTTCTTTATAGAATAAACAACAATAAATGAGACCTCTGTGCACCATTGACTAGAAAACAGTTACTTTTCTTAGCAATACAGAAGAGCCCAACTTGCCTAAATAGCATCCATAACATGACGTTCCCTTGGAGAAAAAATGGGTAACTCTGAGGATATCATTGAACTTTTATTTATTGCCAAGTAACAAAAGCGTTTAGTCAAGATGTTAGAGCGCTTAAGCACCGAGAGAACAGTGATTTCCTCTGCTTTCACCTTGGCTCTGTATCTTCCCCCCTTCCCCTCACTCCTGCCGCACCTCACCTTCCTTAGGCCATTGACCTGTGGCGAGGGGACAGTGCCCACAGCTCCCCTTTGTCTGTCATCCTTTGCTGTGTCCTCACAGAATGGTGTCTTCCCCTGCTGCCCTTGGTGCCCTTGGTGCCCCACTGAGCCTCCCCTGCCACCCTCAGTGTCCTTGGTGCCCCACTGAGCCTCCCCTGCCACCCTTGTTGCCCGTGGGGCCCTGCTGAGCCTTCTCCATCACTCTCAGTGCCTTTGGTGCCCGGCTGTGCCTCCCCTGCCACTCCTGTTGCCCTTGGTGTCCTGTTGTGCCTCCCCTGCTGCCCTTGTTGCCCTTGGTGCCCGGCTGTGCCTCCCCTGCCACTCCTGTTGCCCTTGGTGTCCTGTTGTGCCTCCCCTGCTGCCCTCGTTGCCCTTGGTGCCCTTCTGTGCCTCCCCTGCCACCCTCAGTGCTCTTGGTGCCCGCTGCCCTCAGCATGGCCAGGCCGCGGTGCTGGTGCAGCTGCGCCGGGCCTGGGCCATGCATGGCCGTCTTCCTCATGGGTCACCCCACGTTGCCCAATCCCGGCCTCCAGGCAGGCACAGGCTGTGTGGCTATTGCAGTGTTTTCCCCTGGCAGAGGCAGTTTTTGTAGTTCTATCTCAGTGGTGGTAGGTGGGAAGGCAATTTATTCCATTGAACCTATGTTCAAGCACCATTTAAACTCCTCACCTCTTTAGCTACAGATGAATTATTTGATTTTTTTATTTTTTGCTGGCTGTCAAATCTGTGCAATTTTACTGGTATACAGCACAAAAGTGCAAAGTGAGAGATCTGAGGATGTGAATCATGTCAATTTATAGTCATCGCTGTGTTTATTTGGAATTTAAAATCTGTGAGTTTTACAAATCAACACAGAAAATAAGACTTCCATTTGTCCTCAAGAACTGTTTTATGCCCCTCTACTCAAAAGCTGGATGAATTTTATGTAAGCTGAAAAGATGAAAAATTTTCTGCAAAGCTATCCCGAAAGATTTTCAGTTGATGGTTGTTTTTCAATCTTTATATTTCAATTTCTGGAATCTGTAGGGTTATTCTTTGTGCATAAATTATGAGGAAAGGCTGAAATATTTTCATTGTTAAAGATTTGTAGAAAAAGTCAACATATAAATGTTGCTCAGATATTATATATTTATATATCTATCTTGCATTCTATTTCAGAGTTTCTAGAATGTATCAAAATATTTTATAAAATAAATATACATTATACTATAGACACTGATCTCTATACTGTATAGATCCATTCTTTTAATCTCTGACTCTAAACATTACATTATTGAGACTAAATTGAAGAGCTAGTTTTTATTTAGCAGAGCTAGATCTTGATAACCTAATGAGAAGATCCTTCACCGAGGTCCACTGGGTTTTTGTGGTTGTTTACCAAAGCTTGAAGTCTTATTGAGGAGCAGAGGATCAGAGTACACACAGAACAGACTGATGAGAGATTTTCTTGCACTCTTTTTGTGAAGTTGAGTGACCAGAAACAGCTCTCAAGTGTCTGTACGCAAGCAAACGTGGCACAAGAAGCCCAAGAATCGCAAATTTACATGTGATCAGAGATGAAGGACATAATTAAAATCACAGAGCCACAGCAAAACAGTTGGCACTGCTGGAGTTCTGCAATAGACATATAGAGACTCTCCAAGAGAAGTGGGCAGGAAACAAAAGCAGTAAGTGTTTGTGCAAAGGAGGAAGCAGAGGGAACTGGCATTGGCTATAGAGATTCCTAAAGACATTTTTGTGCCTATGTAATCTATTACTGTGCTCATTAGCAAGTTTCATAATCAGACTATAATACTACAGATTTTAAAAATGAGTTTAACTTTTTAGGGTGCTTTTCACTTTAGCCTGTATAGTTTCTATTCTGCCAAATGTAGCACAGCCAATGAAGAAACAGAATAAGAAACTAAATTGAAGCTGTTTTTTTTTTTTGTGAAGGCAGTATAGGAGATGTGGAAAATGTAACTGTTTAATTTGCTACAAATATCTAGATAGGTAAGATGATGTGATACATTATGTACCAGATTAAAGCTTGATCTACCATACAATCTCATTGAATTCTCAATGAAATCCACAAATTTGCATGTTGTATAAATCACTGATGACATTGCCTGTCTTTGATCATCCATTTTACTGTTCAATATTTATGTAGCATTATTGTATCACTGAAAGCTACAAGAATAAGCAGGAAATTAAATAAGACATAACTAGAGAAATATATTTTCAAAATTGATTATGAAAAGTGAACAGTGAACAGCAAAACAGGAATTAAAAAAAGATAAAATTTTATGAAATTGGATTTCACTGGAGATTATTTGAAGTTGTAGATATTTCACTTTTTTTCCTTCTTTTTAATGGGCATTTAATCATAAGATTGTAAAAGCAAAAAAAAAAGGAAGAAAGATAAGAAACTGCAGGTATCTATGAACATAAATAGAAACAATCTATGCCCACAAAAAGTAAAACAAAAACCAAACCCCCAAAACATTACTTTCATAATCATCACTCATCATGGTATCAGTGATACTCCCTCTGCACAAGAGCCCTTATGCATATTCAAACAGAGATCTTAATTTAAATTCATAATACCTTGAAAAGCTTTTTAATGCCAAGTCCCCTCTTGCATATCACTTTGAACAAACTTCCCCTCTCAGCATATGGTTAAGATCAGAGAAATATGTTGGGAAAAATGACATATTGGCAAGTAAGTGCATGTTTTGCATTTATGCCTTCATATCACATTTGCAAGATTGCTATTGGATAAAATTTCCCAGTACATGACCAATTCAATTTAATTTGAAAGCATGGAGTATGAATTATAAAAGTAGATTTTGATATAAATCAGTATTAGCTATGTAATTGTAATTGAACAATGTCAGACTCTATCAAGTCTTAACTGAAGTGTTGTCTTCTTACAATTTCTGTGAGTTTTTTTCTTCATTTTTGCTAATTGGAAATTAAAAGGAGAGGGATGCAGACAATTCTTTCAAGGTATTTAGGTGCTTTACTGCTGTTTAGCTACTACATTTTGACAGTAGTGATCGTAGTGTGCATTGGGTGTGGAAGCATGCAGCACATACACACACAACATAACTACATCCTTAAATTGTCTTGACAACCAACAGATAAATACATTCTCATTAACTACTGTCTTCCATCCTTTCACAGAGAGGTATCATTTTCCCATTTCCTGGACTTCATCCTCTCCAGATGTTCAAAAATAGTCCATGATTTGGGATCCATTCATCAGGATGGGTGCCTATGCCAGGAGAAGCAGCACACTTGATGATTGGGCACCAGCACCAACCAGATCTGGGTCACTGCCACACTGTCCTTGCTCCTCACAAAATTCATTCTTCATAGGTTCATGTTATTCCTGCTGTTTTACTCCCTGCAACAAAAAATCTTGCACCGCAGATTATTTTTTCCCCAAGATTAGATGTCCTTGAGGCACACACTGGGTTTCCCCATCCTGCTGCTTTAGCCACCAAGTATACTGTGAGCAAAGACGATCCCATGAAAGGGCTTGTCTTTTCCCATGGAAAAAGAGGGTTAGGCACTTAAGTATCTTTGAGGACTCCTACCTTGGTAGTCTGTTAGAGGTAATTCAGAAAGTTACAGAAAGTCAGGGAAGGAGATTGTTGTGAATCTGCACCAAAATTACAGCAAAGATTATCTTTCCTCTCTTCCTTGTTCACATCTCCTGACTGGGCTTGTTGCACATTGATGAAGATCAGCCACTGTTACTCTTTATAAATGTTCCCGCACCAGTTATTCTTTTATTTGCAACATTTCATAGCTGACATCTAAGAAATTACGCTGCTTCAATTGTGATAGAAATAGGGGTGCTAAAAGCAGGTTGCACAAAATAACAATTACTACATCTTCTTTTATTTGTCAGGGTCTTGTACACTATGAAGTTAGTGGTAGAACTCCTGTCAACAGTGATTGTCAATTTACTTGAAAATGAAATCTTTTTTTACACTGTCTTCACAACTTAAGGCACCAAACATTTGCATGGCATAATGCTTTTCAGTCTTCTCACAGATGGGAGCTTTTACCTATGGGGATGTGATTGCAAGATTTGAACCAAGCAAATTATATTGTAGGCAGAGGAAAATAAAATCACAGTACAGTAATTCTGTTATTTATTGTTTTAATGCTTGCAATGCACCAAGATGAGTGTGCTTTTAGTTATATATGCAACGCTTAAATGTAGATTATATTAATTGTATTTGTAGCAAATTTGCTACATGAATCAGAATAAAAACCATGATTATTTGTTTGGGCCATTTTGCTGATGGCAGCAAAATCACACTCTGGAAAAATTCCTAAACAGCTGTGGCTCAGAATAAACTGCACGCTCATTGGCATTGTTTATATTTTTAAACATGCCACACTAATTTTTTAAGTTTTAGTATACTATAGCAGCATTGTTAGTAAACAGTTTGTTGTATTTCTCAGAACTAAGATAGGTTTCTCTATAATTAATTTGTGAAAAGCAGGCAATGGATTCTGAAATACAGTAGGAAAGTTTGCTATTGTAAATTAGCAATTTAAAATTATTTTTCTGAATGTCTGTAATGCAGGAAAACATTGTTTTTTTTTTTTTCCTTTCACAGTATGGGGACAGAACCTGTGATGTGATGAGGTTTCTCAGTTTTATTTTATTTGGTGGATTTAAAGTGCTTTGCCTAATTATTAGTAATAAATTTAAAATATGTTTTTACTTTGTGTTTGGTTGTTTTGTTTTGTTTTGTTTTTTTAATCTGGCCATGGCATAATTTATCAGAATTTTTAAAAGAGAAAACCTGGTATTTTAAACTTGTAAACTGCTGTAAGAAAGAGTAATGAATTTTTTTCTTTCTGTTTGAAGTGAGCCATTATGTGTGTCAGAATTATTTAAACTTTTATTCCGTGATCCTATACTCTTTAAAGGTGTTTGGTTTGTTTTTTCCTATCTTTATCATTCATTTTCAATCAATATTGACTGGATTTTCAGACTCTGAGGCAAATTTTATTCATACTAGCACTCTAATTGAGCAGAAACGACCTTCAAATATGCTCCAAACATTTGGGTAATAAACTGAATAAGTAATGCAAAATGGTATTTCCATTCAAGTTATTTGAAAGATATTTCCATTTTTACAAATAATTTTATTAGCTCACAGAAATAATTTTAACATAAGATCCTTAAAAATAATTTTTGAGTTATTAGGCATATATATGCTATTAATAAAGAAGATACAGAACACCAATAATTTGAGAATTGTTTCATCATAGAACAAGTTCTTTTAGAACCGATTTTGTGAATATCCAATGTTTTCCTGGTATATCCAGTCTAAGATCATGTGCTAAAAAACAGAGAAATTTTGGTTTCAGAGTACTGTTAAAAAAAATCATTGTGATAATTGATCAAATAGTTCATAGTTTCATATGACATGAAAAATGTATTTCTATGGTAAAATTGTAAATATTTGATCTATTAAAACTTATTACACTGATGTAAACATCTTAATTTTGAAAGCATCTTGCATCTGACATTAAGAAATTACTCATGAATGGCTTTGGTTTGAAAACTGATCAGCTGTGGGAAAATGTGAAAATGATTTCTCAAGAATAAGTCTTATTACTAGATACTCACTAAAATAAAATATGGCAATAAAATTGGTATATAATGTGTAAGATTTTCATGCTTCTTTTCTCAGTATAATGCGGCTGCTGCACTTCATGTGTCAGACTGTTTATGATAGGGATTAAGCTTGAGTTGATTAATTAAAGCATTTTTGGTTAAAGCAAAATAAGAAATAGTGACATTTTTGCATGCTATTGTAAATTTAAACAATGCTAATCAAAATTTACACTTATTAATAAATAGTAGATTATAAAAATATGTGCTGGCACAAGTATAATAATCCTTAGGTAATTGGTAACTTGAAGCAATTACATTTTAGCACCTTAATTTTGGAGCAGAATTCCAAGTCAAGCATGTAAAAAATTTTTAAGCAATTGTTCACCTAAACAGCAATGAATTTCTATTCTCAGCAATAAAGTATACATTTTTAAGGGGTGATTTTAATTTTTGTGTTTTGCTTTGTTTTTTTACAGCTGAGGATGCTTGTGGAGGAACTATGAGAGGATCAAGTGGAATCATCACAAGTCCCAACTTTCCTAATGAATATCATAATAATGCAGATTGCACATGGACAATTGTGGCAGAGCCTGGTGATACTATCTCACTCATATTTACAGATTTCCAAATGGAAGAAAAATATGATTATTTGGAAATAGAAGGTTCTGAACCACCTACAATAGGGTAAGTCAAATATTGCAACTTTAATGTGATAAAAAAGATGACAAAATGTGAAAATACATCTTTTTGTGAATATGTAGTCTTGCTAAAAAAAACCCCTTCACATTAATAAATGTGACCATGGCATAAATGTTGATATTCCAATTGCAGCTGTAAAATGTTTTTTAAATATATTGTGAAGATGTAGCATCAAGATGAAGGACACTGTAGACTCATTTACCTAATTGTGTCTAACCATTTAACCATTATTATAGAGAAAATGTATATATTTAGAAACAGACTGGAATGGACTGTTGCACTTGGTAGGATTGGTGAAGCCTTCACAGAGTTTCATAATGTCAGAAAGTGAAAGGTGTGGAGGCTTTCAGCACAGAGCTAGGGGGAATTAGCATTGGCCACACCTCTTGGTCATGGGCTGTCTCTGGAGGAGTTTCTGTGCAGAGAACTGCATGCATGGTCTCTAAATAATGTGAGTATGGTTGGTGATACACTTTACCAAGAAATATCTATCCTGATCTGTGAGACCAAACACCCTTAGCTGAATAGTTGCAGTACTTTTTGGAGCTGGTTTTACCACAAATATAGCACCTTCAATCAGAGTTTATGACTGTTTTTTTGTATGTTGACTTAGCAGTAGGAACAATATTTTTGCCAGTCTGACTTCTTCAATTCTTAATCTCAGTGTAGATGTGTTATGTAGGTGTTGTAACACAAGCACAAGAAATAAAATAGTAAATAACTTCTTTCAAGACCAGATTCCATTAAATAGGAAAAATAAATTTTATACATTAAATATAAATTCTGTGGCTTTCTGGTCTGGTAGTTATATGGTAACAGCATCACGCTACTCAAGAAACATGTCAATATGACAAATCCTTTTCTTTATTTTATTAGTTTAAATAAGCTGTAGATTCACAGAAAAGGAGTTGTATACAAGCCCATAAATCACAGTTATGGTCTCCAGTAAAATTTTGATCTCTTAACTGGCTCATGAAGGTTTCTGGAGGTTCTGTATGACAGAAGCATGCGAACAATAGGTGATACAAGTGGCTGGCTAGATACATTAAGGTCAGTAGAGAGCGGTTTTCTTCAAATCAGTGTAAAGCCCCTCCAAATGTAACAGAGACCAAACAAAATGGGTTTGATTTTATAATAAGGAAAGATCTAAAATTAGATAATTATATTGTTTTAAAAGCATCAGATTAGGTTTCTGTAAGTGTTGCTTATAAGTAATATATTTTCACTGCTTCAGAATGTAATAAAAGTCTAAGATTTAGCAAATAGTGTTTTCTAATTTGAGTTAATTTATACTGCCACCTACATAGTTAATTACCTGTATTAGGTATAATTGCCATTGAGTTTTTCAAGCTCTTAAACTGAAATCTTTTAACTGGCTGTCAGCTAAAATAAATTTTAAACAATAATTTATAATAATTAGTGAGGTAACACCAATGACATACAGATATTATGAATCACTTGAATAGCTAAATATGCATTAGATTTTTCTTAAATGTGTTTTATTTATTCATTTATGAGTTACAAACAATTATTTCATTTCTTGTTCTATAAATACAAGGCTGTATTCAAATTATATAATAAGATTATATATGGAAATTCCCATTATATGTTTGCAAAACATGAAAATTTACAATGCTAATTTAATAATTGCTCATGTACAGAAACAGACTGAGAACATATTCTTTTTTTAGCTTGTCATTTATATTCCCTAAATAGGACTGATGTATTCAATTACAGAAAAGTATCCCCCCATATGTTGGGAAAAACAGCTTTGGAAAGCTTAATTAGCAGCAATTTGTTAATTAGATTTACAGTGGTAATACTATATACGCCCTTAGACTATAGTTAATCTAAAACTAAACACAGGTTCTTTATCTTTCATTCTGTAAAAAAGTATTTGCCTAATTTTCAAAATTACTAAAAACTTACTGGTTGATCTGGATAATGAGTATTATGAAAATTTCTTAGAAAATTTGGTGCTTTATATGACTGTTACACCTATTGATTTAAAAGAATCCCTCAAACTTTTCTTCTGAACATCTGCTGTGTTAAAAAAATATTTTTTCTTTTTATTTCTAACTGAAATAAAGAACCAGATTGTGCATCAAGTGGATAGGCTGGTGCTATCCATAAGACAAGACTTGGAATTCTTTATGAAGTACTAACTTTCTATAGTTTTGTAGTCAGTTGTTACAATATTTCAGTTTTGGCAGCCTTCTCTCTCAAGAAAATCTTGATAAGCCATTTTCATTTAAATAGTAGTAAAAAATTATGTAGGTGCCCTTCAGAGTTCTTGTTGTCATGTTGCTTATTCTAACATTTGCCAGCTTGAGTAGAATAATAGCGTTTCTTAAATTTTGGAAGTGAAACTGAAGGAAAATTACTTATTTGAGGAAAATTTTTTACCTATTTTTTTTCAATAAACAAAAAACTGAAAGTTAGTAAGATCTAGTGAAATGTTCCTTTTTGTCTACCAAAAACTAGGCTGTGCCAAACCAATACACAAGCTGACAGCTGTTCTTCCTCCATATTTGGAGGGCTTGGTTGTTAATTAGTATTTCCTGACTCGAAATTCCATTTTACTAGTGCTGTGAAAGAACAAAATGATAAACAGAACCTGTAAGAAATATTAGTGAAGAATATACTAACTAGTGATAATTAAAGTGAGGGTGAGCAAGCAGATAATATCTGTTATGGAAAAGGGTATTTTCTGGGTTGTTTTTTTTTTTTTTTTTTTGTGTGGAAAATGCAGCTATCCATGTTAGATAAATATATGGTCACTTTTATTGCCAGTTTGGTTGCAATAAAAATTAGCCTTTAGGAGGCATTTAAAAATTAAGTGTACTGTCACAACAATTAATCTTCAAGAGACACATGAATTAATAAGACAGATTCTCAATCAGAACTTTTTACCAAAGTGTTTATTTTATTTATCCAGTGCTCAATAAGGTTAGAGTTATTTTCATTTAATGTACTTTATTAAATAATGCTCATATAAAAGTCTACAGAGGAAAACCTCTACCTGACATAAATGTGGCAGCACAGGGATGAAAATCCCACCTCAATAATACAAGTACCAATGAAAGTAACAACATGTTGAAAGAAACAAACCAAAACAGACAAGACAAGGTTCTCATAAGAAGAGATTAAAATAGGAGGGAAAAAAATCCGACCTAAGGCCCAGCATTTTTTTTCTTGAAAAATCACTTCAAATTAGAAAGCGACAAGTATGACAATCTCTGTTTTAATAATGAAGACTGTTGACACTGTTTTAGATAATTATAACTACTTTCTCACTAATGCAAAGTTTTAAAATCTGTGTTTAATGCTAAGAGGAAGGACTCAGGAAGGTAAGGTTTATGAGTAATATGATTTTAATAAGTATGATAAAAGTGCCAGATGAAAAAGTTTGTAATCTGATAACAGTTGGATTTATATTTAAATAATAGCACCAAAATTGATACTGCTTATCACAGGAAAAATTATTTCAGAGGAATGTCATGGCTGTAGCCCAATAGGTAGAAAATTTTATTCAATTAATAGTGCAAGCAAAGTGCAGTCAGAAAAACCTCCTATAATTATCAGAGTGTTTGTTTACTGATAGTGAATAGAATTAATTTTACTGGATTTAATTGCAAAAACAAAATAAAACAAACAAACAAAAAACACATATTAAAAAAAAACAAACAAAAGAAAACCAAAAAAAAAGATAAAAAATGTCACTGCAAAAATCAGCCAAGTTTTGGAGTGCCTAAATCCTTTTCTTCTAAAACAGGGAACAGAAGGTAACAGAGATAATGCTTAACTGTGGAGCAGGGAGAGCAGAAAATCATGAATAGGAGGAATACCAATGCTAAAAATATTATCTGGTTTGAGCCTTTGATAATCCGTCCATTGTTTGTTATCATTTTTATCTTTTTCTGAAGGACTGAGAACAAAAATGAAGTTCTTTATTTCTTGGAAACAAAAGCTTTCCACAGAAGTGAGGTATTTCTGTCCTTTGCTGTTTACTTCTGTAATTTAATTTTTATCTTGGTGATTCAGCATTTCACCTGTGGCATTTCCATGAGGTTATTTGGAACCCTCCTAAAATCATTCTGTAATGTGTAGGGTTCAGGCACAATAAGTGTTTAAGAGGAGAATTTGTTAAGTGACTGTGGAGGTTAATGACATGTTCTTCATTGTTCTATTGTGTGATTCTATCTGGCAATCATCATCTGCAAAGGGCTTTGAAAGTGGCTTTACATCTGGTACTTTCAAATTCTTACTGAAACATGAGAAAGATTTGAATGTAAGAGAGAATAAGATATCAAATCATATGTTTAACGGTAGAGGCAGAGGATCTTCTTGTGTTATTTTATACTACTTGTTCTTGTGTGTTTCTGAAGAAATAGAAGGCCCTTCCATACTGAGTACCCTGTTTCATTGGGGTTTTCTGCATTAATTTCTCAGGTTTCAGTTCAAAGTGCAGCGACAAACGTGCCTCAAAATTTGCAGCCAGAATAGACACATATAAAGATGAGTTACATGATGAAAAGCTGGTGAAAATCTGTAACTTCAGGGTAGACACCTTGCAGTCTACGCTTTTTATAAAAGTTACTTTGTGGCATTTCAATTTAGTGCTTAGTAAAAGGAGAATGTGATTCCTAGAAATTGTCATATCCATGGAAATAGAAATCAACCTAGCTGTAAATCTAGAGTTTCACTCCGGAATTCAATATGTTATATATGTGTCCATATAACCAGCTTGTAAGGAAACACAAGACAGAATGACCAAATTTTATAAGCAGGATAGTTCTGCATGGAAGGGAACTCAGAAGCTGACTTGTCCAATCTACTGCTGAAAGCCAAATCAGCTTTTAGGTAAGGCAAGGTTACCCAGGCCTTCATCACAGCATGGAGTCTAAACAATCTATGTGGACAAGCTTCCTAATTTCCTGACTGTCCTCATGAGAGGAAAAGCTTTTCCATTTTTCCTAATTTAGAAACCATTGTTTTCAGTCAGAAACACAATAATTTATTATGACCAATTATCCATTTGAGGTCCAAACATCTCCTGAGTTCTCTTTCTCCCTTATGGGTAGGCAGTGGTATGGCCTTTCTCCTGAGCAGGTTGGCTGATATGGTCAATCCTAGCTCATGGTTTGAAGATCTTCCTTCGTCAGGCTCAAGTTGTGCCGTTCATCTCACAAGGATATGTACAGGAGCAGAGATATGATTTGTCCTGTCTTCCTCTAGAATACTAAATGCTAAAGCTTATCTGGCACATGCGATTTATAACTACATAGTGGAGTCAAGCCTCAGTGAGAAAACTATCTGTTAAATTCCAGCATGTATTTGCATCATACAAGTCAGGTGCAGGCACAGAATCCCCTTGGCTCACTGTGGTACAAATGAACAATTTACATGGCCACTGTGATGCCGCTTTTGAGAAAATCGTGTCCCCACTTCTATTTCTGACTCATCCCCTACCTGGTATTGGCTCAGACATTCACCCAGTCACAAAGGAACTGCATCAGGAAGTGACACAAGTTAAAATCAAGCTTTTATTTCCCCTGTGTTAGTGAGCAGGAAACACAAGAGTTGAAGACAATGACAAGGCACATAGGGAGGGAAATATTGTTTCTTCAAGCAATAGAACAACTTTATTGTCAAAATAAAGCCTGATCTGTTGTCTTCTCAGGTACTTGTATGTTGAATAATGGTACCTATGCAAAGATCTAGGTTTTTTTTTTCCCCTTTTGCAGTGGGTGCAGAAACTTCAGAGTTATTTTATTTCCTTTATTTTTTATACTGTATCCTTAATTTAATTAATTCTTGTGATGATATGAAATATTTTATTTTTATTAATGTACACAGTGTCACGAAGACAGTATTTGGTTGCTGTTTTTGCAAAAGGTGGTTAAAAGCACTTCTTTTGAGGAATCTTTTCTGAAGCTGCTCCTAATTTTTTACACTTCCTATGTTCAGGAGCACTGAAAAAAGGAAACATTTGTAAACCTTCTCTGAAGCCACATGTTTTCATTATCCTGATAGTACTTTTTAATATGCATGAAGTTATTCTCATCTGGAGTCAGATATTCAGCAGTTATCAAATGAGCAGTTATACATTGGATGGGCTTTTTATGTATATTCTTCTCAACAGAGATAGGATTATATTATTTCACAAAGTCTTATCAACATTCAGAGGCAATTTGTAAAACAGTTCTCTTGAATCTTTATATGCAAGAACAGTACTCTGGTTTTCCCATGTAGGTCTTAGACAAAGACTACTGCTTTTTGTGCTTCCATGGGTCACTTTAATCCTCCTTTGATGAAACAGACAAGAGTGCTTCCAATGTGGCTTATTTGTAACTCTGCATTGTAGAAACCAGGTAAATAATGGTCTAGACCTGGGGGACTTTGTTAATGAATACTTAAAAAGTGTAACAAAAAGAAAGAAAAGTTGGAATAGAAAATTAGAAGCCTCTTACAGCAGATTTGGGGAATAAAATAGGGGTAGGAAAATGGCGTGATGATTTAACAGGGAGCACTTTCAGCGTGCTTGCTGCAGTGGAATACTGTGCTTGTTTTGATGTGGTCATTCACTACAGTCTCAGGATGGCAATTGTTGGAGGAGTACGGGAGACATTGCTCTTGTCTTGGCTGAGACATCAGTGACTGAACTCGTAAGTAAATTTTATGCTGCGTGAGCTGTATGGTGGGGGAAGGTAAGGGAAAAGGCAGGGAAAAAACATCACAACCAACCCAAACCCCAAAGAA
This sequence comes from Ammospiza caudacuta, assembly GCF_027887145.1. NCBI lineage: Eukaryota > Metazoa > Chordata > Aves > Passeriformes > Passerellidae > Ammospiza > Ammospiza caudacuta. The sequence goes on from NC_080593.1 coordinate 140,291,384, forward strand.
AAACTAAACTGAAAAATATATAATTGTTTCATTCCAGAGTAATTAAAACTTAACATTTTCTTCTCATATGTTCTGAGTCTTTGTCACCTTTACTTTATTCAGCAAACGTAAGTAGCATGTTGTGGGAGAACAGTGATCCCTAAAGAGATAATCCCAAATCACTCGCATTCCTAGATTCTGAATTTAAAATTTTAGTACGTTTTTTATGCTGAGTAAACTACATGCATTCATAATTTCAACTTTTATGTCTCAGGCTACAATAGCTAAAAGTATAATATTTTGAATACATGAATGAAATCCTTTAAATTAATAAATTCTGACAAGATAAAACATTATTTATATGGGCCCTACAGGCTAATCATAACTTCACAAACTAATGCTTCTTTTTGTGATTGTCCATCTGTTTTGCCTATGAATATCACATTAAGACATGTAGGGTGTAAATTCATTTGTAAAATGAACCAGTGACTAAACCAACCAATTAAGCATCTTTTGAATCTGCTAATCTACAATTCCATTATATTAACGTCAAACTAGTGTCAGAACAATTTTTTTATAATTACTTGCCAGTGATGCAGGTGTCTAGTGACAACCCACAACTTTCTGGCTATGACCTAACAGTCAGTAAAAAATCAAAATAAACCAGTCATGTACATTTACTGTATGTTTATTTCTTCTGCATACAGTAGGTCATACAAAATTTGACTCTTAAGGTAGTCATGCATTGGAATAGGTTGTCCAGGGAGGATCTTAAACACCAAGCTGGTGTTTAAGAGATATTTAATCTGGCACTGGGTGATATAATTTGGTGGTTTAGGGACTAGAGTGGTAGTGCCGGGTTGATGGTTGGTCTTGATGATCTTAAAGGTCTCCCAACCTTAATAATTCTCTGATTAAGTGATTTCACCTGACATTATCTAATTTTTATTCATAATAAAAATTGTAAGATGCAAACTATACTTTCAATGGCAGCTTTATTTGGTTGTTTTGTGAGGCTTTTTCATCATCAGCTACATTCTATCCTCTACTAAAAAAGTTTATTAATGAAGATCTATCCAGATTGAGTGAACTCCATTCCTCTTTCTTTGCTAAGTAGACTTTTTGCATATTTCTGTAAGTAAGGATATTTGGATATTTCATAAGTAAGTTGTTGGTAGCTTCACATCTCTCCATCAACCTTTTTGGTATCCAGACTAGTGTCTTTGAACCTGCAGAAAAATTACCTACTGCATAGTGCATACTCTTTCTTCCTGAAGCATATAACACAGGTGTTGACATCTTTCATGTGGCTATATTGCACTGCTACAGAAATTCTTTTCCCCATTATTTTTATGTCAGAGGAAAAACTCAAACCATCATCTCTATTTTCTGAGCAAGAATGTGCTGTCCTGAATGTCCTAAGGGAAGTTAAAGGTAAGGTGAAGGCTTATTTTCTGTTTAGTAACTGACACTATGCCTTTCAAGAAAAAGAATCAAAACAATTCTGAACTGAAGCTTCCAACTTTTTACCTAACTTTCCAATCCTAATTAACTTATAGAATATGAGATTAAATCCCAAAATGCATGCATGTTTGCTTGTTTGTATTTAGGTTATTTTTGAGGTACATGTTTTCCAGAGAGTTAATTATAAAAGGGTAATTCTATAATAAGGTGGAGTTAAAGAATTGCTACAGTATTGAATGCAATTTAAAGCAGAGTTCAGCTCCTAAGGGAGAGAAATGAGAGATGATTATGAGAGAGGCAAAGGCTAACAGTCATTAGAGTATTATTTTTTCATTTAGCTTTGAATTACAATTAATCTAACAGCATGACCTTCCACCAGCTTTTAATGGATTTAAACTAGGTAGCTGAAAGTTACATTTTTACTGAAAATTTCACTAACTATGAAGCCACAGCTTTGCTGGATAGGCTGGAAATTATTTTTATTACTGTACTCTTGAGCATCTAAAGGCATATAAAGGCATAAATTGGAGTGTTACAGAAATGTTGCCATTCCATCTGGTTTTGGTGATTTTGAACAGAGGTTCCCCAAAACCGTGAAGCAGAGCAGTACATTTTATTATTCTGCTCTATAAAGATTCCACAGAAATCATAAATTGTTAAACTTTAATTTCAAGTATGTGCTGCTGTTTAAAAGTGATGCAACTTGGTTTAAATAAAAGTCTAATCTATTTAATATTACTTTTCCTCTTAGTTTGTCCAAAGGTTGCTACGCATGCACAAAAAGGGTAAACATGAACCTGGTGGTTTCAATAGCTTACCTCAGTTTACACAGTGGAATCCAGATACTTTGCAAAATATCTTGTATTTCTGGTCTCTGATTTTCCTTTGTGTTTACCTGGAAATATGGGGCATAGATTTCAACTTTAGTGGCTCAGAATTCATGATAGGAGTATCTGTTGTGGTGCTCAGATTGAAAACTATTTTTTACAAGCAACTGGTTCATTCCAGAGACTATGTATACATGTTTTCCCATTAAAAAATATCTAGGGACAAACACTGTGAACTGAAGTTTGCAACTCAACCTGAGAAAAATCAGAGTTTGGAGTAAGATGCCATTGGTGACAACAGTACTCAGACAGATAAATAATTGGTAATTTTTTTGTGCTAAATAAGATGGTCAAAAAAGAAGGTACTGTATACTTATTTGTCCTGAATACCTATTTGTCTGCATTGATCTAAGCAAAATAAAAATATTTCCCTTTGTATATATTTTAATATACATCTGAATTTAAAAGAAAAAAAAAAAGAAAGGAAAATACTAGTGCTGCCAACACTGAATGCTGAAGTAGAAGAGCAAGGCATTCTTTGTATTCTGAAAAACTGCAAAACAAGCTACATGTAAAAGACTATTTGATGAAAAGAAGGATTTAATTTATCAAGAAATTGGTTGAAAGAGAAGAGTGGCATTATATAGATTATATAGACATATGAAGATATTTGTTTTTATGGGAAAAAATATTTATCTAAAAATATGAAGGATTAAGGCAGTTTGAATGGAATTTTGTTACTGTTTATGGGTAAATAGACATCAGTATTGGGGAGAAGGACATCAGGCATTAAAAAACCTACCAAAACCACTTCAGAAAAGAAGGGGCTAATATAATCCACAGGAGATCTGGCAGTAAGTGGAAGTGAATATATCAAGTACATAATAGCAGGCTACCCTATTTCAAAAGAAAGATATCTATCACAGTAAGAGACCTTTAAAGCTCCTGGTGCAGTCATAAAGATATACAGAGCAGAAAGAAATTTTGCAAAAGGTGAGAAAAGAACCACATGACTAATGAATAAAAGCATAAAATACTAAGAAGCTTTGAGAATAAGTAAGAAAGGCTATCACAGTTGCTGAATTACAATTACCAAAGGATATAAAAGACAATGATGGAGAGAGCTTGTAACTACATTACAAGGAAAGAGAAAACAAGAAAAATTGGTTCCTCAGTGAAACAAAAGCAGCAGAGGGCAAAGGAAAGGGACACCTGGAGAGTTGTAATAGAGACAGTTGGTGCTGAACCATGTAAAAATAATGGAGTAGGTGATGAAAAACTACTGAATGAAAAAAATTAATTCTTTTTACCTAGCACTTTTTTATTACAAACTAGTAGAAAAAAGAGTCAATGTTGTCTGTATATATGCGGTGTACTTAATTGGGAAAAGGCACACAAAGAATATGTACTGTTTAGTCTCTGTAAGTCATGTTGTGCTGCATCTTAAATGAATTAGATCTAGGCCTGGTAATGTTAAATATTTTTGCAATATCTCAGTGGAAGAAGGATTATACATAAATATCAATAATTTCAATCCAGAGGGTTATAGGCTTTTTAAAGGACAGCAATATACTTCAAAATAATGCTGATAAATCAAAGTGAACTTGAACATGTGAAATTTACTTCAGAGAGTACAAAACGCTGTAGACTAAATAAAGAAGTCATAGGAGTAAATATCAAATAAAGTAAGGACTAAATACCCAGTCAGAGTACTAACAGTGATTAAATAGATCAAGAAAATACAAAACAATTAAATATTCATAAGAAAAATATTGAACAGTGTCTCCTTGTGTGCACATGCTTTTATGTGTGCAAAAGGAAATTGTTTTTATAGTATATGCCATGCATCTATACAAGCATACAATTTTTGTAAGTTGCAGGTACGGTGAATAAAGATTCTGAAAAGGGTTGAATTCTTATTTAGCTGGAAAAAAATTGTGCATTGATGTTCATTTATAAATGTAAATGACACTTGATATTTATGCAGCCTTTAAAACTGCATTAGCAGTTAACACAAATCTTTTCATGTTTTCTTATGGGGTATTTCCAAGTATATATTGATAAAATAAATTAAAAAAAAAAACAACATTTGAAACAATGTTAAATCATCAGGTGGTGGTGTAGCTCAGTAAGCCCAACATTTGTTTGGTGAGTCATGCCAGAATGGGTATTAAGGGTTGAGACTAAAGAATACGGGCACAGTTGTGTGGCCTAAGCTTGCTTTCACCTGCCCATCTCTGGTTAACTTTCTAATAATTACATTCTTGTAAGTCAATACTTTAAAGGTCAGTCTTAATGTATAGCATGTAAATTAGTGACCAACTATCTTTTATCAGTTATTAGATCTGAGTACTTCCGAACTTTTCAACTCATATTTTTCAGAAGAGTTGCTCAAGATGTTCAGATAACATTATCTCATTACCACTAATATCAGCAAAGGTATCATATTTATAGATAATAGATTCTGATACAAGATATTTTAAAACTGATATTATCTTTTTTACTGCATAATTTAGAATATATTTCTTTCCAGTCAAATTTCATGAACAAAGGTTTCTTTTGGCAACTTCGATTTTTGCTGTTATACTTTATGTATGTGGTAAAGTAAATAAAAATCATTCTTGTAAGGGACACTTGCTTAAAATCTGGTCCAGTCTGGAAAATCTGCATAATCAGCTGGATGTTCAACTCGGATACCAGAATTTCCTAGAGTAGTAAGATATTTCATTCCAAAACCAAAGAATATTGATAGATTTTATAAAACTCTTATTTTTTCTCTAGCAAAATTTTTATGCTTATTAATCAATATACTGAGTAATTCCATAAATTTTATTAAAAATAAATATTATTGTAAATATTTTGTGTTCCTTGTAAAAGCCAACATTATTAAGCAGGTCTACTTGGTTCATTTTTTGTGGCAGAGGGAGAGGCAAAGACGTGAGGGTTAGCAACAAATTATATTTGCTTATAGGACAATGAAAACTTTAGTTTAACTTTCTAAGGAACAAAGCTTTATTTACATTTTGTTATGTCTCTTTCAGCTGTAAATTGAAGACTTGTGAATCCAAGGAGTTTTTTTGAGTAACATAGATTTATATAGCAAAATCAATTTGAAGTACTTTCAACTATCAGTCACCTTTTGTTTTTTTAACAATAATAATTGCCCCTAGTTAAAAAGGAGACTATGGGATTTTATAGTATTATAGAAAATCTTATACATTCTTCTTATTTCATAGTGTCTTGTTGTATATTTTTAGACATTTATTGCTCTTTAATCCTCAGTACAGCCTCTGTTTATGGAAAGTGTGATGTCTTTTTTTGAAAAGTTAAATACCAAATGTTCATTTTGGATACATGTTATCAAATCATGGAGAGATGAAAATGCTGTGTCATGGCTTGTTCACTGGCTGATTTACTGGAAACAACAGGTTGCTAGCAGTCAGGCCCCATGCAGTTTCCCAAAGCATATTCTCATCTCTGAGAGTAGCATTTAGTTTTTAAAAAAAAATAAAATTATATAAATTGTAATTTTACACACACTTTTCTATTAAGAACTGACATAAATAATTTTTACACTTATACTTGCTTATGCTTCAACTTAAGAAACCAAAATTACTGGTCTCATTTTCCATAAGGTTTGACACAAATATTGCTTTTTAAAATTCTTTGTATAATTGCGCGAGTGCGCGCGCGGCCCTAAGCTAGCAAAAGGGGAGAAGCGGCCGACGCCCCTGCGCATCAGAAGCCAGCCCCCCTTGGCGTCCTGGCCTCGGGCTGGGCTGGATTGCGGACTTGGGTTCACGCAGGACGAGACGAGTGAGGAGGCGACCACTTGCTGGGGGTAAAACATCGGTTTATTGAGGAGCCCACAGGCAGCAAAAAGGGCAACCAACAGGTGGAAAAACCCACAGCAAATAGCCCCGAACATGGGGGGGAGACAAAGTTTTTACAGGGAAGGGGTGGAGAAGGGAGGGGAAGCCCAGCTAACCAATAGGGGAACATATGGGGCTGTACAGAAGAAAACTGACACAAGAACTTATCCAATAAGCATAGAACAAAGGAGGGGCCCCGGGACGCCAGCCAACCACAACCCCCAGAGAGAAGAATGTTCTCGAAAGCAGGGAGGAGTGGGGGGTGATTGACTGGGCCCAGGGGGGAGGAAAACTTTACTTATATGGTGGGATAAGGGAGGAGCAGTTATGTAAGTTGGGAGATTGACAACTAACGGGGGCAGGGGTAACCATAGTAACTCAACTGTCAGGGCAATAGTGGCGGGAAAACTGGGAAGAGAGGAGCCATTTATGGAGAACAAAGGGAGAACATACTTAAAATGAGGGAGCAAACTGAGAAACTTAAAAACACACTACAACATATAATATTTATTTTCTAAAAGATGCTAAACACACTGAAAAACTATGTCCTTGTTTTTTCTGGATGTCTTAGCATATGGAAGCTCAATAATAAACTCAATAAACTCAAGAGTACATCAATACTAAAGTTTGGTCAATCCTTTTCAACATGATCTCTTGTAAATCGGTAGAATTTGGCCCAGACTTTCTTTACACACTCATACAGGGTTCAGTTCAGTGTCATACCAGCATAGGTCTAGAACTGGAAGCAGTACAGTTCTAACAATAGGAATCCTTGCTCACTGCAAATATTGGTGCTTTTGAGTGCATGAATACCTCTGAATGTTTTTTCAGTTTGAAGCACGGGAGTGTTTTAACTCCAGAATGTTAGTTATGCGGCACAAAGGGGAAGGGCTCTGGTGCTCATTCATTTGTTATCTGATATCTACACCGTGTGCTCTCCAGTGGTTCAAACTGTAAAGCAGATGTGTGATGTCCAGAATTCAGAGTTAATGAGGTGCTTGGTGCTGACTTGAATATCTCAGAGGTGTTGCTCTTCATTGTCTAGATATGCCAGTAATCTCCAGAATACACACAGAATAGAAAAGGTCATGTGTTCCTAGCAAGGAACAGAAGAGAGAATTTCAGTTACTAGTGTCAGGGGTCAGTAAGAAAGGCATTGTTTTTGAATGAGAGAAGCAACTCTTCTAATTTTTTAGATTCAATACGTGTTTCACAGATGCAGGGTTTAGTGCCAGAAAGAATTAGTGGATAACCTAGTGCCCCTTCCCGTAAATGAGAGCCTTGTACATTTCATTTGTTTTTCTATGCTAATTTAAAAAAAGTCAGAACAAACCAGTCTTCTCTTAAAAGTCCTAAGTGATTAAAATATTTAACTCTTTTTTTTTTTTTTTTCAATATGTTCTGATAGTTACTCACCATTGTCGTAAAAATAGGGGAACAATACACTTTCCATGTGTTTATCATTGGCTTCAGCTGCTGGTATTTTTTTTCATGTCTTTGTCAGGTTAGAGATTTTTGTGGTGGAGAAAAAATATTATCTATGTGTTGGAAATTTAAAAATTATTGTTATTGTTATTACTATCATCATCATCCTCATTATGTAAAGAATGATAGTTTCTTGGTATTTATCAAACACTGAAGTATACGTTGTACAAATTTATTAAGAAATTTCTTATAGATATATTGAAGAAGGGGGACAAGTCACAACAGATAAATGAAATCAATTTAAAAAATTGAATGTCTAATGTGATTAATCCAGTAGAATTAAAAGGAGACACAAAATTTGATATATAAAAGGAAGTTCTTGCACAATATATAGCTGAGCAAAATATTAATCCACCTTCCATAGAAGGTGGATTACACAATTATATTTAAATTATGCAGTAAAATGAGCCTTTACTGGCAGATTTTGATATCTACCTTTATACATTTTCAAAGGGAAGAAACAGGAGGAAGAAAGGATAAAGTAAAGTCTCAGAAAAAGATCATCTGTAATTTGAATTGAAATGTTTAATGTTTATCCCCTTACTTTGTATTGATGAGTTGTTCTTTAAAGGCATTTCAGGACTGTCTTATTATTACCCTTAAAAGATGAAATAACATAACTGACTCAGACTTTAAATGACAGCATTTCAAATTTTTATTCTAATGTTAAGGTACAACTCTTTTAAGATATTTGCATTTTGCATATCTAAATGTGAACAATGAGAGTGGCAGATACTCAGGAAAACTCAAAGTCTAGAAGTACTTTTTCTTATAAGACCCATGGGGTTCTCAATTTTGCTGCAGAGTGGGAGTAATTTGACTTATATTTTAAACTTTATCACCATCCAGAGCTGCATGCCAATTTCTTTTCATGCACTACAGAAAAATACAATTAGAGTATTTTACCAGTTTGATATACCTATATGAGGTGTTCATTTTACCTACTTTATTTACATGAAATACTAAGTTACAGGAAACACTAAGGATTATGGGAAGAAGTTAAATGAGAATTAGCTTCATAGATAAGTGCTCTTTGCTTCCTATTTCTAGTGTCTCCATGTTTCTTTAGTGTCCATCTGGCCATACTGATAACAACTGATAAGTCAGCAAATATGACTTTTGCCGTATTATTGGGAAGTGGTCACAGGCCTTGTATGGCTGTGTATTGATCTGACAGCTGGATTCTCTTAGGACTCTTCTGAAGTGTCTTAACCTGAGCTGTTTCTATCTTTTCTTTGTCTGCTGTTCAAGTCACTATATAACTATCTATATATAGTTATAGTTATAGATGATAGTTATAGTTATAGACGATAGTTATAACTGTGTAACTATCATCTTCACCAAAGGTTTAACAACCCTAAGCAGTTGCTGTGCAACACATGCTGGGCCTCTATGATAATCGGGTCTTGAGAAGGCTGGGAACCAATGAGAAAATACAAAGATTCTGTTTAGGAAGCATCAGCCCAAGGATGACTCAAGACTGAGGAAGGAGAGTGGTATCATGATGATCTCAGGATACTGGTTATAGAATCATAGAGTGGTGTGGGTTGAAAGGACCCTAAAGATGATTTAGTTCCAATGTCTCTGCTGTGGGCAGGTACACTGTCTGCTAGACCAGGTTACTTGCAGCCCCATCCAGCCTGGCCATGAGCACTCCCAGGGATTGGTATCCCCAGCTTCGGGTAACACGATCTGGTGCCTCACCATCCTCACAGTAAAAAATTTCTTCCTAGCATCTTATCCAAACCCACTCTCTTTTAGTTTAATGCCACGTTCCTTGTCCTATCACCACATGACCTTGTCAAAATACCTTTCAAGCTTTTTTATAGGCTCCCCTCATGAACTGAAAGGCCACAGTTAAGTCACCCAGGAGCCATTCCTTCTCTGGGCTGAGAAATACCAATTCTCTCAGCCATTCCTCATACCTCTAATCATTTTCATGGACCCCCTCTCTACTCCAACAGATTTATGTCCTTCTTGTGGTGGGAACTCCAGAGCTGGATGCAGTATTCTGGGTGGGGCCTCACCAGAGTGCACTAGAGGGGCAGAATGACTCACAATAAAAATTTTCCCCATCTATTTAGGGAAGAATGAAGTGCTGATCTCAGGGTACAGAAGGACACTTAAAATTTGGACATATAAAGAAAATAGATGTTAGAAAATTTTCTTTAAATAAATAAGTTACCGATAGCATTAATGAGACTTTTCAATATTTAGACTGTTAGTCTGTTAAAGCATTTATTGGACTAATAATAATTTTGACATGAGTCTCTTCTTTTCTATCCCAACAAGATTTTGTGTGTAAATAAATACTATTGCAGAACATCAAATTGTAGGGCAAGTGTAATATTTTTTAGTTTCATTCATTTATTTACACTTACCAGAAAGACTCAAGAACAAGCTTCCTTCTCCTGCTCAGGCAATACTTATAAGTATAACAATTTCTTATATAGAATTGAAAAGAAAACAGTCGCTTCAGAAATTGAGTGTGGCAACATTTTAAGAGAGGTAAATGATATAAGCCTCTCACAGGCTTATATCCAGTTATTCAGTTTGACTGTTACCCAAAAAAGAATTGGTCACATACAAGTTGTATTCAATTTAGTTTTATTTAGATTTGCTGTGAAAGTAGGGGGAAGAAACGTGCATGATTCCATGGAAAAAGGTCAGATAATCACATTCATCTTCATGGAGGACCTGTCCAGGGTCCTCCCCTCTCCAGCCAAGGCCCTCAGATTTGAGATTCTTGAAAGAGACAGTTTGATTTAGCACGTGCAGGAAAAAACATCCTGGGACAGTTCTTGGTGTCCACCTTAGCAAAGGTTCTGGGCCAGCAGGATCGGTGCCTTGGTGGGAGCCCTAAACTGCACAGCCTGCACCAGGTGGGCCTGTACCTTCCCAGCGGTGCATCCAGACTTGCCTGCCTCTGCTCTTTACTGACTGCCCTCAGCTTGGTCTCACCAACTACACCAAAGAGCTGCATGTGCAACTCCTCACAGATTGTGTGGTAGAAAGGTCCATGTATTAACCACCATGTGCAGCCCAGACCAGGAAAGGTGAATATGTATTTATATTGTTTCTATGATATGCTCAAGGAAATTGAGTCTTGAGTGCAAGGTCACTTCGTACATAAGATATTTACATCACATTTATGAAAAATGATTCCTTCTAAGACCCTGACATCTGTATGAAAATCAGCAGCTTGTACTACGCCTGCAGGCAATCAGGACACACCACTGTCCATCAGTGTTATTTTCTTATGTCACAAAGACAAGATTATATGTATCATGAGCTAACAATTCTGTGTTTAGAAGGCTCCTTTCCTCATACTTTATTATTCTGTCAAGTTAAGAGATTAGTTGCAAAACTTTGACATAGGAACATCTGGCTTTGTGGGGAGCAATCAACTTTTGAATTCAAAAAGTATTTCTCAATCTTGATGCTTTTCAACATTTCATATCCATAGTACTATAAACTTTCATTAATCATCCCTTGGACCTTTATTCAGTCCTTGATGATTTTACACAGGCTTCTCATGGAGCTGCTTTATATGACAGTGACTCTACTCTAAAACTGAACTTTTTCTAGCATTGCAAAGGCAAGACAAAGCTTTCATATATTTCAACACTGACATTTTTAAAACAAAGACCTTTTTTTTCGGTCTTTCAGACATCATAATGTACTTGACAAGAGTCAAAGGGTGAATTATTTTTATTCATCTAGATGAATAACTAAAATTAATTAATAGATTATTAAAGTACTTTACAGAAAAAAATATTTTTTTCGCGGTTAAATAATATAGAACTTTTTTCCTCTTCCTCTCAAGCACTCACTTATCTAAGTTTCCATGTTTTTGTTTTATAAATCAGAAATAAATGATTGTAGTGAAGTGTCAACCTAAACCCTTAGTTTAGTTCTAAATAGCTCATGAGTCTAAATTTGAAGAGTGGCAATTTACTGTTCTAAAAATAAAACCTGGTTTTTGTCATTCATTTGGCTGCAGTTCTGAGATATGGAAACAACAATTAATATAATATCAGACCTGTGAGTGTCCTCATTCCCTGATATATGAATGATCAGACCAGCTGTAAATATTACAGGGACTGACGATAAAAATTGGGTATTTTAATATCTTCATAACCACTTAAAACTTGGGTTATATATTGCCCTCAAAATTCTATTACAGTGGTAGATTTTAAGGTATCTTTGTTTGGGCATTTTACCTTTACTTTTCTCATGAATATTTACCATTGAGAATGGGCTCATTTTAGGAAGAGACTTTTTTTTCTTTCCTCTTTAAATACTAAATTATGACCGTTTAATTTCTCGTGGAATGATGTGTTCTGTCATTTATTATGACTGGGCATTAGACTATGGCTATGCAGAAGAATAACTTAATCCTCTTCTTTTGTTTCTTTTATATATATGTTTGCTTTATTTCCAAGTTCATCTTTCTCTTCCTGTGTTATTTTTGTTTTCATCATTTGAAGTCTCATCTGGGAAACTGCTTATTTTAATATTGTAATTACCTTTCAAATTAGTCTCCTTTCTGAAGCCAATCTATCTCACAAGGTGGACAATTTCTTAATCATGCAGGGAATTAATGACTTGAGTGTACTGACTGCACATACAAAAGCAGCCCTGATGCAACCCACCAGCAGTTTGAGTTTCATATATACAATTAAATGAAAAATTCAACTTAGAATTAAAGTTCTGTAGCTTCTGTCACAGAGATGTCTCATTTAGTCTTTTACTGAATACAGTATTAATATTATAAATGTAAGCTACAATTAAAATTCTAGGGAAACCACAGCTCTTAAAATATTAACTTTATGTTGTAAATTCTTCACAGAAGCAAAATTTACAGGCAATTATCCATTTTGTTGACCTTTGTTGTTATCCAAAGACAAGAGAAAATGCCTATTAGCATTTAATATCTATATGATATCTTCAAAAAGATTTAAATCCTGAGTTATCAGCTTCGACAGCAATAGATTTTGTAAGAAACATAGGAAGTTAGTGGAGCTTTCTTTGCTTTTTGACAATAGAGGTCAGAGCCATGTCCTTCTCTGAAATGATTTAATATAATTTGTATAGAACATTTCCAGGAAAAAAAAGAACAGTAACCAAAGCTGTCATGCAACGGACACTCACATCTATAATGAATGCCATTAAGACCCATTAAACTCATCAGTGAAATTGAAAACATAAAAAAAAAATATTGATATGCCTAGTCCTACAAAATACTTAGTCTTTTAGTGCTTGACCAAAGAGATAGGTTAGAGTCTGAACTTCAGTGTAAACATCATACAAACTGAGTTGGTGCAACGGGAGGGATATGTTAACTTTATCATTAAATCATTCAGAATCTTTCAGACTGAGTAATATATTAAATATTGAGTTGAAATCAGCTTTGCTTCTCTAGTGTGCAACTGCTTGTTTTAAACAGATATGGATTTATTGAATGAGAGACATGAATTTTAATCTTGTGCCCTTAAATCTGCATTGTGTGGTGGATCCTTTGCAAAAGATGCTTATTATGAACCTTGCTATGTGAGGTGCTGCTTTATGGGGTCAAGGCAGTCATGAAGAACAAAAGAAAGGGTCCCAGAAGTCATTGGTAATGTGTATATGTTGCATACAAATACAGGAGACACAATAAGCTGTATGATGTTGCTACTTCAAATTTATATTTAATACAAGCACTGCTTAATTTAAGCATAATTTAGCCAAACCAGAGAGGTCATCAATCAGGTCATTGAGTAAGTCTCTCCTCTCCTTTCAAGGGACACGTGGCTACTCTCTCTTTCACTGCATTATGCTGTGTAAGCATTAAACCCCAGTAGCACATGTATGAACCTGCATAGGCCCTATCAAAACATGTGATAATTTGCCCTTTTTTAATCAAAGCTTTATATAAAGTGGTTTTATTTAAACATGCAAATAATACCAATGAGAAAGAATGCACACAGCTGCAGTTTGCATCAAAACAAGCACTTAGGATTTTGTAGTGCATATAAAATGAGCAATGAGATCTATGTATGCACTTAGCCATGCTTAGATCTAAGTCTTTGTTAGCCTAAGGCTTTAGTAGAATTAGAAAGGGTTTCAGCACTGTTTATAAGAGTGGTATCAACCTCTTTTTTTTTTTTTTTTTAATTAATTCAATTTCTGTGAAGCTGGGATATGAGGAAATGTAGAAACTCTATGCTTAATTAAGAAGTTTTGGGGAAAGTATGCTGTATATTTTTTTAAAGAAAAGCAAAAATTTTTTCCCTTTGGAATACTTTTGGATGTATTGAATCACTAAATTAAGGCCTGTATTACATCATAATAATCAGTGTATTGACAATTGTGACAATCAGTGACAATATGTTTGTAAGAGCTGTCATTTTAGATGACTTTTAGAAATTAAAGCTAAAGTCTGGTACATGAGCAAGAAGAGAATGTTCAAATTACTTGTCAAGATTATAGCTATCTGACAGTATACATTTCAAATGTGAAAGTAAATGTATACTGTTCCTTTTCTGGAAGAAATAGAGGATGTGCACTACGCTATTAAAACACATCAACCCTGAAATCCATTCTTCAGCTTAAGGTGGGAATGATGTGTTGGAATTCTGAGGGCAAATAAAATACTAATTGACTTCACTGGATCAGAATTAGCACAAAACAGGCAAATTTCTTTTTTTAATTACTACCTAAATAGAGTACAAAAGAAGGGAGTAGAGGCATATTGTTGTAATGAAGTGCAAGAAGAATGAAATTTTGGTTCTCAAAAATGTTAGTCCGTTATTTCTCCTGTAAACTGTGGTTTACACACAAACTAAGTGCATAGATGGGAACTTCACTGACATATCTACATGCAGTTTTACATTTCTATTAGTCCTTTTTTTAACAACAAAGGTGCACTGTTTCAGGAAGCACTTCCTTTTTCAAATACATTTTGCAGTAGATAACAGTCGGTGCTGTTGACTGCACATAGTGGTAAGAGACTTTAAGTCTCTGGTTCACAGCCAAGATTCTCCATGAACATTTCTAAGGGTTTATGAAAGACATCTGCAGAAGGGCAGCCTACTCTCTGTTGACTGAAATTTACTATGCAGGATTCTGTGCAGCTTGAGAGGGAGCTACATCTTTTGAATTATAAAAGAACATGAGACAGCTGTGTTTCCTTTATGGAAGATATGGTGTTTTACTTTGAACTTTAGGGAAATATTGTAGATGATGCAGCATAACTACGCTTGGAAAGTAACTGACAGAGAAGTAGGTTGAGCTGCCAATATATTATTATGATGAACAGCTTTATAATTTGCTGAGAAGATAAATTGACACAAGAAAAGGGACAGTTATATCAACAGAATAAATTCTGTCAGTTTGCAAATTACTTTCTGGGAAGAATCCCTTAGAACCCATGAACTGTAAAAATTGGATTGTAGGAACTGTGAATTTAATTAGATGTCAGCATAGATGTAAGGATGCATATATTAGAAAATATCTGATTTGATAGGTAAACTAGATTTTTAGTTATTTTAGAAACAAAATTAATATTTTACTGTGAACATATTTAAATGTCTAGGGTAGTATTTTCTCATGTCTTGGACAATAAACATGCAATGTATTTTTCACATAGTTTTGTGATTATTGAAAAGAAACCTTCTTATAGGCAGAATATATGAGTCAAAATACAGATTAGAAAATGTGTTCTACAGACTTATTTTACTTCAATTGTTCAGTAAGACCTCTTCCAGTAATAGGTTTATTCTAAAATATGCAAGCAGTGAAAGGTTGTTGCCTCTGTCTCTACATTCCCTAACAATTATTTATAGAGTGAGAATTTAAATAAAAGGGCAATTTCCTCTTGCATCATTAGGTAATATTATTATAGAGAGAAATAGCTGTACCATATAGGATACCCTAACCTCTACCTTCCAAAAAAGAAGACACAAATTAAAGCACACTTTTATCTATAATACGAAATGTGTAGCAACTAAAGCCCCTTTGTATCTGTTAAAAAGTGTGCTTTATTCTAAAATTCACGAGGAAAATGCAGAAATATTTGATGTTTTCTAATCAAAAGGTGTAGGCTTCTGTCTCTTACACTTTATATATGTGCTAGTGCATATGACTTTAGTACAGAGCAATGTGCATTCTGTTGCAATCTCATACCACATCCGGTTGCAATCTAATAGCACTATTTTTTTGTTTGGTTGATTGCGTTTGTTTTTTTTTTTTTAACTTCATCAACAGGGTTTCTTGGATCTAAAACTGAAAGTCAATTTCATAAGCTTAAAAATCTTAGATTCTTATGTGTCGTTCAACTAAAATGAATTATGTGAGGTAATATGTTTCCACAGTATGAAAACATCCTCTTGCAAGCATGTGAAGGAGTTTTAATAGCCTATGGTGTCAGTCAATAGATGTCATTTATATCAGTGCCTGAGGGAAAAAGGTACTACTACAGTTTCAGAAATTTGGGAAGTTGTCTTAAACATGTTTTGTTTTGAGGTAAAGTGAGTAGGAAAAGATGAAAAGAACATTACCTCTAAACTATTATTATTTCAAAAGTCTTCCCCACATTATGGTACCTATCCAAACTTACTAGTTATTTATTTAAGCAAGGTTTGGGGTTTTATTTCACTCAAAAAAATAACTTCAGAATTGATTTATTATGAATACAGTTTTTCTTAAAATAAAATAGGAATTCATTATTTCTGAACATAAAATGGCATACTTGTTGGCTAGTATTTTATTTTAACTACGGGAAGCATTCTGTTTATAACTAAATGGAAGAGCATAGGTAAGTATGTTGACATTCTGAAGATGTGACTTATCTTTCTGGTTTTGGTGAGAAATGTATATTGAATTACTGCTTTGGTGGAATAATTTTTTATCTAAACTTTATTCTCCTTTTTTAAAACATGATATATCATTTAAAAATAAAATAACAACAACAAGGAAAAAAAAAAACACTACACAAAAAAGAACTTAAATTCAGACCTTCTTAATGAGCCAATCAAGATGAACGCTACTATAGTTGGAGCAATATCCTTATGCTAAAAAACAAACAGAACAATACAAAAACAAACAAAACATTAAAAAAAATCCAGGTAATTTTTTGTACTGGGTCTAATGGCTCATAATTAATTTTTTTCATAGAAGACTACAAGGTGCTATAGTTTGGATTTGTGGCTAAACCAGAGTTGATAGCACAACAGTGTAGTGGCTGCTTCTGAGCCATGCTTGCACAGCACCAAGGCGTCCTCTGCCCCCTCCTCCTTCCCCTTAGTGAGTAGACCTGGCATAGATAGGGTACTGGAAAGGGAAAAAAATTAAACAGAGCCAAATTGACCAAAAGGATATTTCATATAATATAACTTCATGGTCAGCAATAAAAAATTAGCGGTGCTGAGAGACAGCTGCTAGTCATTGGAGACCATTTTGATTGATCTATTTGTGGAATATCGTCAATTATCGCTTTTGTATCACTTCCTTTTTTTCTCAACTCTTCACTTACAAAACTGTCTTTTGAAGTGTCTTTCTTGCTTTTGCTCTTCCTGTTCTCTCCCCTTACAATTGTTTGGGGCAGGGAAGGAAGGGAGTGAGCAGCTGTGTGGTGCCTGACTGCTAGCTGGGGTGAATCCACTAGAATGCTCTACTCTTCTTGTACATCTGACAATTAATTTTCAAATCCACACAAGTGATGGAATATTTCTTTTATCTTTATACCCTAAAAATAAAAAATTAATTACTCTTGAAAAGTAGATGTCTGTTTTATCATTTTAGATAGTAGTTTGCATAACCTAAGATCTCTTCTTCCGTGTCTTGAAGGTGAAAGTCACAAGGTACAAACTTTCCCTGGTGCCCAGAGCAGTGTTCTGTCTAGCCCATTATCTCACCTGTATTGACACAAATTCTTTCTAGCCTGAGTGCGATGTACTTCCATCTTTACAGTGCTGTGCCTGACCAATAACGTGGCTGTATAGTTTCTGGCTTAGCACTGATTTGTACCCCATCACTTGGTCGGGCATAATGTACAATTTTGTCTGCTCTTGCTTGTTGAAATGCTACTACCCAATAAATAAAAAGTCCCACATAGGGCATGTCAATGAATGCTAGTTTGGATATAAAAAATTTCCAGATAATATTGAGATCCTTTATTAAATTTTTTTTATTTATTTGTTTTATTTCAGGCTTTCTGGAATGAATATACCTCCTCCAGTTATAAGCAACAAAAACTGGCTCAGACTACATTTTGTAACAGACAGCAATCACCGGTACCGTGGATTTAGTGCCCACTACCAAGGTACATTTAAAGAAATAAATTTTAATTGTGGCTGTATTTGTTAGAAAAAATAATGCATGAAGTTTTAGGAAATGGGAAGGGTTACGTTAACAAAAGCACCTCAAAAAAGTATAGCTTGTTTTTCAACCTGCTATATTAAGTTACAGTCTGTTAGAATATGGGTGGTGTGTTATCTAGTGTATCTAAATTCAGTTACCAAAAAAATATTATGGGAGATCCCTGCTTTACTTTAACCTGTGCAAGTACTTAGCTTTTAAAATGGTCCTAATATTCTGAAAAATACTGTGGAACAGTAACAGAAAGAATGTCTTTATCATTAAATTATAGGAATTACTCTAGAGTTATATAAGTCATATTTGTAAAGCAGTAAGTTTCTGTTCACTAAAGTAGCATTTAATCACTATTACTTTTTACTATGTTTTAGAATACTTTGCATTAATAAAGTTTTAATTAACCAGAAAGGTTCTTACTCACAATTTTTATGAACAAACATTTATTTTGAGTACGAGGGAAAGCATCTTAAGCATAATTTTGAGAATGTCACTGTTTGAAACAAGGTCATTCTAATTATGAAGTGCTAATGAAAACTAAATGTCAGTAGTGCAAGGTAATACTGCAAATAATATTTTTCAATATCCACAGTGTATCAATGGATCTTCAGGGAACAGTAGCCCCTTTTTGTGTTTTTGTGCTTTTTTCATTTATCTGATGAAAAACATCATGGCATTCCTACCAAGATCTAGTTCAGGAATGTTTTTTACAGTTTCTAATGGAAAATCTAGCATAGAAAGAAATTAGTTATAGTAAGTTTTTTGGAATCTGATAAAATTAATTAAGTAACGCAAAAAAATGCAATTATCTAAAGCCTATGACAAATGTTTTTAATTTGATTTTTGATAATAGCAAGTTTTACAACTCTGTGTGATTGCCTCAGATAGCACATTCTAAACAAGAACAGAAAAAAATTATTACTATTTCCAGCAGGTATTGTATATCTTTATTTGGACTTCCTGAGTTCATAGATGTTCTGAATGTGTATTCTGAATGAATTTAAATGAAAGAAGCTTTCTTAATGTAGCTTCAGGGCTGCTATAATGATTTATGAAAACATTGACTCATTTTTTGCATATCTTTCATACCACGTATGATAAACCACTCTCTGCTAAGAAGTTGCTAGCTTATGGGACTGTAAAAAGATAGGAAATAGGAATTCTCTGTAATAAATCTACCCCACAATTGAGAAACCATATGATAACTATTTTTGGAGTGTTTTGAATTGTTGAGCTACTTCTTTTGAGCTAATGAGAAAAGAAGAACAAACAATGTCTCATGGTAAACATACGTGCATTCCTGTCAAAAATGTGAGGTAATAGCTAATGAAAGATAACAGGATTATGTTTATTTTTAAATATGTGTTCTACCCAAGACCCATAAAACATGCGAATTTGTAGGTGTGGAAGATTTGAATATGCTGTGTGTCTTCTATTTCTCCTTACTGCCTAAGAATGTAGTGATTAAATAATAGTGGTTTTACTATTTTGGTTTGCTCATTTAATATTTAACTGTGTATTGCTGAATGTGTGTTAAAGTGGACTAAATAGCAAGTTGTCAAATGCTGCAAGAGCCCACCATACTTCAAATGAAGAAAATGTCTTTTGCTACATTAAAATAAATGTAGGCAGTAAAAAAAATCAGCATGTAAAGGAATTAAATCTGCATACTCAAGCCTATATGATCAGTAAAAAATAACCTTGATAGTAGAAAATAGGAAAAACTCATGTTCAGATAATAGAGAAGTGTATTTTCTGGTAGGTTAATGGTAGACTATAGGAAAGAGTTTATGGAAATTTAATAAGTATCATAGAATCATAGAATGGTTTAGGTTGGAAGAGACTTTTAAGACCATCTAGTTCCAATCCCTGTGCCATGAGCAGGGAAACTTCCACTAGACTAGGTTGCTCAAACTCTGCCATGAACATTTCTAGGGATGGGATATATTAAAAAACCTTCCTACATTTATAAAATAAATATTAAATATATAGCACAAAATATTTCAGTTTTTTTGAGAACTATAACCTTAAATTTTTCAGTTAGAGATAACTTTAAGCCTTTTTGTAAGGACAATTTTCAAACTTTAATTTCACTTATTTTGTGACGCGAGTTTTCTGAAAGTCAGATAATTGATAAAAATATTAAAAGTATTGCAAAATGTCATGTAGTACAAGGGCTTGACTCATGCTCAAGAGTTTATTTCTGTATTACTTTTGAGAGGGAATATGTTAATTCTTTCAATAGCCTTTTTTTATCAGAGTGCTACACTGTAATAACTGTGTTGAAACCGAGGTCCTTCTCCTGTTTAATTGATGCGGATTGACTGTAACTTCTTTCTGAGTTCCTGAAACATAGTGTTTGCTACATATTACCACTATAAACAGACTTACTAATTTCTTAGTACTTCCTCTAGTTTAATTTTCTTTAGCCTATTGTTACATGTTTTTAAGGACTTGGAATTCAAATTCTGAACTTCAGAACACTGCATAATTTTAGTCTGTCACTGCGTGGCACTGCAGTACCCTTTTCAACTAATCACTCCCTTGGTTTACTGATTTTGTTTGCAGTAGTGCACATTTTGTTGGTGTATTTGGGTCATGGTTTGACCCTAAGCAGCAACGAGGCCCTCTCACCATCACTCACTCACTCACTCACTCACTCACTCACTCACACCATCCTCAGAGTGCAATGGGACAAAATAGGAAGAACAAGAGTGAGAAGTTTCATGGCTGGAATGAAGATGTGGCAAATCACTCACCAACAACTGTCCTGGAAAAAAATGGCCTTATTATAAAACCTTTTAATGACTGTTTTGGCTGTTGGAAAACAAAGACAAATAGTAAAGAAATTATGAAAAACACATTTACTCGCCTCTTCTGAAAGCTTAACTTCATTCCAAACACTTCCCCTTCCTGTATTTTACCACAGATTACTCTTTGTCTCTTTGGTGACGTGAGCCACTGCAGGAGGTTCAGGTGAAAGTGTAGGAATTCATTTCTGCTGCTCCTCATTTCTCACTCTTTTCTTCTGCCATTTCTTCCCTCTTACTAATTTCTTCTGCCTTGATGTGCATTGACCATGGATCATTGCCTCTTAGGGGAAGAACCTGGTTCTGTGTGGCTTATCCATGGACTGCAAGCCCTTTGATGGTATTACTAGCTCTGGAATGGAGCTTGCATGCTCTGATCTTCTTGTTCATTTCCCTCAGTGTTTATTGCCTTATCTTAAATACGTCTTCATAGAAATGCCACAAATTCTGCTGATGGACTCACTTGTGTACTGTGGTGGGTCCATTGTGGAGCCAGATGTGGCCAGTTGTGACCAGCATGGGACAGCTTAGTGTCTGCTGAAGGGAGAGGTGATACGTTCAGCCCTATACTCCTCTGCTACCAAACCCCTGGCATTTATACTGATTACAGTCTTATTCCCTTCTGATCTCTTAAGTTTATGAAAACTGTTTTTTAAGATTCTTTTTCATAAGGCAGCCTCACCTAGCTGAGCTTCAGTGTAATACCTAAAGCTGTTGTGGCCTAGACATTTGAAAAGAAGACTAAAAGTCTTCTTTTAGATGCACTGCAAAGTCAAAATATAGTTGCCTATTGAAAAAAACCCCACAGCAACAAAAAAATAGAAAACCTAGGGTATTGCACATTTTTTTCTAAACACATTTTTAATGTAATTAAATATATTTCACTAATTTTCTGTTTAAGATCTTGCAAATAGGCAGGAACCTTTAAAGCCCTTAAAGTTTTGGTTTTGTTTTTTTTTTAATTGACTTATACAGAAAAAATGAAATCTGATGAGGTACATGAAACTGTGGGAAGCTCTCAGCTTCATTGAAGTAAACAGTCATGTGAGTTCTGTGTATTACTTTCTTTTAATAGGCAATTTTATTCATTAAAGGTATTCATTTATACAATATTTAAAATACATTGGTAAACAATAACCAATGTGATTAGAAGAGAAATTTCAGCAAGAAATTTCAATTACAGGAGAATGAAAATATTTCCCTACCTAGGTTGTGTTGTCTGGTCATCTGTGTTTCAGCACTTTTTTCTATTCACTGAGAGTTCCTTGCCTTGATGGTTTCTCTTCTTGTTGCCTTGTTAAAACTCCCTTTGAGTCAGAAACTGTTGGCTGAAGTAGAACAAAAGCTTCTTTGGATCTTCTAGAAGCAGCTGCTTCACTGTTTCTTGGCACCAGTAATCCTCTTTTGCTGTTTCTAAAATTAGTTGTGCTCTTTTACTCCTTCCATTTCCAGTTCCTTTTGGTTGTTGCTTTCTTTTGGTTACTTTTTGCACTCCATCTTTTATGTATGAATCCATAATATTATCTAAGTGGGCACAAGGGATTAAGTTAGCTTCACAGCATCTGGTCTTACTGACTGGCATACACAAACTTCAATCTTGATATCAAGCATACCAAAATTCAGAAAGGGCTTTCAGAAAAAAAAAACAACTTCATTTTCTGATAGTTAGATGTTACTTTTAGACGTTACTTTAAGCATCTTTGCTATCTTTTTAGATCCAGAAACCTTTTCCTCTCACTCTCTACCTTAATTCTTCCTTAAGCTCTGGAAAGTCTCAACAGTAGCCCTACAATTGCCAATCATTTAACTTGTGAAATCCATTTCTCAACTGATTTTGTTTCCTTCCCTTGTTTTTTTACCTCTGTTTAAGCATGTGCAAACTCATGCTTCCACTTTGAGCAAAATAGTATCAAATACACAAATTGAGTGCACATTTGCAATCCATTAAGAATATTTGCTTATAAGAAAATACAAATGAAGCCATGAAATATATCCATGAGCATTTCAGAACAAAATAAAATTTAGTTGTATTGCTCATATTTAAAAGTATGCAAATGTTACTCTCCTTCAGACTTTACAGACATTTATGTGGAGCTGAGGTTGGATAAATGTGAGCACCTTAAATGAGGGATGAAATATGAAGAAAAAGATGTTGAAAAGTTTCTTCTTGTTCTGCTTGATTTTCTATTGTTACTTTCTTTTTCTTTCTGTCATTTTGTTTATTAATAGAAATGTATCTTCATCCATAAATTATTTATGGAGTTAGCTCTTCTTAATCTTTTTTTCTTGGTTTTGCTTTCAGAAAGAATGTAAAGCAATTGCCAATCAGGTAAAGAACAATAGTACTAAGCTGCCTTACAACATCATGGCTAGAGTTGCCAGAAGGGGAAAACTGTCTTTATCACTTTTTTACTCAGCATTAGGCAAGTTAATCAGGAATTTGTCATTCATTTCTTATCTCAAAAGCTATTGCAACAACCACTACACTGTACTACTATTGAAAGACTAGCAGCTGTAACAGAGATATAGGTAAGATTTTTGTTTAGACGCCTATAGGTGTCTGCATACCCATTAAAGCTGGAGAGCTGTGAAGCACTCTGCCTGTATATAGGTGCTCTGATGCACCACAGAAATCGCCCAAGATACCCAATGCATTTCTTTGGCAGTGGCAGAAGTGCAGAAGTTCTTTGGGCAGACGAACCAAGGTGTTACCAAGACATGTGTTTTGAGATTAAAAAATTTCTCCAATTCAAATTATGTACGGGTAACTGAGCCTTCCCCATACCTTGCTAATCCTGCCAGTGTGGGCTGCAGAGTGATTCAGCTGGCCACATGGTAGATGTTGGGTAGAGGTGTTCTGGAGTAGAAGAGTCATCTGCATGGTGCTGGCAAGTTAGAACTTACAGGAGATGGAGTGTTTAGTGTGTCAGACACCAAAACACCAAGCAGATGTTTCCTCCCAGCGAGACAGTGGAGAGAGTCATGTATTGAGATAAAGCCGATTTAACACGACAGAAAATGATGGGAAAGTAGTAGTTTCGTTAGGAAATAATGATAAAACAATAAACAAAACTAGTGATACAAAGCAACTCACCACCTGCCAACCAATTTAATTCCAGTCCCTGAGCAGTGATTGCCACCTCCCAGACAAGTTGCCTCATCCTCTGTTCAGCGTGATGTCGTGTGGTATGGAATATTCCTTTGGCCAGTTGGGGTCAGCTCTCCCAGCTGTGTTCCTTTTCAGCTTCTTGTGCACCCTCATCCTCCTTGCTGGCAGAGCAGCGTGAGAAGCTGAAAAGTCCTTGACTCACAATGAGCACTGCTCAGCAAGAGCTAAAACATCAGTGTGCTATTCTCATCCTAAAACCAAAACATGGCACTACAACAGCAACTAGGAAGAAAATTCACTCTATTGTAGCAAGAACCAGGACCCCATGCCATTCTGGCATAGAAACTGGAAGATGGGAAGGAAGAAAGAACATATAGGCATCTGTTATAACGTGTCTTAGGTGTGTGCTTTAAAATTAATTAAAGCACTACATTCCACAGAACACAAAGACTAGATATGCATTTCTTCTAAGAGTTTGTATGCCTAGTGCAACTACAGACACACTGATGTGGGTTTTTAATCTCAGATTGCATTTACTAATCACTAACTGAAATGTTTTATCTAACCAAAACATTCAAGGGCCTGAGGTTCCCTAGAAGAAAGAAAGGTACTGCATCGCTTGAGTCGCATTTGTAGAAATCTACTACTTTGACAAGGGCTGTATCTTCTGCATAGGCCAGTGCAAATAAGTTGCTGCTTTCATTGATAATATATTGACAGATGACAGAAATTTACTTTTAAAGACAGATACCTAGCTATCAGAATTTTGAGTCTGTGACTTTTAAGATCTTGAAATTCTTTTGTCAGTGCAGCACAGATGGCTACCTGATTTTGCAATGGACTCAGGAGTCTCTTCATAGACTGAAATTACCAGAGTCTCTCAGAAGTACTTTTTTTTTTTTCCCCCTCCAGGCATAACAAGAGATTAAATTGTATACATCGTCATATAAGAAAATGTTTTTAGTGGATTTTTATACTCCCAGGTCCTTCAGCTCCACTTCATCTCATACTGAGATATATTTTCTAAACAGATTATTTTTCACCCTTGCACCCTTGAGATGTCTTTTATTAGCAATTATATACCCACACAATTACAGTGCACAGAATGACATTGACTTTGTTCTAATCAAGTTGTAGAAGAGAAAAAATGTTATATTTTGTTGACCATTTCCAAATTTAAAGAACTTACTAGCAGAGTTCCCCCAATGTTAGATTTTAGTAACACCACTGTTGAGTTAGTTCTGATACTGTGTACGAACCCAGAGAGATCTAATTTTAAAGTTTTTTTTACTTCAAGTAACATCATATTTCCTTTAAAAAAGTCAATGGAACTAACATTAAGTATTAAGACATGGTAGTAATTTACTTCTGGAATGAGCATTAAATGATGCAGTAAAGAGTTGTCCTTTCCATTTTTAATGATTTAATGGATGCATCTTTTTAATTTCATATTTACCATAAAGAAAAAAACTCCGATATTTTAGAGGCATTCAAAATATAATATCTTTCTGTTTCATTTGCTGCTCTGCATGCATACTCTTCTTTATTGTTTAAAAAAGAGAAAATGATAATACTTTATGTACTACTGACTGTAATTCAACTGCTCTGCAAAAGAAAAGAAGAAAGTAATGAATTACTCTTTATTTCCATTTAGGTAATGCTTAGAAAGCATTTTTTTTATTTGGGTAACATTGGTGGAAAGCTCAGGAATTTAGAAATTGAAATAAAATACAAGATTTCAAACAAATAGAAAAAACTAGGAAAATGAAATATTGAAAATATGAAATCCATTGGTAATATGAAGAATTCTGGTTTCTGGAAGGGAAAAGAATTATTTAAACCTCAGTGTGGTTTTAATGATCCTATTTATATAGATAGACAAATATAGATACACACATATATATACACACCTATGTAAATATATAAAAAATATTTTAAGTATATGAAAGCATATATATTTACATTTTAACCTATATTAATGTGTATCTGTATATATTTTTGCATATATATGCATAATACACCCATTAAAATATGTGTATTCATAAGGAAGTCCACTAAAATTCAAAGAAAATTAATTGGGAAAATAAATTTTCTATGGCACTTGAAAATTTCTATTAATTGTAGATAAACTTTATAGGACCTTCAAAATTCTTCATATTGATTAGGTCAAGACATTAATACAATAACCTAGATATTTTTATGTTTCTTAGCCATCAAACAGCGTAATGCATTGCACTGACAATCTGTTCATGTCAGGATGATAAAAAAGTGAAAGAAAAACCTGGAATAAAACACTTGTTTACATTCAGAATACTTAGTGGTGAGATTGAATGTTGGAACATTTTGTTTCCTCTTGGAAAATTTTTTACATGCAAATGTTTACATAATATGCTTGGGCTTTTTATTAAATTATTTATATTTTTCAGCTGTGAAAATTATTATTATGATTAATAATTGAATGCAAGAAGCCATTCAGCTTAGTTTATTAATAGTTTTCACCATTATAAGTTTATTGTACATTAAAGAAAATAAAGCTGATATGGTCTAACTCTAGAAAGTAGATTTTAAATGCTAAAATTAATAGTGCCACTGGTATCAGATGCATTGGATTTATTTCTGCTGGAAGATTTACTCCCATTTCCTTCTCTTCCTCACAGCATTTAAATTTTTATTTATTTATTTATTTATTATTTAGTTCTAGAAGATAATTTTACATTTTGGAGGGATGATTTTCTACCCTTAGGGGACACAAACACCAGGAAAGAAATAATTTTGATAAGAAAACAACAGGAAGATGAAGAGAACTAGATAATGAAGTAACTGAATATGAGTTTTTATGTGTACCATCACACTCAAATTTTCCCTTTTACCTTCAAATTAAATGACATATTATTCAGAAATATATTTTCTTTCTGTCTCTCTTTCTTCTCTTAACCTAATCTAGGTATTGTATGTTATTTAGTTACTGAGAGCACCTGTATTTGTGACAGAAGGCATATCCTCATGTCCTTGAGGTTATAAAGGTGGAGTAATTATGTAGTTTTAATTTTAATTTTAAATTAATAACTTGGCTAGGTTAATATATATGTGAAATATAGCTGTTGCATTTTTAAATGTTTCTCCCTGGTCTATTATTTGTAAAAATTTTATTATGGAAGTGACCTGTACAAGATATTATGCCAGAAGTTATTTCTTAGTGCTAAATGAGATGCTATGGTTTTTACTCATTCCCAGTATAGATCAAGTGAGGACATTTGATTTGACAATTCAGAATTAAGTCTAAGATTATCTAATTTGAGAAGTAAAAGTACTTTTTGCAAAGTACTCCCAGTAAATAAGGAGTCAAGTCTATTTAATGAAAAGTTAATCTTTTAATGAATGTTATTTCAAGTAAGAAATGAAATTTTTTGAACTACCTTTCTACTTCCCAGTTACACTTTCTCCACTTTAGTTCCAGTCAATGGATCTCTTTATACTCTAAAACACTGGCAGCTTTATTTGTGTACTGCATCAGTAGCAGTATGAGAAAGCTGAAGGAATTATTTTTTTTTCCCATTCACAAGCACCAGGAAATTTTTCAACATACATCTCTGTTCAACAAAGTGTTTTCACTTAAATGCAGCTGAGGCAATAAAACTTGTGTATTAATGAAT
This sequence comes from Ammospiza caudacuta, assembly GCF_027887145.1. Classification (NCBI taxonomy): domain Eukaryota; kingdom Metazoa; phylum Chordata; class Aves; order Passeriformes; family Passerellidae; genus Ammospiza; species Ammospiza caudacuta. The sequence continues at coordinate 140,318,939 of NC_080593.1, forward strand.
ATTATTCTATGGAATTTGTTAATGTACAAAATCACTAACTAGTACCAAAGAGATTCTCAGTTATATAATTTCTTAGATTTTTATTATGTGAAATTTCAGTACTGTTTATATTTAAAAGAAAAGTCCTCTGTCTGAAAAATGTCAGAGCAAACATAGAATAGCAGTCTGAATAATAAAGTGTTTCTAGCACTGATGTTTGTTGAATTGTATGTTTCTTTCTAATGTACTTGTTTAGTTTTATAGACGCCAAAATGTATATTGTTTTTGGTCTGGATCCCGGGTCAATATGAACATTGTTAATACCTTTTCAGAAAATTAAACTTTCTGAGTATGTAGAAGAAAGATAGAGAGCCAAGTAAAGTGGTTAGAGTGGAGAGTGAGGGATTGTGAAAGAAAGATTTAGGTGACATGATGGGTAGTAATAAGGAGATTGAACCTGAAGGGATTATGTTGAATAATTATGACTTCTTATATGATACATACTCTGGTTGAAATCTAGTCTGTGCTAGCTGGATTGAACAGTCAGTCAGGATAAATCTCTTTTCCTGAGGCTGAATTCTCTCAGCTTTTCTTCATAGGAGAGGTTCCTCATCTATCAAATTATGTTCATGGTTCTCCTCTGGACCTTCTGTAACAGGTCTATGTTCTTCCTGTGCTGAGGGCCCACATCTGGATGCAGCACTCCAGATGGGGTCTCACAAGGGCAGAGTAGAGTGGCAGAATCCCTTCCCTAGCCCTGCTGTCCATGCTGCTTTTGATGCAGCCCTGGGTCCCATTGGCCTTCAGGGCTGTGAGTGCACATTGCTGGGTCATGTCCAGCTTCTCATCCTCCAGCACCGCTGGCTCCTTAACGGGGCTGCTCTTGATCCAGCCATCTCCCAGGCGGTATTGATCCCTGGGGTTGCCCTGAGCCAGGTACAGCACCTTGTGCTTGGCATTGTTCAATTTAGTGAGGTTCTTATAGGCCATTTCTCAGACTTGTCCAGGTCTCTATGAATGGCATCCCATCCCTGTGACATGTCAACCACAGCACTTGGCTTCTTGTCGTTTTCAAACTGGCTGACAGTGCACTCAATGCCTCAGTATATATCATTGATGAAGACACTAAATAGTACTGATTCCCATATGGGCCCCCAAGGGAAACCACTTTTCTATCATGCCTGTCAGAACATTAAACTGTCCAGAACATTACCCTCTGGACACAACTGTCCAAGCAATTTGTCATCCATTGAACAGTTCACCCATAGAATCCATTTCTCCTCACTTTAGACAGAAGGATGTTGTGGGGGACCATGTCCAAGGCTTTGCAGAAGTCCAAATGGATGACATATATGGCCCTTTGCTGGATGATGTAGTTGGTCCATCATAGAAGGCCAGTGGTTGATTAGAGAGGACTTGCTCTTGGTGAAGCTGTGCTACTGTTCTGAATCACCTCCCTGTCCTCCATGTGCCTCAGCACAGCTTCTAGGAGGATTCTGGTTCATAGTTTTCCCAGGCACAGAGGTGATGCTGACAAGTTGATCATTGCAAAGATCTTCCTTTCTACCCTTTTAAACATAGGTAAAATCTTTCGTCATATGGTACTTTGCCTGGCTGCCATGAATTTTCAAGTATCATGGACAGTGGCTTGGCAACTATATTGGCAAATTCCCTCAGGACTCTGGAGTTCAGTTCATCAGGTCCCGTGGATTTAGGTCTGTTCAGGTGGTCATGAACCTGAATTTCTCTGGCAGTGACTTTGGTCTGCCAGTCCCTGTCTTGAAGCCCATCCACTCGAGAGGTGTGGGAAGAGGATTTGCCAATGAAGATTGAGGCAAAAAAAAAAGTTATACTGAGAGCATGCCGTAGTCCTCAGAATGCTTAAAAAAGCACACCCTAGTACTTTTTGACCTAAACACTAGGAAAAGAGTAGAGGACAGAACAGAAAACATGCTGCTGTATAAATCAAACTTCACCTTGACTCCAGTTGTTGCTCTGGCCTCTTTGCATTTCCAAAGAATATAGCAAAGCTGAAGAAAGTTCAGAGAAAGCAAAGATATCAAACATAAGGGTAAGTTTTTGATTGAAAATTCATCTATGTAGGACCCTGCAGCTTGGAAAAGGAATATATCTATGAAAGGAGGGGAGATAAACAGACCATAAAGTTATGAATCACAGGGATATTGGAAATATTTATTAGATCTCTTTTGGATGTCAGAATTGAGGCACATGCTTCATAGTGACTTACACAAATAATTAAGTTGCCAATGGAATAGGGCACCAGGTCTTTTGAGCCCTAATCCAGGGTAGATAGAAGCTAGGTAACACTTATCATTCCATTTTTGACAAAGCTGGCAGAATTGCTTGGATAATGCTGGTTTAGTTTTTAGTACTGCCTTGGTACACTATGATATATGAAAATGTTTGTGAAGAGAATTCTTAACCTGAAAGGCATATATTCAAATTAAATCAGGCTGACTCAATTTCAAAAGGGAAGAAGTCTATTGACTTTATGAAAATAAAACAAACTGCTGCTTCTTCTATTTTTCTTCACCTGAGTACTTTTCCTTTTCTTCTCAGTTAATATTAAACCTGGAATTAAAAGTCATACCTTTTAATTCCTAACAAATATGTCTAGTGCATTAATGTAATGGGCAGATAGCATTCACAGCTGTTTAATTTGAGATATAAGAAGAAAGTATTCTTCATTTGTATACAGCATTGTGTTGGGTAGTTTGGCTTGTCGTGAAAGATATATAAGGTTTACATGTTTTAATAACATTTTTCCCTAGAAAGTTCTTAAACCCAAAAATTAAACAAATTGGTGATAAAAATATTAGAGTTTTGAAAGAAATTTCAATTATAGTAATCAGACCTTCTGTTTGTTGAGAACATTTGAGCACACTCTTTTGACATTCAGAGCAAACCAGCCAGTAATACTTCAAACAAGAATCATTCAAATTCCCAATGACCCTAGTGGGAAATTATGAATATTAACCAATCTTAAAGAAATTGACAGAATCATAGAATGAATATAATAGAATAATGGAATCATAGGATGGTTTGAGTTTGAAGGGATCGTTTTGTTCCAAACCCCTGACACGGGCAGAGACACCTTTCAGTTGACCAGGTTACTCAGTCCCATCCAGTTTGGCCTTGTAATGTTGGAAGGGACCACAGTGGAGTCATCTGGCCCAACTCCCTGCACAAACAGGATCCTTCTAGAGCACATTGCAGAGGATTGTGTTCAGAGGGTTCTTAAATATAATATATTTATCCTTATACTGCTTGTGCAGGCTATCACAGTCATTTTTGAGTGTGTAGTTAACATTTAAGTATCCCATGGTCCTTATACAGAAGCAAAATGTCTCTTTTTGTACTCAGATTTTTACTCACTTTTTCTAGAATGAATGTGATAAGGTGGGTTTTTTTTGTTTTGGTTTTGGTTTTGGTTGGGTTTTTTTTTTGTTTCTTTGTTGTTGGGGTTAGTTACTTATTATTTCCTGGGGAACAAAGTTATTGCTGAAAACTCTCATTGACTTCTATCCAGCAACTTTTTCTTACATGTGAAGAAGTTGGTTTGGAACTGTGTGGAACCTCTCAGAAATTCTTGCCTCTGTAGAGATGGTCACATCATTTAATTTAGGTAAAATAAATATCAAGCAATGATTGTAAAACTGCTGGCAGTTCTGAAAGTGGCCAAATTCTAAGATGCCTTTCAACTTCAACCATTCTGATGAAGTCTGAAATGTTCAGATATGGTGAGCAATCAGCCATCTCAAAATTTGACATTTTTATGTTCTATCAGTTAAGTGTAAGACGTATCCAAAAACTGCTGCAACTTCTGAAAAATCACAGAATCACAGCATTGTTAGGGTTGGAAGGGACCTCTGGAGATTATCCAGTCCAACCCTTCTGCCAAAGCTGGGTCACTTACAGCAGGTTACACAGGTGCACGTCCAGGTGGCTTTTGAGTGTCTCCAGAGAGGGAGACTCACAACCTCCTTGGGCAGCCTGTCCCAGTGCTCTACCACCCTCGACGTAAAATTCTTCCTCATGTTGATGTGAAACTTCTTGTGGTCAAGTTTATGGCCATCGGTCCTTGTGACATCACTGGGCACCACCAAGCAGAATCTGGCAACATCTTCTTGACACCTGCCCTTGAGATATTTACATGTATTGATGAGATTCCCTCTCATCTTCCTGCTTCTGCACTCTCTCCTTATAAGAGGAATGCTCCAGGCCCCTCATCGTCTATTTTGCCCTCCACTGCACCCTCTCCAGTTGGTCCTTGTCTTTCTTGTGCTGAGGAGCCCAAATGTGGACACAGCACTCCACATGTAGCTGCACTAGGGATGGGGGGAGGATCACCTCTCTCGATCTGATCACACTCTTTCTGTTGAATGGCAGCACAGCCTGCAGGTGTATCAGTCACCTCCCCCAGTTTCATATCATCAGCAAAACTGCACATTCAATCCCTTCATCCAGGCCTTTGAAAAACAAGTTGAAGAAGACTGGACCCAGTATTGATCCCTTGGATTCATCACTGAGTACAGGCTTCCAAGTAGATTCTGCTCTGCTGATCACGACTCTTTGAGCTCTGGCATTCAGCCTGTTCTTGATCCATCTGACTGCCCATTCATCTAACACACATTTCCTGAATTTACCCTCTAGGATGTTATGTAAGATAGTGTCAAATTACCATGTTTTTAGATTTGCCAATATATTTTTTCCTGTAGAAGTTATCTTTGTGAGCATTTCTCTGTGCAACATAAAAGTGAGGATAGATACTCGCAGTATCCAAGCTTTTATGGATATTAGGAACAATTTTGGCTATTGAACAAGAACACTATAATTTTTATCATTGTATTGTGGTGCAAAATTGCCAGAAATGCTCACTAAGGCAATGCATATGTAATTCTTCTTAAAATTATTTTGAAATTTTAGTGTGTAAGCATTTACCTTAAGACATCTTGAAATTGTTGTCTAATGGATCGCTGGGGTTCTCTCACAGGGAAGATTTTCCTCAGGCAAAGCTCTTGTTTTGCACTGGATGCCACTTCTTGAATTAAAAGTTCACTTACTGCCCACTTGATGCTGACAGCACAATGTTCTGCAGGAATAGCTTTATCTCTGTAAACTCTTAGTGGATTTTGAAACAGTTTTTATACTCAAAAAACCTTTTGCCTTGCCAGAGAATTGTTTTCATCTCACTTAGGACCTGAACCTTTCTTTAAAAGTATTATTTTTTAGTCTATCCTGACCTTTTAGATAAAACCAAAACATAAAAGACAGTACAGTTTCATTTATAAATCATTCAACTTTGCTTTGCTTTATAATTAACATTTATTCTGCTTAGAGATTAACTTTATTTATTCAGAGTGAGAAATAAGGGAAAAATAACACTTCTTGTAACATGTAATGTATTGCTTTGTTCTTAGGCATTGTATTTTTCACAGTGAATAAGAGGCCCACAGGCCCACAGTTCCCTGAAGGCTGGCGAGCTCAGGGATCAGGGTTCAGGCCAGCAGTGCAGGGCTTTTCAGCCAGTGCTGGCCTTCAGCCAGGGAGTAGAGCAGGCTTTGTGCACATCTGCAGGCAGAACAAACCCTGGGCATTGGACATCTCCATGGAAAAGAGGACAGGCCAAAGGCGGGCAGGGACATTAGCCCCATGGCTAGGTAGAGCAGGAATAGGGGAAAAGGGGGACAAGCACTTCTGTGGCATCACTGGGGCAGAGACCCATGGCTTCAGCCTGCAGTTCATTTTGGGGCTGGGGAGAGGCCCTGGGGAGGCTGGCCAGTCCTGTTTGGGCTGATCAGAGCCCTCAGAGTCCTGACAATCATTGGAGAGTACTTCAGTGGGGTAGGGCACATAGAAAAATGTTCACTATACAGAACTTAGATCAGAAGTTAGGTGGGTTGTAATGTACTTGTGTAGCATTATGTTAGCCAGAGAATCTTGTTGTAGCCAAAGGGAATATAATTTATTATTATTTTAATTAATGTTATTGTGATCTGATAGTCTGAATTATCAAATATAGTAAAGCATCAAGGATAATAATGCACTTACAAAAGTTAAGAACTGCCTTTCTACTTCCCCCTCTATTTCTTTTGTCTTATTTTTACCCTTTTCTCTGTGCTCCTGGCTGGAGATTATGACCAATTTAGAGCATCCAAGGACCTGTTAGGAGAAGTTTTACACTTCTGGACATGAAGAAGTGGAACTCCTTCTTCAGTCTTGGAGTTGAATGATTCATTTTTTGTATATTTTCTTAACATAGTCTGCTTGTTTCTCATTGTTCTTTACTAAAATCTGAAAGTTGCACATTAGCCTCCCTCAGCCTAAGTATGTTACTTGCCATGCAAGACCTATGTAATTTATCAGATCATTACTGTGTGCAGTAGTATCAAAGCACAACACTTCTGAAATGCCACCAGCTCAAGAAATATTCACTTGATACCTATGAATTATCAAAACTAGTGAAAATAAGTTCAGGCCAAGGCAAGCCTACATGATGTCAACATAAATTCTATGGCCTTGTATTACTAATGGCAAAATTGTTCTTACTAGGCTGTAGTCTCTAAGTATTTTGTGTGACATAGGTAAGGTAAACAATGAAAAAAATATGCTGAAGTATTAAGATTTGTATTCAAGATACCTTTTCTACAACCTTGTCTTTACCATTTGCCAAGTAAATGAACAAACTTTCTAAGAACTTTATATCATTTCTAACAAGTACTAATCAGTTTAGAAACATACAATAATTAAAATATATTAAATATATTATCTATTAAAATAATCTTCTCTGTAATGAAAGTTACTATATTGGATAATTTATTATTTTAAATTAGTTTAGCAATCTCTAGCAATAAGTTTAAGTCAAATAAATTCTTGATGCCTCATATGGGATTTAGAATAGAAAATCTTGGCATTAGCCTGCTTAGGGCAAATATTAGACACTGAAGAGCCATGGTACAAAGATTTTTGCTATTGAGAATAACTGAAAGAGATTATTACTGGGTTTAAGATTCATTATTTTCCCATGTATCTGAACTCCATTGAAAATATTAAAACTATGACTGAGTGTCAATCATATCAATATATAATTTGAGCTTTAGCAAGTATTGTTCGATCTGAAACTGTATATTTGATTTATAACTACCACTCTACTTGCTTATGACAATGAACACCTATATCTTGGCAAGAAAAGACAGGTGTCTGCTAAGGAAGGGAGAAGCCTCCCTTGAAATGGAGACTGTAAACCCCCTCCCTCTGAATTACTATAATTTTATAATTTTATAATAAAAATAAGAGTTCTTCATTAGGGAAAAATAAAATAACAATGCAGTAATACAAAATTGACAGAGTCAAATATGACCTGACACCCTGTCGGTCAGGGTGTTGGTAGCAGTTCCATTAAATGGTGGCTGCAGTCCTCCTGGAGTGACAGATGGGGTTCTGTTGGAGCAGTGGTCCTGTGGAAGGGTGTAGCTTTCCTCTGAAGGTCCAGTGGTGATGTAGATGGGCCTGGTCTTCCTCTGGGAATCCAGTGGAAAAGAAAGCTGCTTTTCTGGCAATCCAGAGGAGGAAAAGGCTGCCTGTGGTGCTCCCAGTGTCAGATTTTATCCAGGTAGGAATCCTTGACTCCTCCCCCTGGGCAGAACATCTCACAATGGGATGACAATTTTATCAGTCAAGCAGTGAGACTCAGTGGCCCACTCACAGAAGATATTTGCCAGAGGGAAGATTGGTTGTGGAAGAGATAAAGAAAACTGCCCAATTAACAGAAGATAACTGCCCTCATCTAACAGATGGCAATAGAATATGCACTCCCATTTGCAATCTAAGGCAACGTATTGGCAACTAACATTAATATTAAAAGGAATGTGAGAATTAAATTTGTTGAAAAGAAATGAAAGCACAATATCATGGCATATCCATGGTGACACAAGAAACAGAATAAGAAGTTAGAACCTTTAAATTTTAAATTTATCTTTTTGTTAAGTGGTTGCTATATGCATTTTAATATATATAGTCTCTACAGTAATTATTCTTTCAGATTTGCTTATTTGATGTTATACTATCTTTGAAAAAGGGAAATAACATTCTTGCACTATGATTCATAGAGTCAAATTAGAAAGAAAATAAATATGTAACACAATATTCGTAAGGCTTTTTACTAGACAAATACAATAAAGCTACCCTTTTTAAGGCAAATAGATGTGAGTGCTTTCTGTTCCCAGTATTATATTGCTCATTTCATAGAGTCCTACAATATTATGGAGAGTCTTGAAGATTTTTTAAGTTGTATTGTTTGGGGGTTTTATTGTATGATTATGTTTGATTTTACAGATCTATGTTACATTGATATATATTTCTTTTGAAAAGAAAACTAAGTATGAAAATATGACAATTACTTTGTATTTGGAATAACTGCTTTCTCATTTATTAACATGCTTTTGTTTCAAGTTTTGGTTTTGTTTTTTTCTTTTTCTTAAAAGTAACAGGCTTTTTAAAAAGTACTTTCTCACTTTAAGTAAACCAACTGAAATAACATTATCCATATGTGGTCATTTTCAATTTTTTTTCTATTCAACAAACATATATTGCTGTAATAAATTCTATTATTTGGACAAATATATATGTTAAAAAAATAGTAGCTTGGTCTATGTCCTGATTTTTGTAGAAAGGAAATGAATAATGTTAGAGATATCTGGAATTTTGCCTCAATTTTCAGATTTCCAAATGTAATAATTTTGACAAAATTAAGATGCAAAAAATTTTCCATATTTTCAATATCTGCTTAAAAAATGTAAAGTGCTCTTAAATTCACTGAGGCATATGGAAGATCATCAAGACATGCATTTGTTTATACTGAAGTATGACATACCACCTGCATCTCTGAAAATTTCTGGGTGATACTTAATTGTCACGTTCAGAATGTTTGATATATGTCTTACTATGGCAATTGATTCAATTTACATAAACAATCCAGAACAATAGAAAAAAGATATAACAATAAGGAGGTTGAGAAAAGGAAGCAGAAAAAAAAGCAAGCTTAAAACACAATCATAAGAGAACGCAATAATGGAAAAAGGTAAATACTGGTACCAAAAGGAAATAAAAATGAAATTTTGATTCTAGTCCCACAAATGTGGACAACCTCAAAACAACAGGAAGCAAAAGGATTTTTTTAAACTTCTGGTTAGATAGCTTTGGAGTTTTTGCTATTTGTATAAGTCATTTTCTGTTTGAACTAAAGTCTAGAAATTTGTTTTGAACCCTATCTTTTTCAGTAATGTATTTCTTTGCAACCATGATTTTATTGTATTTCTGTAAAACCACAGTTTCATTTATTTTCTGAACAGCTGTGAGGTGAAAACAGATTTTGTCAGAAGAATATTTTATGGCAGCCATTAATACTGACTTTATGTTTAAAATTCATGTTTATGTATATGTTTCCTTTATTTTCTATTAAAATTTAATACTAAGAACAGGTAAAGATACTAGAAATTTACAAAGAATAAAATAAGTGATTGTTAAAAATAATATGTCTGGAATGATATATGTTAAAAGAGTCGAATAAGCTGCTATATCTACATAAATCTGAAAATTCCTTTAACAGATCCAGAATATATTCTTCTAATTAGGTTTCTAACTCTACTGGAAATTTTTTGTAAGCATCAGATATTTAATGACAGAGAAGATCAAAGAGAACCGTTAATTAAGTTAGGAAAAAACCCCCATCTTCTTAATAGGATGCCAGGGTCACTCCAAAATTAGTTAAGTGTAGGAAGGTTTTAAGTGAAGAAGCTAAATAAGCCTTGACTAAAAGTCCTTGAACATCGGAAAGAATGAAGGTGGAATATAGTTATTACTCTTTTAAAAAATTCTGTTTGTAATTGTAATGCTCTTTCTTCCTTCAATGAGGTATGAATTTATTTTTTGGTTTAAGACTGTTTACACTTTTTTCTCAAGTACCCATTGCAGAATAATAGACTGGCCTCTTGCTAATAAGATATACAGGAAACCTCCCAGGCTGACCTCATGTCAGTTACCTCATTAACATCTTTCTGTAGTCTGAGTCCCATTTGGGGTCATCTACATTAAGGATCTTTAGCCTTATTTGGGAAGTCTGTGGCTGGATCATATGTGTCACAAGAACTAATAAAGTCCTGTAACTTTATACATCCTGAATAAATAAGATAGTGAATATTCTGATTTGCTTTCGCATTTTGAACTCAACATGGTTTTAGGAATTAATCATAAAATTGAATTCTTATGAATTAAGATAGCTGTTGGATGGCATCCTTAGGTCTCTTTTGGTCTTATGAAAAATTTGCATGTTTTTATCTGTTCTTCAACCACTGAAGTTAAAAAAAATTAAATTTAGAAAGCAGTCATAAATGGGCCAGACTTTCTACCTGGAGTCCAGTAACAAGTGGAACACTACAAGTGTCTGTTCTGATACAAGTTCTCTTCAATATGTTTATCAATGAGCTTCAATCAATGACAGAGAGCAGTCTCATTGGCTTTGCAGACGACACCACAATGTCAGTCATTATAGTCAAGGACCAACAACCAATATAGCTGAGGACAGGGTTGCCACAGGGACACAGAGAAGCTGGAGGAATGAGCTAACAGGAATCCTGTGAAACTCAACAGTGGTCAGTGTGAAGTCCTGCAGCTGGGTAGGAAGAGCCCCTGGCAGCAGGAGCGTCTGATAGCAAAGCACTCTGCTGAATAGACCTGTGCCTTGTGGCAGACAGCAAACTGAGCATGACAGCAGCGTGCCTTGGGAAGAAAGAATGCCAACAGCATCCTGAGTTATGTGAATAAGAATGTGGTCAGTAGATTCGAAGGGAAAGATTTTTGGTTTTGTCTTAACTCTTCTGTGACCATAGCTGGAATAGTGCCTCAAGATTTGGGCTACATGACAGGGAAGACGAGTTTTTCACTGAAGCAAGTTCAGCGGAGGGTCACCAAGATGGCTCAGGGCTGGAGTGCTTACCCTGTGAGGGAAGACTGAGAAACCTGAGCTTTTTCAACCTGGAGAAGAGGAAAACTTTCCAAAGTCAGAGTCCTCTAAAAGGAAAAATAAAAATATCATTTTCAACAAGCATTTTCACTCTGTTAGATACCATTTTTTTGCCCTATTATTGTTTCTGCTGAATGCTTCTCAGAGTGGGCAAAGGTATTTATTACCTCCCTGGATTATTCCCTTAGGCATTACTCATTAAAAGTTAGTCCACTAGATTAATTGGTAATTGAACTTCCACTCTAAGTTTATTTGGGGTAAATTTCCTTTGGTATCATGTTTACAACAGGAACCCTGTGTATACTTGTAGCATATTGCATATGCAAAGTGTGTGCATCTAGCACAGATTCATAATCTATTTTTGGAGCTTTGTTTCAGGCAAATGTCAAAGGCTCTTGCCTCTTCTCTTTACTAAAAATGATCCTGGAATCAAGAACAACTTCCACTCCTATATAAATAGAAAGGCTTATGGGTCTCCCATATGTTTGCATTATCCTAAGTTTTAATGGTTGCAACACTTTTGAGTGGTGTCTTGTTAAGACTAGTTTTCTGAACTGAATTTCTCTGTAGATCATCAGTTTGATCCTTTTTCACTTTTGCAGAGCTATGAGTTTTTAAGTGTAAACACTGCTTTGAATCTTTTCTTGTGCAAGCAGACTAATTTGACACATTACAGGTCCTCTGTTTTACTGGCTTTGATCTGTTCTCCTTCCACAGAGACTTGCTTAGAGAAATGCTGGTCCAGTCTAGTAGGTCTCAGAGTGTTTTGGTGTGGGTTGCTCAGGTTCTCTTTCTTTGTGAACCCATATCCTAAGCAGCCATTATACTTTCTTGACCCCATGTCCTTGCTGCTTCCTCATACGATTCATCCTGGCAGTTCCTCAAATTTCACATTTTCTCAGTGGCTGATTGTGAGTTCAAAGTGATGCTCTGCCTCTGAGTTGACTTCAGTTGACTGTTGAAGCTTTTCTCAAAAAGCAGAGCTCAGTCTTCTTTTCTTCCTTTTTGTGCCAGTTATCATTAAAAGTTTTTCTTCTCTTTTTTCTTTTTAATTTATTTTAACTAGAATATTAAAGTAAAATAATAAAGGAGTATTTCTTTATCCCATAGAAAAATGTAGTTTTTAAAATAATCTCCTTGACAAACTGAAATGTCAGATGTGATTGCAGAAGAGTGGAGAGTATATTAAAATGTCCTTGCAACAAATGTGATTCAGTTGGTCTAAGACTGTTTTTATAAAATAAATGCACCAAAATTCATATTTTGCAGATTACTGTTTGTGGAAAACATTGATTGATCTACCCTGTGCAGTAGCTGATACTTACAAGATTGTTTATACATAACATTAATTTTCTCTCAAAATCTTCCATGTAAATCAAGCCATATTGTTTAACTTTACTGATCATCTGCATGAGTTCTTCAGTGTAAATGGAAGTGGAAGCCTAAAAACTTTCTGTTTGAAAATTGTCTCTGTATCAAAGCAGTACTTTCTAGTGTGTAAGCTTTGTAGCTTTAAGTAAGTTTAATTTTTCTTGCGGTTTTCTTTTGAGATAAACTTTCTTTTAAGTTGTTCTTATTTAAAATGCTGTGCCTATTTAAATAAATAGGATAGATCATGCCATTTGATGGAGATTTTGAATATAGTTTTGCTTTGACCATGATATTGGAAGCAGGTGAATGCCTGTTCTTGTACATTTGCATGCATGATAAAGATATATTCACATAGATTTTGTTTTAATAGCAGTGGTTATGTAACATACATTAAGTTTTCTTTGTTTTAAACAACATTTTTCTGTTCCACAATACCTCTTGGCCATGCATTTGTATTTTCTGTGTTTTAAACTTGATACCAATCTGTCAAAATTTATTGTACACTGAATCGAAAGTAGTCCAGACTTTTGATATTGTGCATATTGTGACAATTTTCTTCTTTTATTATGAAATAAAGAATAAAACATGTCTAGATTTATTTTAGTTACTTAAGCCACTGTAATTGTAGGACAGTGAATGGTTTTTGGTTTGGTCTCTGACAACCTGGAGTCTTACATGGTGCTTCTAAGGTTTTTTAGTTTTGCAGGGGAAACCACCGCTATGATTTAGAAGTGCTAGACTACAGAACAGTTGTTAAGACATTAAATATCAGATAGCAAAAATAAAACATCAGCTTCATTTGTTGTCTTGATAAAGCTAACATATCCTCTTATTTTAGTATTTTAATAGTTTGATAAAATAAACCATTTTAGCCTAAAATTTCTGCAGTAAACAAAAGAGACTTTATTAGCAAGACTGTTTCTGATATGAGTATCTCTTCCATTATTTTAGACAGAAAACTTGAGAATTCTATCAAGAGATCTGATATACCTTGTGCCTTAAATATACTATATAATGCTTAATTTCTCTGGGAATCATATTTCCATTTTCTAGTGGACAGATTTTCCTAATAGTGTGAAAACTCTTGTTGCTTTCCATCTTGACATCACCCACTACATTTAAAAGATAAGTCTCAAAGTACGAGAGGAGAGCACAGAACAAAAAAGAGAAATGTGGAATATTATTGTTTGAATGACTGTTCAAGCACCCCTAATTATTATGATGGAATAAAAAAGCCATGTTTTAAAGATATTAGTGAAACATAGTACAGTTCATGCTACATCAGCTTTGTTTATGCAATTTTTTATGGTGAATTTTGTTATTCATTGTTCAGTCATTTATTTGTTCCAGTCAAAATGGAGTTTCTACTGTGTTAAGATGTTCTAAATGCTCACAGGTGAGAGACTTGGCTTCCAAACATTTGCAACCAAATGTGGGGGATGGGGAAGGATGAAAATGTTAACAAAATATTGAAAAAATTGCTATGTATTTTAAATACTAGAGAACTTAAAAGTACTAACAATGTTTTCACAAGTAGGACATTTTTCTTAGTTTATCGAACATTTTGTGTGTGAAGATTTTTAGTAAAATAATTTAGTTTATTACAGAAATCAGAGAGCAAAAAGAAAATTACATATGAAACCTTTTTACAATCTTAAGTACAAATAACAATGCTGAAAAGTTTTTTTTAAATGGGTACCTCTTATTATTCCTCTACACTTGGCTTCATGTCAAGTCTAAATTGGCTTTTAGAGACCTGTCAAGCTTTGATGAAGAGAATCAGCATATCTGGCAGCCTTATTAGTAGCTGGATTAGTAGCTTATGGCAGCTTTTTCTGCTGCTTAGGTTACTACATAATGCTGCATTTCACTGCTCAATGGGATGGTTACCACTTTTCAAAGTGTGGGGCCCCTGTCAATAGTTTAGCTGTATATTTTGATCTAGCCATACTGGTTCAGGATTGAACATGCAGGGGTGGAAATTATGTGTTGTCATTATGACTGGTAAAAAAATTTAAGTTTTGAGGACATTTAAAACTTGACATGTATTATCACCATTATTACAAAATGTTCACTAGCATTGAACAATGCTCTGATTGCTTCAAATTTTTTAAATAAAGCCTATTGACTTTCCTCTTTTCATGTCAGTTGTCTTTACTATGTTAAACAGAGGGAAATTTAATCTTTTAGATTTATCAAGAAAACACAATTCAAAAGAAAAAGTTAGCATCCAGTACTACTGTGTGTCCCACAGGTTCTACTTTCATCAAAGCTGCCTCCACTGGTGAGTTAGAGGAGCATATTGCAGCCACTACTGGTGCCATTACTGTTGCTAGCACATCTGCTGATGTTGCTGTATCCAGTGCAGTGACCACCTGTAGACAATCTGCTGAAGAACAACGAGTACAAGCTATGAAAATAAGAAAATCAGTTCTGGAGTTGGCCACTTACACGGAAACACTCTCTCTTCATCAAGCAAATTTACAAAGCACAAGACGACGACCAAGAAATGCTGAGCAGATAGAAAGAACTAAAGAACTTGCAGTTGTTACTCATAGAGGTATTGGATATTATTTTACTTGTGCCCATGTAGTTATGAAAGAATATTTTGTTTTAATTAAAAATTAAAGTTCAGGTATCCATTCAGGAAATGTAATTGAACCAAATGGGAAAGGGATAAATCTGTCTAACTTTGAGTTCTAGCAGGGCAGTCAGATAGAAAAATGAAATTAGTAATAATATTGTCTTGGTTATTTAAATTTATTTGATTATAAAAAGACAAAATGTACGTATAAGGAATTGTCTTTTGATGTGACCATAGCTTGCATCATTATATTTCACAATGAAGCCTAGTGTAAGAGATATCTTATGAAAGTTTAGAGAATTCAGATTAGAATATTAATCTATTCTGCATATGGGATTAGATATAATTAACCATAGAATTAAGACTGTACTTTATAAACATCTGCTGTTCTAAACTAATAGGTGATGCAGTTGTATTCATCTCCCATCTGTTTAAATCTTCAGCAAAATTTTGTTTCTTAAAACATCTGTACATATTCATTCTATCAAACATGAAATCAATGATCAAAGCAACATTTAGAACACCAGGATATTCAGCAAATATCAAAGTGTTAAAACTAAAGATCTCATATATTCTTATATTGAGATCATCTAATCTGCATGCTAAAGTATTCATAATGAACAACATTTGGAGGATAAAACTAGCATTGTTTGCTGTGTTAAAAGTAAATGTCTATATCTGAAACATAAAACTCATAAAAAGAAACGGTGGAATGTCTTAATTTAACCCGCAGATATTCAGAAAAAAATTGCATGTGGTGTGTTTGTAAACATGCACAACTTCAGGAAAGGATCAGCTTAATTTTGCAGGCTAATGTTGTTGAATACAATTTATTTTACATTTTGAATTTTTGCTATGTGCTTCATGTTAATCAATTGTACATGAAAAATTTATAAATTTATAGAAACAAACATATTGATAAGAAGCACGTTTTGTAGTCCAAGCAATTTGTAGAAGTCTTATTGTATGATTGATATTTTGTAAGGACAGTTTCATTTGGAATCTGTTGTCTTACTGGATAGTCACCTAGTGTAACACCTAACTATTACTGACACCTTTTGAAACAGGAGAGCTCAAGTTCTTCAGAATTTTAAAATATATAATTAAATAGAATAAATGAAAAACAAACATTGTCTTTGCTTTGCATATAAAATAGAAATCATTAAGTAGGCGTTTATGTTTCATCTGTATTAATTTCAGTGGAGATCTGAAGTATTTTCTGGTTATTGACTGATATAAATTAATCAAAATTTTGGTTTGTACTAGTTGTGTGGCTGTGCACTCACTTCACATCTCTGGACAAATTGAAAAAAAGCAGGCTTATTTTCAGTTATGAGGGAGTATAAGAGGATCTGTAATAATATCTTCTAATCTAAAGATTTAAGAATGTACTACTCTGGCAGTTAAATATGGCCGTAATTGTGATACATATATAGTTTTTTCCCATTTCCTCTTTGGAGTCGTTACAGTGCAGTGTGCACTCCACCGTTTTCTCAGCGTTCCTTTCTTCTGTGACTTATTCCTTAGTACAAAATACAGGTACAGCATGTACTTCTAAATTATTTTATTAAAATAAAATGCTAAACATTAGATTATAAAAAAAGGAGAATAATTTAGACATCAAGATGCTACTAAGATAATGTTAGGATGCTAATTTTTCACATATTAAAACAGTACTACAAGTACCAAAAGGCATGACCATCCACATACAACTGAAATCAGACTTGTGTAGACCTTAGTGGAGAAGAAGGGCCACATCCAGTTCCATGCGCATTTTATTCCCTCATGCAACACTGAAAGTCTTGGTTTTGCTAGCACTCATTATACAAAACTTTAAAACTTTTTACTGTGTCTGTTACTCATGGAACAGTATATGTATGCATGCTATTAAAGGATATTCCTATACTGAGTGAAAATTTACCATTTTTACTCAGTAAACACCAATATTTGATAACAGCCATTAAAGCATACCAAATGACCTTGAATAAATAACCTATAATTTTCTTTCATTAAATATTCCCTACTAAAAAGACACAGACATATTCTGAAGGAATTTTTGTGAATGTAAGAAGCTGTTAATTGACTTGAAGGATTTTTATCACAGAAGGGTGTTCCAGAGGTATTTCTGTAGAATTTCCTATAGGTTATTATTGAAGTATTTTAACCTCTCTTTGACAATACATTATGCACAGAAGTTTAAAAACTCTGCACATTAAATAACTGGGGAATTAAGAATTACTACTTAAAAATTTTATATTGATAACTTTAAAATTATTTGTCTATTGATTATCTATTAAAAATTACATTTTCCTTTGGAAATCTTTTTGCTGTTTTTAATTTAGGAATTTCACTCCCAAGTTATGCAAATTAATTAATAATTGAGAAGACAAAATTTAATATCCTAAATATTGTTACTAAAGCTTACTATATGTAAGTGTGAATATTTGAAATTGTAAAAATTTATTGTATGTATAGACCTAACTGCAGGTTTTTTGAGAATATTACTAGGAAGACCCAAATAGTGCAGGTTTATGATACATTTTCATAGGTGCAAAATCATAACTGCAGAAAAAGGGTAGTACTATTGACCTTCCATGGGACTGTTCTGTGAATAAAGTGTTTCAGAATAAATAGACAATAAGAATACTGTCTTGTTTTGTAAAAATTTTTTGGAAGTTTATGCATGAACAAGATATATATAGAGAGCTAGAGGTTTATATATTCCAAAATTTCAACTGCTAGGTGCAAATTGCTGCACTATATATATATCCTGGATCTCAATTTAAATTATGTCAAAAACTGACTGATTTCTATCTTCTCTAAGCTTATTAGCTGGAAAAAGGAACTTTAGGTGCATTTGGTGAAATACTTTCCTTAAAGTTAGGGAAGTACAAGCATTACTTTTTAAGGCAGTACTGAGATCTCTTGAGGAATATTGTACATTATTATAGTTTCCTCATCAACAAGAACTCATACTGAATCAGATAAAGAAAGGTTATATAATTTTGTTACATTTTCCTGATCATCCCTCCTTACAAAACAAAATGTAAGATAGGATGAAAGCATAAATTTTGAAGTGAATGTCAGTATGTAGAGAACTTAAGTAAGGACAAGATAACATGTAATATATTAATATTTTTATTAAGGAGATGACTCAGAAGAGTTCATTTTATTGGAACACTGAAACCTTGTAGAAGGAGGAAGTAGATGAAGGATGAGAAGCTTACTTTGAAGATGCACCTTGACAGGCCAATGAAAAATATATTTAGATACAATAGCTGGTAGTGAAAAACAGCACCTTTTGGATCTTCAGTTGTAATGAAACCAAGTAGTTAAACTCAGGAAAGTTTGTGTCCTGAAATCAGAATAAGGGTGTAGAAAAAGGAGATCCCTAACCCCTTTCATTCAGTTAAACCTAGGAACTTCAAATGCTGAAATTTAGTAGAAATTCTTTTGATGCTACAATCACAGTTTCTAATATGATCTGTATTTCTCAGATGTGAAAATAAGAAGACAATGAGACATGATAGAAATATGGTATTTCCAAGTGATTTTTTGTTTGTTTGGGGTTTTGTTTCATTTAATTTTGGTTTTGGTTTTTGGGTTTTGTTCCCTCTTTAAGTATTTAAGAATTGTTGGCTTCATCATGAGTAAAGCAATAGAGGATAATCTGACATATTTTTGTTTTCTATGATTTTTGTTTCATATTGTGAATCCAATTTTAGTAATGCTTTTAGTCCTATTGTTCTATAGTTTGCATCAACTACATTCTTTACTTATTAAGGTTTTAGAATTTTTATTTGTGTATATGCATACATAATGATAGATATTTTAGAACATTTTCTTGTGAGAGCTTATATAGCATACTTTTACTGTCTAAAGAAAGGTTAAGAGGCATATGGCCAAATGTTACAAGGCATTTGTACAGTGTTCTTAACAATATGACTTAAATTTTGGTCAGTCCTGAAGAGGTCAGGCAGTTGAGTATCGATTGTTGTTGGTCCCTTCCAACTATCCTATCATTTCTATTCTATTCTATTCTATTCTATTCTATTCTATTCTATTCTATTCTATTCTATTCTATTCTATTCTATTCTATTCATTATATTCTCAACATTCATTTTATTGCAGAAATAAACATACATCATAATTAAATGCCCCTGAGAAACAAATGAGTACCATGTGCAAACAATGAAAAACACCTCTAGTACTGTTTGTAAGTCATAAATTAAATTTAGGAAAAATAAACAGTTGCAAAAAGAGACACAGTAGTTGGAGGAAAAAAATTGCTTAGCAGACTCAGGTTCAAATAGTGCCAGGAAGTCTTAATGGATGACTGTAGTCATTATGTAGCAGTTCACAAGTGTTTCTTTGCTTTCCTTATGAAAACAGTTTCAAGTGAACTCTGGATTCCAAAAAAATTTATGACTCTAAATTTCTCTTTTTAAAGAGAAGAAATGTCTCTATGCATTTGTAAATTTTTAACCATATATTTTCAGTTTGAGGAAATGTATATGTTTTGATGATTCAACTTAACTATTTTTTTACAAAATTTTATAATTCTCTGGATATCTCCATTCTCTACTTTCTCTCTGTTTTTTATTACTTTCTTGTAAACCTTTATAATTTTTCTGTCCTTTCCCCATTCTTCTACAAGAGTACTTGCCTTATGCTTTTTGATGTCTGGCTTTATTTAGTATCTTAGAAATGGCCAGAAAAAAAGAATCAGGGAGAAAAAATCTTGCAACTGGGTGTTCCCTATTAAAACAACGTTTCTTTTTCCTCCTGCCTTACAGGACAATTTATGATGGTAGAAGGCAAGAAGATTTTAAAATTTGTTACAGGAAATTAAATCATATGCCAATGAAACTTTTGAGGAAAAAAAAAAGGATGTTATGAGAGAATTATTTATTTTTTTTAAAGATTCTGATAAAAGTGTATGCTAGATCATTACTTTGGGATTCTTCAATATAAAATTTCTAAGGATTTGTTAGAAAATATGTATTCACATATCGTATTTTTTTTGAGGTCTGCTTAAAAGCAGGAAGAAGAAAGGAGGAGTAAAGATGGAGAGGTTTTTTTGAAGAGTTCGTTAATATTTTTAAGTCTAGTAGATAATCAATCTGCATATGTCCTCAGGGATTTTTGGTTTCTTTGTTTTTGTTAGTGAAACCCAGAACTACAAAGATGGGAATCTGAAGAAAGTAAATGTATTAGGCAGTAAGATTTCTAAGATTATTTGTATATAAAATGATTTGTGTATAAGAAGTTTTCTTCTGAGAATATTTTTAAAGTTTCAAGAAATGAGCATAACACATATGTAATCTAGCCCTCAAACATTTAATCAGTGAATTACACTTGTTTAATATTTCATTATTCTTTTGGAAAAGCCTATTTGATATGTGCAACAAATCCACAGATATATTCTGTTTTGTGGATGAGCTCTATAATGGATGGTTTGTTAATGTCAAGGTTTTTATTAGACAAAAAGTGATAATAACCTAAAGTTCTTGATATGCTCCCACTTGGAAAGAGGAAAGGAGATAATTTTGTTCATCCAACAGTCAGGTCTGGAGTGCTTAGAAGGAAGAAAGGGAAAAAAGGAAAATCAGTCATACATATTTTAATAAATGAGCTGTGGTAATGTTTTAATTGAATTATTGTCTTTTATACTTCTTGTCAATTATCTTCTCAGAACTAGTTTTTCCTATTCATGTTTTTTGCTCGTCCTGCAGTTCTTAATTGTTTTTTCATTGCACTATCAAAGTTTGCTTCTATAATTGATATTTGTCTGATGTGTTGTGTCATTACTTTCTCTTGATATTTCAGGTTTTCTTCTTTTGACTGCAAACTGTTGATATAAATCAGACTTATTTTAGTTAGAATATTAAAAAAGTAGTGAAATTAGAATTTAATATTAAAAACCACATATTAAATGTATTTCCTTCCTTTTAAATTTTTTTTTTCAAATTAGAGAAATTTTATATACTTATAGTACATAGTAGAAAAACTGCAATTTTGATAATTTTAAATTAGTAATGGAGTGCAATAATTCAGTGTAATAATGCAATAGTTGCAGTAATTTGAAATAAAAAGCTTCTATACAATTTGATTTTACCAGGTTACTTTAGAGTTTAAAGTAAAGAGGGATGTGGGAAAATGGGTGGAAGGGGTGGATAGTAAATAAAAAATGAAGATCAGCTCATGTAAAAAGTCAAAAAATTATTAGTATGAGAAGTGAGTGTTTCACCACTTGATTTTCTTTTCATCTTCTGTGTGGCTCTTCAAATTAAGAAATTGTTAGCCTATGCAGTTCATGCTGTACTACAAAAACTGAGGAAAATTCATGTTCTCTCATGCTGACTTTCAAGGTGCAGAAAGTTTCAAGAAGTTAGTGCTACATTAGTTGCTGTGTTGGGTTACAGTGACGTTTATTTGGGTAATCAATAGGTTTAGAGATTTTTTTAGTGGTGATCTCTAAGATACCTGGAGATTTAACTCTTGCATTGTTAGAATTTGGAAATTATGGATAGTTACGAGTAGTATGAGTAGAGAATATGATGCAAATGCAAAACAAAAAAGGTAACTGACTTTTTTATGAGTAGTGAGTAGTAAGTTCAGTGCATTTAGGCAGCAGATGTACTTCTAGAGGAAGTACAATGAATTAGACACGTGCCAAAGGTGAACTGGAAGTATCATGCATGATGCATTTGGTATATGTGCATATGCACAGCCAATGCTGGAAGTCCAAAGTATACAATACTCATTTCTGTCACTAGAAATTGTGGTTGTGAGTAACATCTGCCATCACCACATATTGAAGATTTTGAATAATTAATGAATTACTGGTTCTGCACAAGTCAAAATCACTTCTACACTGTACTCCAAACAATTTTTTTTCTGCCTCTTCAGAAAGCAGTTGAAAATTTAATTCCTCTTTATTTCTCAGATAACCTAACCTCAGGTTTTCCTGTAGTATTATGCTTTTGCATAT
The DNA here is from genome assembly GCF_027887145.1 of Ammospiza caudacuta. Lineage (NCBI taxonomy): Eukaryota > Metazoa > Chordata > Aves > Passeriformes > Passerellidae > Ammospiza > Ammospiza caudacuta. The sequence continues at coordinate 140,340,908 of NC_080593.1, forward strand.
GCATATTTAAGTAGGGCTGTATATACAATCTTGGAATAATGGCTTTGATGTTTTTATATGGTTTTCCATGCCCGTTAGCTGAGTGATAGTGAATATAAAATAAGAGTAGTTCTGGAGAGAGAAGGAGCTGTTTCCATTGCTCTGTATAGTTGAAATAATGCAACCTGAGTGCCTGCTTTGCATAGAACAGTGGTGTTTTAGTACTCAGGATTTGAAATATTGTTTATATTTGATTTGAAAATTTACAAAATATAGAAAGGACAAGCTGGATACTTCTGCTACATAAATGCTATTGCACAACCAAAACAAAGATGTGAATTTGTCAGTTGACAGTGTTTTAAACAAATGTCCTTGACATGGCTGTATTACCCTGATGCTTCCATATTGTACAAGCAAATTTTCCTTCTTGAATTTTTTTCTTATTTGGCCCTAAAGACACACTTTTTCAATGAAGCTGGAACTGGGTCAACTGAACAATCTTAATTCAAAATGAATTTTGTTTCTAGTGTTTGAGAGCTTGCTGTACTTTAGGTTGTTATTAAAATTTTACTTCTAAGTGGCTTTTTATGATATATGTGCTTAAAACTTCTTTACTTGAGGCCCTTTTTTAATGTAGTGCCTATCCTGAAGTATTAAATGCTGGAATTGTCACTCAGTCCTTTCTTACAAGTGTTTGTATGTAGCATGCCTGCTTATATAGCATACATGCACAAAAGACTTTGGAAAAATATACATAATTACACAGCCTTTATATTAAAGAAAAGGAAAAAGACAATATTTTAGTCTTTATGTATGCCTAAAATTTTGCCGTTAAGTATTAGATTCTTCATTATCTTACATGAGAGACCATTTTGGTCCAAAGCTTCAAGAAAATATTTCTGAGCACCTTTCTCTTTATATTGGCTGCTTGAAAAGTGTGCATGTCTCTGGTGTGCCTATTGACTGAATATTAGCTTACACATCTGTAATGAAAAAAATTCTTACTTTTATTACTGGCACTTCTCTCCTTAATAAAGCATGCAGATCCATCTTCCTTTACAGAAAATATTGCACCTTCTAACTTTAGAAAAAGTTACAGAGAAAGAGTGAGAAGGAGAGAAAGGTGGAGCTGTTCAGTCTGAAGAAGTAAGGCCTTTGTGGGGATTTAGGAGCACCTTTATTTTTCATAAAGAGGACCTTCAAGAGAGCTCTAGAGGGAGTTTTTACATAGGCAGGTAGTGATAGGATGAGGGGAGTTGGCTTTAAGGTCAAGGAGGGTAGGTTTAGATTAGATATTAAGTTCTTTACTTTGAGGGTGGTGAGGTACTAGGACAGGCACTTGGTACTAGATGATCCTTAGTTCCTTTCCAATCCAAACCATTCTATAATGCTATAATAATAATTATGTATTTGTATTAAAGTGACTTGAACTAGGAAAAAAGTATGAGCTTGAGCAGAAATCCCAAGGTGGATGCCTAAATTATTTTCAGGGTTTTGACATAATCTCTGATTTGATTTCACAGAGTTCTGATGCTACTCTTTATGCTTCATCCAGTCATGTGATCAAAAATAGATTTAGGATTGTGAGAGATTTAGTCACATAGGAGATGTGCACCAGTGTTCCTTCTTCTTCAAAAATAAAAAATATTAATAAACAAACCAGCTGTTTTCATAAATTTAAAACCAACCAACCAGCCTAGAAGCCCTATGTATTTAAAGTATCATTAAAAGAAAAATTAAGCCTCTTCTTGTATTTTAACACTGGAAAGATGGTATGTCATATAGGTTTTTATAAATTTAGATTATTTTTAGGATATACTTTTGTCTTATCACTACCTTCCTATTATATTTGCATGTCTCCACAGGAGTATCCTACTTTGTTGGTGTAATTTATTTTCTTGGCTCTTGGCTGTGCAAATATATGAGAACATACTAATCTGACTGTATTTAAATATTTGTACTGTTGTTACTTCTGAACACTTTTTCTTGAGCTAAATGGGCATATAAACTCATTTTATGCAAAAATAGGTATTTAAAGACCAGATTAACTGATCCCTTAAAGTGCCTGTTTTTCTTTGTGGATGGGCTTAGATGTGTACAACTACACAGTTGGTAGTCATTAATCCATCCTCCGAGAATTTTGAAAAGTGAAATCCACTTTCAATACTTACTGTCATGTGTTTGACATGCAAAAGAATCCTTATTTTGCCAAGTATGAAATAATCTATTTATTGGGTAGGAGATTTTTTTGTGATGGTGGGGTTATTTTTATGTATGTTCATGCATTTGCAGCCAACACATAGTTTAGAATCAGCATGTTTGCCATATAAATTTCTATAACTACTCTTTCACAGGGTATTCAGACACTACTGTTCAGTAAATCAACATAAAAACCCCAATTAAGAGTAAAATTCTTCCCTTGTAAACATGCTTTAAAGAACTGGAATTTCTTGCTTTCCTAGTGGTATTTAATAGTCTTGGCAAAGTGATTTTTTGAATCAATCAAAAAAACTTTGATTGATTTCACCATGGTCATCAAGACACTCTTAACTATTTGCAGTTCACCTTAGATCTTGTGAACTCTTTTGTGTACATAAACTAGGGATATGCCATCTACATGCTTCAGAACGAGTAGAAAAAATGAAAAAAAGAAATGCAGGACAGTCTTCCTTTGTTAGTGTGTTGTTTTGATGACTTCTGAAAATAAAAGAGAAACATATATTTAATAAAAACATTTAAACTCATTCCAGCATCTGAGATCATATATTCAGGACCACTCCCATCTTGCTTAGGTGCTGGAAGAATAACTAAGCCTATCTTCTGATTTATGAGGAGTTATTTTAAACCGATCCTTGCAGAAAGCCAAAAGAGAGTTAGAGCTATGATCCAACATTCCTATTTACATAGAAATAACATTTTAGAAAGCTCAGACCATGATGAGAGAACATTGCTGTTATTCCAGTATTTCTCTGTAGTATGAAAGTAGAGTTCTTCAGTCTATGATTTCCCCTGAGGATAGAATTGCTTATGGACTTCAAGTAATTTGGAGAGCAGGAGGGTCTTCTCCTATTAAGAGTAAAAAAGTCCAAAATCGAGTACTTTGTGTTAACATATGTTTTTCTTCTGCAAGTAATGTACTTCCCAGAGCCATTATCAATGTTTATATGTGACATTATAACACACAAGTAAATTTGCATTTTGCCTTTTGAGATATTATTGCTTCTGTATTTATAAGAAAATTTGATCTCTTCAATCAAAGGTATTAAAATATTTATTAACGCATCCTCTACCTATCCTATAAATTGTCTTTCCTAGTAGAATGCTCTTTCCTCTGAATCCTGTTCTTCTGTGCTTAGTAATGATACTTTTATTCATAAAAAGATATCAATAATATTTTGCTACTGTGGTATTTATACCTAATGTAAAGGTTCTTTGACTATCCATTGATTTCCTCTAGGAAGTAATGGGTATAAAAAATTATTTGATGAAGTACAGTGTATCTACTTAGGCTAAGCTCTCCTAGATGCAGCTCCTTTAATTTCTGCTGTCTCCATCAGCAGAATTGCTTGTAGCAAAGATAAAACATCTTCTATATAGTTTTAAAAAAATATATAGTGGCTATAAAGCCACTTAAGTATATTGTACATAAAGTAAACTTAGAATTTAAAATTTTTAAGCAGGTCCATTTTTATTTCTAAGTCACTGCTTACAGGCCAAGACTATTAGAGATGAGGCACTTAGTTTAATGACTGAAAAGGAAAGTTTCTTGTAGAGTATTTGCTTATTCTTGCTTAATTTTTTTAATATATGTTAAGCTTTGGGTTTATTCTCTTTTTATTAGTTGTTTTCTTTCAAAGATATTTTGAGGCCACAAGGTTTGCCTGGACTAATTGTTTATATTATAAAGCCAGCCCACAAGAAGGACTTTGACAAAAACAGATGAGCTCTGGGCTTAATGGAGAGGTGGGAGACAGCTATCTACCATATCACATTTTGCAAAAAACAATTTTCAAGCTAGAAAGAAGACCAGCTGCAGAACCAACAGCAGAATACTATATTGTATTTTATTTTCTACATTCAAATACCTTTTTTCTTCCTTTGTCTTTTTTTTTTTTCTCACCACAGAAGAAACAGCTATTTTTAGAGCAAACATAATTTTAATTCTTTTATTTTTCCAAGTTCCATAAATGTGTGACAATGTTTTATACAATTATGTGGTGCATAATAAGCACTTCTAGCCCTATTTTTTTTTTTTATTATTTATGCAGGAGAAAAAATGTGTTGCAAATGCCATTTCTTTCCTTTGTCAGGTATACAAACTGGTCTAAATTTTTTTTTTGGTAAATTATTTCACACCAAAGGTGCAAAATCTGAACTTGTGAGGTAGCCAGTACTCAAATTTGTATATACTTCCATGATAAAATTTGTCAAATGAAATATTTTAGATTGTATTGCCTGATACATGTTTTTGTTTTTGTTTTTAACTAGTGAAAAAGGCCATAGATTTTAAATCTAGAGGATTTAAATTGTTTCCAGGGAAAGACAACAGCAACAAGTTTTCTATCTGTGAGTGTACTCCTTTTTGTTACTTTTTCCTAGTGCAAGAGTGAAGTTTGTGGTGTGCTGTTTGTGTGTAATTATTTATATATTCTGATAATAGAACTGGTTTCTCCAGTCTGCATGGTGGATTTTTTAGTTTGGTTCTACACCAAAGACAGCCTTTCTATAAATCTGGCATTGTATAGACATGTTATCTTGTCAATAATTTTGCAGTAAATTTACAGTATTTGAAAGGAAACAAATATTCAGCCTTCTAGGTGTCAGCTCTAAATTTAGCTCTGAGTAAGAGATCAGTTTTTTTAATTGAACATTAGAAGTAACATCAAATGCTGTGCAAACTATAGCATATCCTCATTTACAAGTGCACAACCACATATAAGGTCCCTAAGTTTGCACATATAAGGTCATTAAGTTTGACATTTTAACTGATTAACTAGGTGTAGCTTTAAAAATTCTGGAGATGCTTGGTGCCTTCAATTTTAGTTACAGAAATTAGAAACTCAAAGTGCTTGACATCTCAGTGGACCAAGTCCTGATTAAATCACAAGGAGTCAGGCAACTTTCTAGCACAAATTAAACAGGTGTGTCTCTAAATGTATTGAAAGGATGCTTTTGAAAAAGAATGTGCCATTTTTATAGAGGCCTTTTTGGAATAGAACCACATTTTAAATATTTAAAAGTAAATAAAAAGGACTAAATGTTTAGCATATGTTGGATTATACTACATTTCGTTACTCTTCACAGGACTGAAAGGATTTGCTTTTGAAGCTCCCTAGGTTGGACAAGTTTGAATTAATATTTGTTTAAAGTATCTGTGATGAATTCAGTTTGTAGAACTTAGCAGTGTTAGCATATGTTTTTATTTTCAGGGCTAGATTTTAAACTGTCAAGGTATTATTTTTTTAGACAAAGATATCTCCAAGTACCATGACCCTTTAGCATTCACCAAGTCAGAAAAATAAAGCAAAACACACTTCTGTTAAATATTTGTAATGTCATCCATTGCCATATTCAACTTCTCTGTAAACTGCATCACCTAAATAGTTCTGTAAGACATTTCTGGTTTACTTGAAAACTTTGTATCAAGATATTTAAAAACAAATATTCTTTTTATACGTTTTGGGTGAATGGAAAACAAACTGATTATGCAGGAGAAGTAACAGTAAGATAATTGCAGTAGTGTTTATAAAGTACATCACTGAGGCCTCTGCCTAATGGCCCATATGTGATTCTGTAGTTATAAATAATATTACAACAATAATACAATGGATGATAAAATATATTATTTTGCACTAATCATTACATTTTCTACTATATAAACTTTAACAGGAATTCCATATTTATAATGAAATACCAGATACTCATGATATCCAAAGTTGATTGCTATGAAATTAGTGATGAAATTTATCAACGTATTATTGAAGGTCTTTAGATAATTTGTTTTCATATTCTATATGAAGCTGGAAATTTCTTTATATTTTTTGTTATTGATTATGCAGAATAGATTACATATATGAGTCAATAATAAGTGAAGGTGAAAACCTGGGTGATTTGTACCTTTAGTGACCATAATCTTGTCATAAATAGATAGCTAAGGTTTTATATTATAGTTTAGCATTTGATTCTCTAGTCACTTTGGTAGCTTAGAATATTGAAGAAATAGTATTTTGTAGGAAGTTTATTTATTTGGCTGTTGACAAGATAATTTTCTCAGTGTGCCCTCAGCTGGGCCTAGTGTGACAGTAGTACAATGACAGATAGGGTCCTTTGAGAAAAACAATAACCAACATTTTACTGTTAGTGAAAATAAGGATAAGTGAATATCTCTTTTACATTATATCTCTTATTAGTAATGTCTTTAAAAATTTTTTTGTCTAGCATTCTCATCTGTATGTCCTTTCATCATTTTACACATTTTTTGGGTTTTATTTAATGTATCAGTTGTATAACATTCAATTGTAATGCACAGGTGATTTTCACAGAGTAAAGCCAGAAGATATTTCATATAATGATGCACTTTGAAACAAATAGGCATCAGCTTCAGTTTAGAAGTGTTGACACTGACAAATGAATTAATTGGTGGATATAATTCAATCTGGATTTGAACTGTGGATTTCTTGATACCAGTTTCATGACCAGATCATGAATGAATACTTTTCCTAGATGCATTTAATTTACTACAGGAAACCCTTCAATTGCTTATTGTGCACAAGCATCTGAGGTGTAAAACAAAAGTATATAGACAGATATCTGTGGAATTACATAGGGCTGTAGACTGAAAAGTCAAGCATTATGTCTATCAATACAAAAATCCTAAACTGTGAAATTACTTTTCATTAGGCACTTTACAGAAACCAGAATGGCTTCAAGATTGTGTAAATGTATTTTGGAATTGGGATCAAATTAGAAATTAATATCTACCTATAAAATTTTTCTCTGTATTATTAGTGGAGTATATGTCTTTATTTTTTAAATTTAATTATTTCATAGATTTTCTTTAACATAATCCTTTATATTTTTGTTTATGAGTATTGATAATTCCATATATTATAATTTCAAATTATATCCTGTAGAATGTTTCTAGGAATGAAACTTTATCCAGAAAGTGTTGAAAACCAATAGGATTTTCAAGCTTCCATTTCTGGGAGAAATCAAAGTGTATAATAGTTCTTGTGTCTTGCAATCCAGCAGAATATTCTTTTTATACGAATATTTGCTCTATTACCTGTGTATGGGGAAAAATTATGTACAAAAATAAAAGAATTATTTGAAATATTAAAATATGAACTATAATAAATAGAGATAATATTGTTCAAACACTATTTTTTACAGTAAAAATTTCTTCTGTATGCATTGATTTACAATGCGTGGCCAAATGGCACTGTTATAATTTCTAGAAAATTATCAGATATCATGAATAATTTTTAAATTATAGTTTGAATATATATTTAATGTCAGAAAAGTTTGAATGTCTTCTATTTATATGCAGGCTACTTTTGATGATTCTGAGTTTCTCACATCTCATAATGAAGCCTCCAATATTTCAAAGAGAGCGTTAAATTCTAAATGCTTATCCAACAAGATGGCCTTGACTGCTTTCCATGCAGTCTATGGAATGGTAGCTGTCAGATATATATAGATATATTTCAACACTAGCATGAATTTGGGTTTCTCTATCTAATATGCTTTCATCACATGTACATCTATTGGAGGAGGAAAAGGCTGAAATCTGAAACCAGGATGCAAGACTCCTCCTGCCCCAAAAGTCCCCTGAACACAGAAAGGCAGAGATTGCCTTGCAGTGTTTTTAAAGCAACCTTTGACACGTTACGGGTGTCTTGGGACAGAGGAGGGGAAATGCTGTGGTTCCAGCTGACGAGCACTGAGCTTGACAGGCTTTTTGAGCAGTGTGCTGTGCTGAGATGTTCTCTGCTTAAGCCTGTACAACATTTGCCTTTGGCCTTTGTCTTCCTCAGGGGTACCAAACCAATTCTTCCCTTCCTGTGTGTGTAAGAAGACAAATTTCAAGGAAGAGAAACACCCAAGGATTCTGAATTATATTTCTCTTCATTAAAAGCTGAAAGTTAATGAACAGCCTTTAAAAGTATAGTTAGAATCTACTTTTTTTTTTTTTTTTTTTTTTTAATCCAACAGTCTGGTTACCCTAATTACATGCAAACCTTTTCTTTAAAGGGAAGTAAAATTCTGATACTGCAAATCCATTGGGCTGGTTCACCAGTAATAAAGATTAATAAAGGTTAAAATATTTCCCTGCTTAATACAAATTACTTGGCCTCATGTCAACTTTTTTTTTTTAATATTTTTGTGTCAAGCCATGAATTTATCAAGTAATATCAGACCAGCATTCTTTGCTAATTTTCCGCTTTTGTGAATAGGTGGTTGAATATGCTGAGATATGATTGGATTGTTATATACAAATTTCTGGAAAAATACAGAGAATGGTTCACAGGAAGTTTCTGTCTGGAGATCCATTTTAGTTTATAGTAAGATAAATAGATAAATGTATGCAAATCAAACTGGCACTTTGAGTTTACCTTCAGATCACCATATTTTGGGTATATATCCATTTTCAATACTGATTAAGGACAATTCTCTCAGCAGGAGTTTACGCACTCAAGTTTTATTGCAATTCAAGGAGAAAAGGTCAGCTCTTAGTGGAGATGACATTTATTAGCGTATGTTCAGAATAAAATCTCACAGCCCTAAACCTGATGAACATTCCTTTAAATGTTAATGTTTCTAAAAAAATAATAAATACATTTCCATATGGATTCAATAATATTGCAAACAAAAAATAGCTGATTAATACATCTGATAAAAAAAACTTGTGGATTTTTCTTTGGAAAATAACCCAGAAAATACATACTTTGTTAATTATAGGGAGGACAAACTTATGTATAGAGTTGATATGGGTTATCATATTCTGTAGATAATTTGTTTTAAAAGACCTAAAAGGAAAAGGATATACTTTCATATTTGTTAATTGCTTGCCTCTGTATTTTCTAAAAACTTTGTTTCTTTATGTATTTTTTGTTTATTTTATTTTGTTGTTGTTTTTTTTTGTTTCTTTTTTTCCAGTAAATGAGGGAGGTATTAAGCAGGCGTCCAATTTGTGTCCAGATCCTGGAGAACCAGAAAATGGAAAACGGATAGGCTCAGATTTTAGGTAAAATATAAGTTCTATTGTATCATTTCTCTAACACTGAACTTGGAAAATGAATATGTTGAAAATGTATTTGTGTTGCTGAGTACTTTTTCAAAACTGGCCTTCTTAGTAAAAAGTGCACTATAATTCTGTATAAAATTATGTAATGCAATATAGCATATACCTAGTATGCTAATAGATAAAATACCTGCCTAGGAGAGATCATATATCTCTGAAAATCTGAAAAAATTAGGATTGAAGGTAAGTTTAGGTTATTTTCTTATGTAAATACTGTGTAAGATTTATAAATATTGAGCATACATGTTTTACTAAAGGGTTTTGCAAAGGACAAAGTAAAACTGAATACAACACAAGAAAAACAATAAAATCTCAGAGAGAAATTTCAGATCTTACAGAAATATTCATTCAGTCTAATAGAGAAATTACAGTCCCTACTGTATGTTTTCAGGAACCCAGAAATTCTAAATATGCAGATGTATTTCCTTAGTAGTCCTCTCATTGGCCTAGAACTCTTAATACAGACCATTTTTTTATTATTTTTTCTTCAATTCACAGCTATCTTTGAAATTCCTTATCTTGTAAGATAAAAAAGGCTTTCAGTATTCTTTCAAAATATTCTCTTGTTTTATCAGTTACCTTGGCTCCTAATTCCAGTATCACCAGTGGTTAATGAGTAGAGACATAAAAAATGAATTTTTAAGAACGTTTTGGATTAATTTTAATCTGTTTTCTGAATTTCTGATTTTTTCCTTTTCAATTGTTGAACATTTATTTAAAAGGGTTAACATGCATATTATTTTATATTTGACATAAAAAGACACTTCAGACTGTATAAAAAAAACTATGTTCTTGTTTCACGGCATATGCTAATTTCACATTATGTTTATAAAACATGAAACACCTTAATGATGAAAGAAAAAAGAAAGAAGTAGAAGGCTGATAATTTTAAAATTAATTGGTTTTGATACATTCAAGTTTGATTTCTATGTATTTTGTATTGTGCATATCACACAGCACACTTCTAAGCATTTGAAGGGAACTCAGAGTAATCTGAATGTACAAAGATTTTACAAAATTATGATTTTTCATTCTTTTACATAACTTCTTGTTCCTTTTTGTGTGTGTGTTTTGTCTTTTCTCCTTGTAATCAAGGAGACACAGGACTGAAACACAGGACTGAAAACTGCATCCTAAGTAAATATGCTAGCTAGCAAACAGTTATTAAAATTTCTTAATTTTTCATGTCTCCCTATTTCTATAGTTTTGAGAAAAGCAAAAGCTCAATGTGCATCTGAGAAAGCTTTATAACTAATTTTATAAAAATGCAATTTCTTGTGTTGGCTTTCAAAATAAAAAACCATATATTTTCAGAGAAAAAAAAAAGGCTGTATTTAACTATAACACTTTCTAGAATCATTACTTTGGATGATATTTTGTGTTTTAACCTCAAAAATATGGCTTGAGAGCAGCAGCATTTGACAGACAACCTGCCAGCTCTTTTCTAGTGTTAGCTCTGCAAGTGATCATGAAAAGACCTACTTACAGAAATTATTCTAGTTAAACTTATGTGAGGGCAGTATCTTGAAAAAGATATGATGATGATCATGCCCTCATCTTTCTTTTTAAAACAAAATGTTAGGATTTCAGTTAGCATTATTTTTAACTGTATACTGGGATGATGTATCAGGCTTTCCTATTTCAAATGTATTGATGGGAAAATGAAAGGAAAAGGCATTCAAATTACTGAACAATAGTATAAAAGATCTAAACTACCAGCATCAATGTCTTTTACAGTGTTTCTTTTCCCTAATTTCTCATTAATCTTGGTGATATTTTTTTATCTTAGAAGTCCCCCAATAATCTTTCTTAATTTATACTTGTAAAAAACAGCACTGGTGCATATTAGTAAAACATGTGCATTTAACTTGGATTGTAAACTTCATACATTGATAAAGGTATTACAGGACACAAAATCAGACTAAAAATTTTCAGCAGATTTAATAAAATGCCTGTTAAAATTAACCTGGTTTCAATTCCTGACATTATGATAATGGTTGTTCAATTGCTTCATAAGCATCCAAAGTAAGAATGTTACAAATTATTGTTGTGTTACATTTACTTAAAAGCATCTAGTACCATGGAGAATAGTTTTCATTCTGGCCTATACCTGGCTGAAAGATAAATAGCACACTTTCACCTTTTCCTTCATGAAGTCACTGTCTCTGTAATGAAGGAAATAGCTTGAATTTAAGCTTGACTCTTTATTCCTTTCTGAAAAGAAAGTACAATTCCAATTGCAATGCCTTCATTTGAAAACATAATATTTTGAAGAAGGGTTTAGATCTATCTCTACTAACATCAATCAAAATTTAATTTCTGTACAATTTAATATATTATAGAGAAGAACATGCTCTTGTCACATCTCCTTAGCTTTCTTTAAATGTGAAGGTGTAGGTTTGGAAGCATTGTATTGCAGTTTTACTTCTGTTCTGATTAAAAACACTACCTGCTCTCAGCACATTAATTTCCTCTTACATGGTTCTTGCACAGATTTACAAAATCTCTAATGCAAGCTCTTAGACAAACTAGAGCATTCCATGACATTATTTGGGGCCTGTAATTCCATGTTTGTCCTTTTGGATATTTTTTCTAACATTAAAATTCCCCATAGCTGTATTTTGGGGTATTAAAGGCATTGTTTCTGATGCTAGATGCATATTTGAGCATACAAGGTTTTTGCATGTTGAAATAAAGTCAAGAAGACTTATAGCTGCCAGCTTTTCGTGTATTGAAAAAAAAAATTCTACTTCAGAAAGAAAACTTCCCATCCATCCCTAGGAGTTTCTTAAAATTTCAGATACAATAGTGATTATTCAGCTAGAATTTACAATTTTACTTTACTTGTCAACCACTGCAATAAAATCTTTTTAAATCTAATAATAAGTCTTTCTCACGTGTCCAGTTTTATAATGAATGCCGCTATGTAAAGATATAAGATGTAATAGATCAATGAGATAAAAGTTTTCACATGGTTTTGTTTCTACTTTTCGTTATTTCTAGTGGAATAAACATATCCATATTCATATCCTGAATTATCCTTTAACAGGCGTTTTTTTATAAGGCATACATGTTCCTTCATCACCATCTCAAAGTTCTATCTTCATGGGATGAATCAACAAGGCCATCTCTATCCCTCTACCTCTGTAGTGTGGTCCCACTAGGATTTAAAGATTTAAAGAATTCTGATCAAACCTGTATCACAACAAAGCAGTAAAAACTGTTGTAAAAAAATGCTGGTATAGTCTTAAAAATATACATTCTACTGACAGAAGGAAGAATATGAAGTTTATGATAAGGACATAACAAGTCCACGTAAGTCACTAAAAGGTTGAATTACAATATAGTTAATGATTATATCATCTTTCATTTTATATAATAAATTAATTTGTAGTTCTTTTCTTTGGAAGAATGAAATTCAGAATTAATTGACTAGATTGACTAGAAGTTTCACATTTGATTTTTCTTAAATCTTCCCTGAATCACCTATCCTTCTCTGCAGATATGCAAGGTGAGCTTCTAGACTTGGAAACTTGAAGCCAAACATCCTAAAAATGAATCAAACTTGGTTTGCAGCTTGAGATATGAGTCTAGTTTATGGGGGATTTGTGCACCTATCACATTTTAACTGTTAAGTGGATCCTTTGTCAAGAACAAGTGTCTGACAGTACAAGCTTTGCAAGAAAAGATTGCACTTTTTTTTTAAAAATGACTTACTAATGACTTCCATTGTGTCAGGAAATTTAGTCATCAGTTTAGTTGTTTTCAGCACACAGTAAGGATTTTTCTTGGTCAGAAATTTGGAAGATTTAGATATTCTAACATTATATCATGGAATCCTAGCATTTTGCAGTAATATTTCCATGTACAAACTTATCTGTGAAAATGTTCCTATGGATGTTCTTGAGAGAGAGGCTGTGACAGCTTAGGTCTCATACAGTGACTCAAAGACAACAGTAGAACTTATCTGTAGCTTGCACATAAAAAATATATGGATCAGCAGTGTGTAAAAAGTTGCCAGGTTAAAAAAAATCACTGTTCTTAATATTGAAAACTTACATGTCTTTACTTTCTTTTGCTGCAGACAGAAGAAAAAATATATGTGTTGATCGTGTCTTTATGCTAGGATTAAAATATATCCTATTGCTAAATTAAAAATTTGATAGAGAGGGACTTTAAGAACTGATTAATTATTTCTGGCTGTACATTTTCTTCTATGACTAAAAAGAGTGTCCTCTCTCAAATTTGTTCAGTTGCAGGCATAAAATCATGAAGATGGTTTTGATTCCTTGCATAATTGATTACTTTTCAATAATAATTTTAAAAACTTATCAAATAATGGAGAAGAAGAACCCAAAATGAGGTAGTTTGCCACAGAAATGCCAACTGTTACAATAATACTATTTAGTATAAACTTCACATGAAGTTCAAAATTTTAAACTTTCTCATCCTTTAGAGGTCCTATAGTTCATTTTGGACTCTTACTGCTTTTATTTTCTGCTGTTTAAAGAGAAATCACAAATTTGAGGCAAATGATGAAAATTTTAAAAACAGATACGAACTTCAAATTTTGTTCAGATTTGTATACTAACTCCCTTATTTGATACTTGTTTATACATTTTCCTAATAAAAATATATCCAAAATTTGGGGTTTTTATGAAAATGCAAACCTAATGGCAATCATCTTTTGTCTTATTAGAAACAGGAATTTGCAGATAAAGTTACTGAAAGACACTCAGGTCAAGCATTCATTTTTTGAGTTATGAACTGCTTTAGTGCATTATGTTATATAATGCAAAAGTTTTGCATTAATTCAGGACAAATTAAGCAGTTTATGTGAGTCATAGAAATATTGATTGGAAGGTCCTTCAGAAGGCATCCAGTCCATCCTCCTGCCCAATGCAGGACTAGTCAGATCAGCTCTGGCTTTGTTTAGATAATCCTGAAAACTCCAAGGATTAAAGATTTAACAAGAGTTTGTGTATGCTGTTCCAGTTCTGCTTTCCTTTATTGAAGGAAATTTCTTGTAAAGTAAAATCTGAATCTTCCAAATTGTCCCTTGTATAATATCTGGCACATTTAAAAAAGTTTGGCTTCATTATCTTTGTAATGGATCCTGAAATTGTTATGGTCTGCTATTAGATAGTACCTTAGCTTTTTCTTTGTCAGACTAATTTGTCAGTATCAGACCTTATGTTGATTTCCTGTCGCTCAGATTATTACTGTCCACTAGCTGAATATGAAGAGATTGAATTCTTACTCTTTAAGAACAGCTGCCAAGCAGATTTTTCTTATATATTGATTCCGTGTGTGTTTTGTCAGCTCTCAAAGCCCACTGCTGTAAAAAGTCCTCTCAGAAATGTTGTTGATGTTGAGCACTGAGATACTGAGCACTGCTACATCTACCACTGGGCTGTGCAGCCAGTCATTTTGTCATAGAAGACAATGAAGTTGATCAAGCATGACTCAACTTTGGTAAATTTGTGTATGTGCTCTTGATTTCCTGTTCATGCTTTACCAGAGCACATGTTCTTTCCAGAGATCAATGTAAGATTCCTAGCATCTCCTTGCCCTTTGTAAAAGTTCATGTAATGTTAGCCTTTCTATGATCAGTCAGAACATCTCATTATGGTTTTTCGTAGATGATACCCACCTTGCACAGACTCAGGGAGATTTTTCAGCAGCCTTTGGTGAAAGATATCTGGCCACCTGGCCTTGAATACAGCTGTTTCCTTTTTCCTGTTGTTTCCAAGTATTGGCTGTCCCTCTACTTCACAAATTATGTCATGATACCTAGGAGCACATCTGCTGTAGAAATTGATGAAGAAAAGGCATTTTGTGCTTCTGCCTTTTCCATATTGGATTTCAGCACCACAAGATTGCTTCATCCATTTACAAATGAACCCAGATTGTATATAAACTTGCTTTTGTGACTAATATACCCAAAGAAGCATTTTTGCTTTACCAGTGTGCCTTACTAGTCTTAGCTTTAGCTAGGGTTTCATTCAAAAGTCTAATTTAGTTACCCAGAGACTACTAAATTAGTAGATCCAGTTCAGTAATGACCAGAAGATGTGCTACAAATGATTCCTGTATTCTAAAGGTTTTCTCTGAGCATTAACTTTACATCACTTTGTGTTAGCATACTGAATTCAATTGCCATTGACTGCATCCACAAACAATTTTTTTAAATGAATATATTCTGATTCTGAAATTTTATGAGATTTTCATTTTATCCTTGATATTTTTTTCTTTTTTTAGTGATGTATATCTATATTGTATACCATAATGAACAGCTTCATAATTATATCATGCTTCAGTTTTCTTGAGATTTTCAAAGCAGAAATAGTCTACTTTTAGGGGACTTCATCTAGTAAGCAGTTTGGACCAAATGTAAGTCAGGACATCAAACTATCCTTATTTTTTCACACTATTTTTGGTCATTTGTTCCCACAATCTGTTTTCGGACTACTCTACCAGTTTTATCTAAAATAATACCTGCCCACAGTTCAGAGGTTCCCCTAAAACCAGCTTCCACAATCTGATTTTCTCACTCCACAATATTTAGTTCTCTAACATACCAGAAGGCTGAGATCAGATCTCTCACAGGTCCTCCTACAGTACCTCTGTATATGTAATAGATGTCATCAATTTTATCCTATCAAGGTTCTGTCTTTGTCCTATACCACAATCCTTCCATCATCTGAGATCCTGTCAAAGAGAAAGAAAATAAAAACTTAAAACCCTACTGAAATTGTTGCTATGTCACACATCACACAAACCCTCATCAAACTCTTGGCCTATCTTTTATTTCATTTTGTTTTAGAGCTAATGATTTTTTCCTGGTAATTTGCATGTCCTGTTTGAATCTTCATCATATTCACTTCATGGGCCTCATGCACCTGCCAATGGAGGGAAGTGACATTTTACCCTTTTTGTAGTCAAGCAATCAAACTGATTTTAGAGAAAGATGAATTTCTAACTGAATAACTCTAGCTCACATATTAAAGGTATTGGAAAATATTGTCATCAGAAACAAGAAGAATCTCTCCTTTGATCGCTGTGTCGGTCATTCACTTAAGAGTTGGACTCCATGATCCCTGTGGGTACCTTCCAACTCAGAATATTCTACGATTTTGTGATTCTCTGACACTAGAAAATTTGGAAAGAATTGGAAGAATTTCCATTTTTAAGAGTGTATAGACAGATAATGGCAGCAAAATATTAAAAAATGGTAATCTTGACTATGCTTTTCAGTTCCTCAGGGACACATTTTCTTAATATTTTCTTGACAAGCTCTCTATTATTGTCTTTTTTTAGTTGATCTTCCATAGGAACTAATCTCCTGCTCTTCTATTTTCTTTCTTAGACTGGTACTTTATGATCTGCTTATCTAATTGCCCTTAGTAGGTCTCACTCACACAGCATATATGTCAAAGATTTTGTAAATTATCCAGTCCCACTCTGAGTCCAGTCATATGCTTATGGTCATATGCTATTAAATATCAGTTTAATATCAAAACTAATTCGGACAAGTAAAGTGGACTTCATAAATTTATACTTTTGTAGATGATAGAAATAATTATCATGCTTGTACAGTCTTCATAATTATTCAGACCTCTGGGATGTTTGCCTGTTACAGTTGCTTTTTTTTAACCAAGAGTTTAATTTTATTTGTAAATGGTGTACTTCCTGCTCAGCATTTCCTCTTTAAATCACTCCATGGCTAGTTAAAGGAAATATATTACCGTGTTATTTTTCTTCATGTGTTCCTTTTTCTTTTCCTGATAATAAAGATCCTCATGTTTTCTCAGCATGACTTTCTGAAGGAGATGATTATGAAAATCTAATCTTGAGAAAGATATTCGTGTCTTCCCAATTGCTATCCCTTGAACTTTCCTAACCATATAGTCCCTGTAGCAGCTGTGCATAACTTTTTAAATTAGTTATAGACAATCTTTGTGTTTCATAGTTTTGAACTATCCTCCAACTCTGTGATCTGCCTGCTGGGTCTTTTTCCTCAGTCACCTATAAAAGCCTTTTATCCTTACATTGCAAGGGCCTTTACATTATATTTACTTTCTTTATTTCAGTTTTTCACTTTTATATCTCCTTTTTTGGTGGATTCTGCAGCTTTTCTTTATCCCATTCTTTCACAAAAATTCTTAGTCAAACAGGAACTGTTTTGGAACAGTTTATAGAGCTGTTACCCACTGTCAAATCCTCCTTTTCTGAGATATCTGTTCAGGTGACTGTATCATCTTTCATGTCCTCATTTTCTTAGTATCTATGTCCCTGTAAGGCCCAGGTACTTCCCAGATTTCATCAACTATTTTGTGCTAACACTGTTCTTTTTTAAATATCTAACATTTCTAACTCCCTTAAGTTAATTCTTTTTCTGATAAGTATCAATTTTCTTTAGCAGCTTTTTTCATCATAGATTAATAGATTACCTGAAAAAAGTTATTCTCTGGATTGTGCACTCAGCCTTTTTCTTTTTCTCTCTGCCTTTGTGAATTGAAGAATTGCAACACTAAAATGGCCTTCCATCCATCCATCCATCCATCCATGGTCAGATAACTACATGGCTTACAGTGTTATACAGGAAGGCTGCTATATCAAACTCTTGGGGAGTTACTGCACATTTAATCTTAAAAAACCTAGAGAATTGCATTCAGAGTGTAGCCAAGATCTTGTAAGTCATATGTGTGTATAAAGCATTTTACACTTTGCAGCTGTGGCAGACAAGCCTTTAAAAACAGCAGGCTGAAATTATGAAGTGTGAGGTACTGATATCAGAGAAAGGCTTGATGTATTGGATATTTTCAGCTATAATCAGGATTTGAAACCATAATGATATTTAAAGGAAAAAACTTAAGAATATACATTTATATATTGATTTATTCAACTTTTCTGGACTGAACAGCTCTTTTCCCTCTTCCCACCTACCCCCAATCCTCCTCTCAGAAAAACTTAACAAACAACAATAAAAAACAAACAAAACCAACCAACAAAAACAAACAAAAAATGAACCCAACAAACAAACAACAAAACAAAACAAACAACCAAAAACATTTTTCTGGACTTCTTGTTTTGTCCTGAGCTGTTTCCAGCACCAGATGTCAGCTTCATATGAGAAAGTATAAAACCTTTTCAAGCCAGCATTATAACTTCATAAATTATCACACCTAAACACCTCCAAATATGTTTCTAGAACTCTTTTATTTTCTTCCATTAATTTGAGAAACATATGCCAGCTAAATGAGCAAATCCTCACATTCTAGTAACTTTCATTTCTTGTAACTTATCTAGTAGATGTTACATTTAAAATCTTTTTACTTGCAAGAGTACAGCGACCACTTCTATGAAGTTGATTTCACTGCAAGTTTAATTAAAATCTTGACCTTCTAAACAAAATATAAAACAGTGCTATAATTAGAATTCTTAAAATAATACAAATTAATATTTTATACTTTTAATAATATATTAATTTTTAAATACAAGAAACATTATTAATATCTAGCCCTTTTTCTCTGGTATTATGCTCCACCTTCCAATGCCCTCCAGCTCAAAAGCACTAGATTTTCTCAAGAACAATCAGGGCTGGAAGACATTGACGGCATATTATTTATGTACTGAGGTTTTCACTGGGAGAAATAAAATGTTTATAATAGGAACTTCTCTTTCAGTCTTGCAGTTGACCTTTTGCCTTTTCTTCTAGGTGATTCCCTTATCACTTTCCCATTCTTTCCTAGCTTCAATGAACATAAATAACTATTTTTAGTTACACAATGTCTATATTTGTCAAATTTTTACTGTATGGAGGTCTGAAGTTAGGTCAGAAAATAGTCACCTGACCTCCAAAGGACTGTTAAAAGAGACAAACCAGCTCCAGCCAAAGTAGGCCCAGGGAGGGCTGAACAGTGTGCACTATCAGACTAGTACATGGCCTTCAGCATTTTACTATTGAGAGCAGAAATTTCTGGATTACACATTAGTATTGTTTGTCAGGACTATCATATCTAAAGGAATAGGAACAATGGACTGCTATCTATTTGCTAAAAATTGCTTATTTTTATGTCATTGTTTGATTTTAGCTTGGGAGCAACGGTACAGTTCTCCTGTGATGAAGATTATGTGCTACAAGGTTCCAAAAGTATCACCTGTCAGAGGATAGCTGAAGTTTTTGCTGCATGGAGTGATCATAGGCCTGTGTGTAAAGGTAAACAGAAATTCTTACCTTCACAGGGATTATTCCATTTGGCATCTATCCATTGTTTGATAGCCAATCCTATTCAATTTTTTGTAAGTATCTGAAATTTTAATCCTAGTGTCCTCACTTTCTTAATAAAAAAAGATTCTCCTACGCTGTTTTGTTTAACATGAACTTTGTATTTCAGCATGCTTGCTTCAGTAGGCGACTTACATTATAAATTTTGCTTCATAAGGAGCTGACACAAACCTATCACACCCTAATTATTAGAACTTATCAAGATGGATATCAAAATCGCAGTGATTAAATATAAAACCAGTAATTCATCAAGCTTCCTCATTACACATTTTATAAGCAGATAAGAAATTCTTGAGTTTATAATAGGTAAGTAGTGGAGTAACAAGTTTACACCTGGTTTTGACCCCAAGCAAATGGATAAAGGGCAAAAAATTCAGTGAAAGAAGAAAAGCACAAAATAATTTTGCTGAAAATATTTGATGACCTAATACAGCAGCAAGTGGTATGATGAATACCTGAATCATGGAATGAAAGTATTAGTGTGTAGGTACAGATCAGATATTAATATATAATGAAATTATTAATGCACACAAGTACACAGAATTTGTCCTAATCACAACAGGGTTTTCTTTTCTGGATTTCAAACTTAAAGTACTGGAATCAAGTGTCTGTTAGGAATATTTAAAATCAGTATAAATAATAGACATTGTGTGTCAAAGACAGATTTCATTCCACTGTAGAACAACATGGTTCCTTTGAGACCTTCACTATGAGGCTACACCAAGAAAAGGCAGCAAACAGAGCTCATAATTCTTCTGTAGCACACAGGCAAAGGAGCTGTGCTTTACATCCCAACTCTGCCCCAAAGGATGGACTCACATGTTCAGATGGAGCAGCAAATTTTCTAGAACACTCACTGTTTTTCCTCTCCTGACTTACTTCCCACATACAAGCTGCAAGAAGTCATGCAATTTCTTATTAAATATATAGACAAAAATGCTTGGCATTAGTGTTACTGGTGACCCTAATGTGTTCAGCAGCTGATCCTAAATGAGGAGCCTTCCTCTCACCTCTCTACCCTCTACTTCCTTCCAAGGAGCTGGTGTGAC
Organism: Ammospiza caudacuta; assembly: GCF_027887145.1. Taxonomy (NCBI): domain Eukaryota; kingdom Metazoa; phylum Chordata; class Aves; order Passeriformes; family Passerellidae; genus Ammospiza; species Ammospiza caudacuta. The sequence continues at coordinate 140,361,531 of NC_080593.1, forward strand.
TTTGAACACACTCATCACCAGAGAACTGCTTCTCTGAGGGTGGTACATTCTTTCTAGAGAGTAATGTCAGTGAAGGAACAAGCCTTCATCCAGCAGCAGCTGCATCCTGTGTCCAGTATTGATCAAATACATATGCTATGTGAAAGTGCAGTGCAACTCTCGGATTATTTCACATATCTAAGTGTCAATTTGTTTTATTCAATTATGCAAGGCAGTCTGTCAGAATACAGTGGAAGAAATAGTTCTTTAGCTTTTGCAGTTTATGTGGTGTCATAATAATCACTGGAGAAATTGGATGGGCTCATGTTTAGTTGAGGTTTCTTGTCAGTTTTACATCTTAATACATGAAAAGTTAACCAGTAGGGCATTCAGCAAAGATCTGAATATCAAGGAAAGAACAATAAAAGTGTTATTGACTTCAACAGACTAGGAATTTAGTGCCTTGAAAGCGTCACTTGAAAGCACAAAGGACACAGTTTATAACCTTTGTATTATTCATGACAGAGATGCAAGCTATGTAAATAAGAATATTTTTTTTACTGACATGCTATTGTAAATAACCATACAGACTTTGAATTGAAAATAAATACCCTTTGTAATCTTTAGAAATAGATAACACTGTTTTGTGTTAGTCTAACTTTTACAAGATTCATTTAAATTTTTCAGTGCTTTGGTCGTTGATTCAATGGGTTGTACAGGGGTTATAGAAGAAAAAAATGCTGACATGCCATACATCAACACATATGCACAAAAAACCCACCTATGCACAGTGATAAAGGTTTCTACTATTTAAATTTGTCTTTCAAGACACTAGTGAAGGTGGAATAAGTTAGTCTTTGAACAATTTTAAAAATAAATAGGGCAGATTCTGATACTGTATTTACTGTTTTTCCTCAAAATACTTTCAACATTTTTTAAGATTATAAGTTTAGACACAAGAAATCTATTTTATTTTGCCAGAATAATTAAACGTGAATGTTCTATTCTCTTGTAAAAGGTGGTTCTGTTTCTGTCCAGTGGTATTTTAATTCCTCATACCTTGATTAGTGTAAGTTAGAGATCAGTTTATGAACCTGCTACATGTGTTTTCCATGTGAATTAAAAGATGAACTTTCTTTTTGCAGTCAAAACTTGTGGATCCAATCTTCAGGGGCCTGGAGGCACTTTCACATCACCCAATTTTCCATTTCAATATGACAGCAATGCTCAATGTGTGTGGGTCATCACAGCTATCAATACCAATAAGGTAAGTTTAACATTCTGGCTTTTCTTGAAAAAAAACCCCAAAACAAACAAATCCCTCCCTCCACCTCCACCCCCCCAACCCTAAACCAACCAAACAAAGCACACATTGACCATAACACTTTTCACTAATACGATTTATCTCTACAGTCCAGATTTTGTACTAGGTGCATTTCAGATATTTTTAAGAAATGTCTGACACCAGATGACTATGGACAGATGTTAAAACCTCTTGTTTCCCCTAAGATAGTTTTAGTTTTTGTATGCCACGTAGATACTCTCATGTTTTTTATGTCATTCTCCAACTTAATTCCCAGAAGCAACTCTCCAATGGTATGAGGCAATTTCATGGGCCCACTAGTATTGTGTTATAAGTGGAAGAGCTATTTTGTGTGTGTTTATATCATGTTTGGCCTTTGACTGTGTGAGAAATCACTGAAGTTCCTGAATTCACTTTCCCTTTGTGAGGAACTGCTTTGAAGATGTTTATCCTATTGTCTGAACCATTGTAATAAAATCCCATGTACTTTATACCTATACTTTAAAGCAAAAGTACTGAGAGTTCTGATAATGTCAAATGAGTCAAAGTGGAGCAATTAAGCTAAGTTATGACACCAGTTGTCTTTAATCTCAAGAACTAAACACCTGGAAGCAATGGCTATATTCTATTTGCAGGTGTATCAATTTGCGTGAACTGAGTGTAATGGACTTGTTTAGACGTAATAAAACATAAATTAGCTGTGCAGCTCAGGAATGTCTTATGAAAGACTATCATCATCTGTGTTTTCTGGTACAAGGATATGTTTTACCTCTAAATTTTGTTTTATATTGCTATCTGCATCACACTCCATTAACTGCTCAGATAGGCCTATAAGGCCCACTCCTTTACACCTGAATTCATTAGAGGACTCAGTGAAAACCTGACTATTTTCAAAATTTCAAAACCCTTTTAGCTACACTGGTGTACTTTTCACTCTAATTCTGCAAAGTCCTGTGTGGAAGCCATCTTTATGTTCCACTTCAGTAAAGGAAAAAAGGATATTTATACAACTGATTAGAATTTTATAACCAAAATTATAAATGTGTTTAGGGAGGAGGTAATTTTTTTGTTTGATCCTTGTTCCCAGGACTACTAATCAAATTAATCCAATTTATAGGTCATAAAAAAAGTGTGAACAGTTCTTGAAAAATTATTCAGTCTCTGTTCCACAGATGGGCAAAAAGTTGAAAAGTAATATTAAAGATTTCTTATCCCAAAGAATTTTCCTATTTTTATTTCTTTAATTAAAAACTGCTTGTGAGCAAGATGAAATCTGTATACATGTCTAGAATTTCTGAAAGTTTTGTCAAATGTGCCAGCTGAATTTAGTATCATACCATTTGAGGAAATGAAACACAGCTACCACACATTGTACAAGTTCTCTAAATGGACTGAAAATCTTCAATGAGCAGTTGAATGAATTTAAGACCCATTAGGCCACACTTTGCACCAAAGGCATGTCTACATAAAAAAAAGAAAGGCCAAATAAGATTTAGACATTCCACCATTGGTAGAAGGAAACCCTTGAGCTCACAAACTGGTACATATTTACTGGCAAGTAACAGGTGACTGCAGCTTTAAGATTTTAATGACATGGAGCTTGTTAAGGATTACATTTTGCTGGTGATATTCATGTCTTAATGCTGCCTTCCTTCTCCCTCCCTGCCAATTCACAAGATGGTGACACAATGTTAGCTCAAAACCTCAGAACTTTGCTTTTACCAAAATTATTTTTATGGGAATATTTAAAAACATTATTACTCAAATTTCAAAGTCTTATTTTCCTTTGAAATTTCCACTTTCTGAATTTATAGAACTGCAGAAAATTAATTGAATAAATGTTTTGTCTCTGGTTGTCAGTGTGGTTGACAGAGTTACAGAATGATTGAGGTTGGAACGAACCTCTGGAAATCTTGTAGTTGAACTCCACTGCTCAAGCAGAACCGCCTAGAAGCAGCTGCCCAGACTTTGACATCTCAGAAGATGGTGTCCCCATAACCTCTCTGGGCAACCTGAGCTAGTGCTTGCTCACCCCACAGGGGAAACTATTTCCTGATGTTCAGAAGGAACCTCCTGTGTTTTAGTCTCTGCCCTCCAGTCCTGCCACTGGTCCCCACTGGAAAGAGTTTTGTTTCATCTTCTTTACATCCTCCCATCAGGAGTTTATAGACATTGAGATTCAGTGATCCTCTTCTTCTTTAGTATAAGCAGGCTGAGCTGTCTCAACCTTACATGAAAGAAGTTCCAATCCCTTAATCTTTTTAGTGCCCCTTCACTGCACTTACTCTAGTACCTTCCTGTCTTGCTTGTACTGGGCAGGTGCAATTGTTTTCCTTTCTCTCAAAACACTTGAAAAAAACCCAAGTTATTCCACATATAAAAATTCCAATTCTAATGAAAATAAAATTGGCCCTCTCTTTAGTCAGAGATCATTCCTGCTATAGTTCAAATAAAATATGCTTAAGCTTTATTCTACACTGATTTTTTTTTTTCATGAAACTGTAAATACTGCAAAATAGCATATGATCATATGAAAACTTTCCTAGTACCCGAACAGTTCCATATTCTTATATGGAACACCATATAAGAATACACACAGTTTTAATACTTGGAGATGAATCAGAACTCCTATATTTAACTTCTGGTGGCTTAGCAAAATACTTCAGTATATGTATGCTTCAGTTTGATTTTATTTACAAAGCAGAGTTTCAGTGGCATGAATGGCTACTGTAGGAGTGACTTCTCTAGGAAGAGATCCGAAGTGGCCCCCATATCAGACTGAGACAGTTCCAGCTGACTCCAAGACAGACCCACTATAGGACACCATCAGGCAAGCTGGTGGCATCTCTGTGATAATTTATTTGAGTAAGGGCAAAAAAGGGCTGTACAAGAGCAGCTGAAGGAGGTGAATGAGAATACTCAAGAGAAATAACCACACAGACACTACATGCAGAGCAGAAGGAGTGGAAGAAGGCACTCCCTGTGCTGGATCAAGGATTCCCCTGGAGCCTCTGTAGGGCGCCATTGATGCAGGCTGTCCCCCACAGCTCACAGAGTCCATGTGGGGCAGAGATCCACCTGTGGTGTGTGCAGGACATGTGCCTGAAGAGGTGGGTGTGCCTGAAGGAAGCTGTGCCCCCACGGAGAGCCCAAGGTGGATCAGGTTTCTGACAGGACCTGTGACCCCGTGGGAGGAGCACGCTGGAACAGATTTTGAAGAACTGCAGCCTTGTGGGAGAGACCCGTGTTGGAGAAGGGTGTGAAGAACTATTCCCTGTGGGAGGCCTCTAACTCTGGAGCAGGGAAAGAGCATGAGGAGGAAGGAGCAGCACAGATGAAGTGTTACAAACTGACTGCAGCCCCCATTTCACATTCCCCTTTGCCACTTTGGGAGAGAGGAGGGGGCAGAAGAGTCAGGAACAAAAATCTGAATTTGAGCCCATGAAGAAAGGGGTTGGGATGATGGTGGGTTTATATTTGTTCTTATTTGTCATTTTCCTACTCTAATTTTAATTGTCAGTAACTAAAACAAGTTTTCCCTAGATTGAGTTTGTTTTGTCTATGACACTAATTACTGAGCAATCTCCCTGTCCTTATCTTGACCCATGGGCTTTTTCATCCAGCTTTCTCATTCTGTGCTGCTGAGGGGTAGTGATGGAGTTACTTGGTGAGCATCTAACAGGCAGCTAAAGTTAAATTAGCACACCTTGCATATTTATCTGTCCTCTTAAATATTTAAATACTCTGAAGATATAATGTGAAAACAATAATTAAGAACAGGTCACTTATTTAAAATGAGATATGAACATTTAGATACAGCCATAACAAGGAATACCTGTTTGTTGGTGGTACATTAGTATTATACCAGTAATAAGAATACAAAGAAGTAATGTCAGGTTAAGCAAGAAATTTTATTTCAAAGTGTAAGTTGGACACTGTTTCTGAACTTCTGTAATCTACTACTGAAATTGCTGCACTCTGAGTTAGATTCATCATGGGCACATTGTAGTGCTAGGAACTATATTATAATAGTTTCAATATTACCCAGAAAATACTGTTCTTTGCATGGTGTTGGTTGGAATAATAGCTCTTTGATATTGCAATGAAATGCAGATACACAGGAATTATGGAGTTTTTTAACTAAGGAACAGATAAAAGGTTTACAATGTTATCTGGAACAATATTCAGGTATGTTTATAGTTTTCAGAAAAGGTGTCTTGCACTGATTAGAAGAACATTACGTTGTTGAGATTAAAAGAAAAAGAGATCTTTTCACAAGTTAGATCAATTTGTTTTTATGATATATTGAGGAACTTGCATGTATAAAGTCTTTGCTTATATAATCAGTGGTTTAACGTGTTTGGTTTTGATTCATGCTAAAATTGCCTTACTGTTCTGAACACAATATTGCTGGCCTTGTATGACTGCTAGAAGGCATACAAATTGGGAGAAATAATGGGTAAAACAAGTATTCATCGTGTCCTGAAGTAGAATTATAGTGGAGAATTTGTATCATAATTGTAGTGAAGGATCCAGGGGTGGATTTTTGCAATTTTTCGTAATTTTTGCTTTTGTTCTGTGTTGTGAAAATGTATTTTTGGATTTGATGTAGAAAACTTTGTTTTCTGTTTAATTTATTTAGGGATTTTTGGTTGTTCTGAGTGAAGATTTTATTTTGAATATGGATTTTAATGATGTTTTGTGCCTTGAAGTCAAAAACCTCATTGATGTATAAATGAAGATTTGTCATTAAGAGGTTTTTATAATGACTACAACAAATAATGTGATGATATTCATTATAAAATGACAATATTTACAATATTCTACATCACAGCTGTGAGAACCAGGATGACTTCATCATCCTGGTACTTCAGGGATGCTACTGGTTACATACTTTGCAGCAAAATAGCTATGAAACGAAGAATCTTTTAAGGGAGAATGCAATAGATGAAAGACCCTGAAAAGCTCTTTAACTCTAGTATAAATGGCTTTATGCAAGACTGAATCTAGATAATTTTCTCCCAAACTGATTTCAGAAATATGTTTGATAACAGCACCATATAGTTGAATGAAATGTTTCCCACTCAATTATCTGCTTCCTTATCTTTGTACTGCATTATAACAGGTATCTTGCCTCATACATTTAATTAGATATACTGTTCATGCCCAAGCCTTGTTGACAGTGGAGTACGGCCAACTGAAACCCTCAAGCATGGCCAGAGATGAGTTTACTATTGGAAAGTAGAATAAAAATTATTTGTGAAAGGAAAGTCATGTGGATGGACTCCAAATTAAAACTCATTGATGAAGGTGCACTGACACATCTGATGTTATCAGTGAGATCCCCATATTTTCATTGTTCTTGTGCATGTTTTCTGTATTCTTATTCTTATATTAGGATCCTGTTCTCTGGAGCTGATCTGTTTAAGAGAAAACAACTAATTTTTCAATAATTAATATTGTGATTAGAATATTTATAACTATGATGTACAAAGTTCTTAATAATCATTCAGTGGAGAAAGAAATATGAACAATTGATACATAACTTTACAACAGTGAAATATCGATAGCTGCCTGTATGGTATCACACAAACATATTCTTCAAACCTTCTCGATGCCTTGTACCTTGCTTTGTTGCCCTCTCAGGAGGGAAATTTCAAATTCTCTGTGAAGTTCAGTACCTGCAAATGTCTTTTCCAACAGTATATGATAAAGGAAATTATGGACAGTTTTCCCATTTCTGGGTTGTCCTAATATGTTTTCCATATAGTGTTTTATATACACCAATGAAGTGATTGTTGCCACTTTGATCCATGGCTACCCTGGAATCAACAAAAGCTTTGTTGATGAAAAATAGCAAAGCTTTAATTACAGAGATCTACTTGAAAGAACATTAAGGAAAATCATATCTTTCTGTGGAACTCTGAAGAAGCAACAAAATTTAAACTTTACTCGTCTTCAGCTGTGTTGCACATATTATTAATCCTTGGGTCCCTTGAAAAATTTCTTGTGAATATCTGAACAGAAATGAGAACAGTATTTTCTCAGTTTGGACTCCATTTCATTACATCTTTCACATCTAGTAAGGGAAATACCTGGATATCTTTTGGGATACTGTATAAACTCATCAGTTAGGTTCTGGGCCATGGTACGTATTGCCAGTAATTTATTCTGACATTAGGTAATGGGATAATTTTATGTTTACATAAAATTTTGAGTAGTAAACTGTATTTTCAAGATTTAATTCCCATCTCCTCCCCAATTCATTTTCTTGTACGTCTTTTCTCCTAAAAAATTAAAAACTATTTTTCTTTCATTGTTTTGTACGGAAAAAAAAAAAAAAGGAAGGAAGGACTACAAAATGATGAATTTTAAATTTAATGCCAGGCTAAAGTACCAGTGAAATGTGAATTAGGGATAAAATTAACCATATAAAAATACCAGTGAAATCTGAATTAGGGCTAAAGTTAACCAGAGTTCAAGTCTTGTGGATTATACTTGCTGATTTTTTTCTAATCCAGAGTGGCAGAAACACTGTGGAAAATGTCAGTGCTAGAATGGCAGACTTTCTGACAGATCTCAACCACATTCACACCACCATTCACATATCATTCATCACCAAACATCAAGAAGGAGAAAAATAAGCAAAAGGGTTCCTTTAAAAAAAAAATCAAGCTTTTTTTTTTAGAATTGTAAGAAGAAATTATATATGGTAAGCCAACTGCTAAGTTTAGACGGATCAGAAAACTAGGTCCTGGTTAGTTTTGTATGACAGGAATTTTTTTTTTTTTAAATTTACCTGTATGTTATCTTTTGTCATCACCATATTCTATCTTGAATGTATTTCAATCATAAAAATCTCCTTACTGCTTGCATAAATACATTCTTTAAAATGTATTCTTTAGAATATAGGTTTTTGAAAGTTTGACAGTGTTCACATTGTTATCCTTTTATCTATTGAATTTTGAAATAATTTTGAAATTAAGAATGGCATGCTTGAGAGCTGGGAGATAGCTGACTTTTGTTTTTGGCCTTAGGGTTCTTTTAATCATTGTACTTGCTAAGGATTTTTAGATTTTGGAAGTTGCGTTTTTTATTTGGTTTGTTGGGTTTTTATGTGGATGTCAGTTGTCTGTTAGGAAATCTATAATCTGAGTTTTGTTGAAATGGCAGAGCTTACTGAAAATTTATAACATCTGTTTCAAATTGCTGTAGTCCTTTACTTTCTAAGAAACTGTCTGAATAATTCAAAGTATCTGGGAAATTCCTCACATGACATTTTCTGCAAGTCTGGAGAATTATACTGAGGGAATATATTGCAACCATTCCTGAAATAATATTAAATATGGTTGTCATTTAATCACTTTGTATTAAAATAGTCTTTTTTTAAAGTATGTTTTTACATTCAATTCTTCCCTTCCTCCTTCCTTATGTCCTTAAGTTGCTGTTTTCTTCCTTCAAGAAAAATGAATCTTTCAATTTCTGAGCTTTCTTGCTTTTAGACCAAGCCAAAAATAAGCAAAAAAATATTCAGAAAAGCATTGAGTATTTACATTTAATTTTCCACAGCTGTGTTTTTTTGTTAACCATGTCAAAACTGTCAGTGGAACATTTCCTAAGCTTGCTGTTAAGCCTAAACCCAGTTGCCATCCATATTTAATCAGGTTAACAGCATAAATCTCAAGCAGGCAGGGTGCTTCAGCATTAATTCAAAGGTCCATTTCATGAAGTTTCTTTTGGTCAGGTCTGTTGGAACAAAGCACCCTGCAACTCTTTTTTTCAAGCAAATCCCTCAAACTTGGCATTTCCTAAGCCTAGTGTGAAGTTGTACTGTGGGTGTTACAGTCAGTGAAATGATTAAAAAAGTATGAACATACTCAACTCGCTCTAAACTTATATTTTCCACATAATTGTGTTCTTCATCCATTCAGATCAAAAAGGCTGCTCTTGTATTTATCTATATTAGATAATGCATTTTTATCTTATATGAAACTAGAAAGTACAAATGTATATTTTCGTTCCGTTCGGAACACAATAAATTTCTTTGTGGTGTTGGCTACGCTATTCTTCCATATTGTTCGTGTACATTTTGATCCAGTTAAAATATCTGAGTCACATATATACTACAGTTAAAAACTCTTGGAAATATATGTGGACAGAGGGGAGATTCAGCAGAATAAGAGCACAGTAGGAAATCCAGCTATTCCTATGCTAGGAAGCTAACAGGTTTGGCTATGAGGGAACATGCTAAGCTGTTAAAAAAGAGAATTTGGAGTCAGGAAGTCTGTGCAGTAGTAGAGGGATAAATGACTTGTCGCTTCATCCTGAAATTTGGCTATAGGTCTTCATTATGAAAGGAGGACGGGTTCATTATCTTAATTATTGTAAACTTTTTTTCCTGCTATGTCTGTGACTGTAGGAGTGATGTTTCACACTCTGAAAACATGAGCATAGGGAATGGGTGAGATTGTGCTTATTGCAATAGCTACAACAAAAGTAATTATTTCTCTTTGAGCCATTAGCAATAATAGATTTTAGCTGTTGCCTGTATCTACTATACCTGGAGCTATTAACTCCACCCTTCGATAAAACTTTATGTAAAATTAAATGTCAAATTTGAATTTTAGTTCTTTTTGATTTTTTATAAATTCCCAAATTTGGTCTCAGTTATGTCTCACACCAATTCTAAATGCAAACATTTTTCTTACTTTTACTTATCATGAGTATCCACACCCAAGCTAGAACTTTTAAAAAGATTTATGTATATGACTAAGAGACTTTGATAGCAAATTTCCAGTGCTTGTACTGTGAGCACTTGAGATATTTTGGTCTTTTTGGTTTGATGAATTTTTGGCACAGAACTTGTCACTTTTCTCCATGGTTGAGTTCACTTGGTTGGTCTTGTGAGTGATCTTCACAGGAAATTTTTCTGCTCAATATATACCTTTTTTGTGATATTAGACTGGGAAATAGAGCTGATAGTAGTTTGTTTGATTGTTTTTCTGTTTTCTATGATGGGACTCCTTCAAAGGCTCATGGCTACCATTCTGTGGTGTGATAATCTTGGCCGTCAGATGCTCACCAGACTGATCTGTAATGCTCCTTCCTCAACAGGACAGGGGCAGAAAATATGAAGAAAAAGCTCACAGATAAAAATAAGGACAGGAAGATCAATCCCTCGATACTCTCATATGCAAAGCAGACTCAGCTTGGCGAAATTAATAAAATTAACTGACAAATCAGAATAAAATGGTTAAAATAAGAAGAAATCTTAATCAGCACCTTCATCTCACCCTGCAGTACCTCTGCTCCCAAAATCTTTCCTTGTAAATACAATACACATTTGAAGTGGAACTTGAAGACTTGTTCTGAGACTTAGGTCACAGTATGATTCCCATTTTCCCATCCCTTTCAGGATGTGTGGCTGCCCATCAGGTTAGGCTGACATCAGTTAGTGACTTCTCTGCTTTCTTTTGGAACAGATGGTTTACACTCTGTGGGATTAAAAAGTGCAGATTTCTATGCTGGGTGCAAGGATATCCTTCTGAGTAACTACATAGAGGAAGAACCAAAGCAGGGACAAGTAAATTTGAAGTCCTCAGGCCCTTCCTATGATTCCAATTATTTTACTATTTGAGAATAATAACTTTTTTTCTTTTTGTAAACTCTGACACTGAGCTTAGTTTTTTGAGAGAAAGATGAGTGTGATTTTTTCATTGTGGTTTTATAAATTAATTAATTTTCCTTCTTATACCTATTACTGTCTCCTTATAATGGTCCAGGCTAGTCATACATCCTTTCAGGCTGTCTAGAGCATCTTTATCTCCCTTTATCTCCATAGCTATGAAAGTAAAAAAAAAAAAAAAAAATTTCTGCAAAGCAGCTTTCTGGCTGGATGGACCCCACTATGTATTGGTATGTGGGATAGTTCCTACCCAGAGACTTGACTTTGCACTTCCCTTTGTTGAACTTTGTTTTAATGGTCCATTTTTCCAGCCTGTTGATGTCCCTCTTCATGGCAGCATGACCCTCTGGCCTATTAACTGCTCATCCCTTCTCAGTTGCTGTGGCAGTCTGCCCCATCATCTAGATAACCTATGAAGGTGTTAAAGAAGACTTGTCCCAATGTTGACTCCTGAGACACAGCATGAGTTATTGGCCCCTAGCAGGACTTTGTGTCACTGATAACCATCCTCTTGGCCCAGACCTTCATCCAGTTTTCAATCCACCTTGCTAGCCTATACATCAAAGGCTTGTCTGTTAATATCTTGACAATGCCAAAGGCCTACCTGAAGCCCAGGTGGAAAATATCCACTGCTTTTCTTTTGGCCACCAGGTGAGTCATGTAATTATAGAAGTCTATGAAAGTTTGCCAAGCATGACTTCCCCTTGGTAAAGCCATGCTGACTACTCCTGATGATTTTCTTGTCCTTAATTTTCCAGGATTAGCTACTCCATGGTAGCAGTAATATTAAATAAAATTATACCTATGGAAACAATTTAGATAAAATTATAGCTAAGTCTTATAATAAATGGTTGATTCAATATTTTTTCCTTCTGAAACTGTTCTTCTATGATCAAATGTATGATAACACAATTATTTTGATGGAAGAACCTGTGATTCTGTGGAAAATTATGGTGATAAAGCCAATAAATCAGACAGTGATATTTCCTTAGCTTGTACCATCAGATATAAATGCCCATTATTTACTTACTGGGAAATATTCAGACATCCTCAGCACAAAAGCAATTAACCATCCTGAGGGCATATGAGGACACTCAGATACAAACAGGATATGTTTTCTTCTCCTTGCCTAATTTCACTTCTACAAGTGACAAAGGCAACCAGACATCATTAAGAGTCTTTAGGTAGCTTTTTTTCTTGCTAGAGTAATAATGAAAAATGGAGAAAATAGGTATCTTGTGAATATTTTTCAGTGAGATGGATTTCTTATGTTTTGTTCTCATAACATGTAACTGCAAAAGAACCGATTAAACTATTGTTATGTTACAGAACAGTCTTGGATATGTTACATTCTTAGAAGGATGTTTTAATTAATATTTATTCCTTAATATTATCTAATATATAGCTCATTTAAGCTGTGTCTTAGCTTAATACTTAATTACACTCTTAAGGAGAAAACATTCCTTACATCTACAGAAATATCATCATTATTTTACTGGTAGAATGTCCCATTTTATGGAGGGAAAATGTTACTATACATCTGAAAATATTTTTAGAGTTACATTTGCATTGGAAGACTCAGGATAAGAGATGCACAAGTACGTGCAACTTTGTGTCTTTGCTGTTCCCCTTCAGAAGCAGTTCTGAGGAACGTATTCTTGCCTCTGTTACACACCATTCTGCTTTGGATGGTTTGAAATTTTTAAAAGTTGAGTACTTCACCTGGAACACTACCTTCCTTGGCAAATCTTCTGGGAGGTAATTTCATCAGGAACTAGGTACTCTTATTGAACAACTGTCTGGAAAATCTGTTGTCTGGAACACATCCTTCTGAGCATGCTCTCTCTGAAAAACTCTAGGAAGTTCTCAAAGTAGTCATTAAATATTCAATAAAACCTTTTCCCATTTTGCTGCTGAGCTGGTGTTTTGCCCAAGGAGTGGGTTCTAAAGGATATATTCCAAGGCACAAAGAAGGTACACCTACAGAAATTTGTTAGAAATTAGATCTCTGCTCCCAATGATTCCTTTAAAAAATTTCTTACAAAATAATTGGAGATCAAAGTACATAGTTACAATTTTCAGAAAATCATTTTTCAAATAGGGCTTTACTTTTTCTCTGTAGAGACTGGATAATACTTATTAGTTTTACAGTCTCTTATTACTATTTCTGTCTAGGTTTATAACTTCAATTTAAATCAGGCATTAAAACTTGTTTGTTGTTTTTGGGTTTATAAATAGCAAGGGCAGCCCAGAATGTAGAGAGACTTTTGCCTTCTATTTAGCTACTTTTTAATTTATTTTTTTTTTAGGTAATAATGCACAGGTCAGCATATTTTATTTTGAATAAAAATCCAAAACAAAACAAAAGCAGGTACATGTTTTTTATATAGTGGGTACATGAAGGAAGAGGAAATGCAAACTTCCTTTTTCCTCATAGTAGTATATAGGGATGTATTTAATAATATCCTCTGGAACAAAATTCAGGATATTATTAGCCTATGTCAGAACAAATGTAGCAGTCTTATACCTGCTGAATTAATCACAAATGCTATTATAAAGGCACAAAACTTTTAGGCACTACTGAGTATCTCTTTCTAAAACAAGAAAATATTGTAATTAATATATTGCTTAATTTTAAGATATTATTCTTAGTTCTGAAGCCACACAGATACATATCTGATATCATTAGTTGATGCATTATGTGTGAAATGTTGGCTCAAGACTGGTGGAAAACTGTCTGAGATGGGATCTTTGAAATTTTTTTCTTCTACCTTCCAGAACCAACTTTTGGTAGTATAATCCTATTATTGAGAATCTTATAGTTCAGACATATCAATAACGAATATTTTTGTTCATAACATTGTTCCCTGATGCTATACCTTGTTATTTGAAAATATTTTGTGGTCCCTCATTTTTTTTCTATTCAGCTTTGAAAAAGACTGTGGGGCAGTGGATAAATGCAATAAATGCATAAAAATATTATAGCATGATCGATGTTTGTATACATAAATAAAACCCATGGATCTTATTTCATTTGTATTAATGCTTTAATCTTGCTCTGGGAAACTGGAAAAATAGATTTTACTAGAATGCATAGATCAAGAAAAATACCTGTCCCTGTGCTTCTGATTGCTATGCATCTACTAACCAGATCAATAGCACACTTTAATAATGCTAGTCTGATTTAAAAATACATAGAATAAAGCAATAAATCATCACAGTTTTCCCTGAAGTGTTTATTCTTATGAACAACAGACTAAAAAGTAAAATAACTCTTAAGATTTTACTCTAATAATAAAGTGATTCAAGGATCCTACCCAACTTTGGTTTGCCATTTATAGATTTTCAGAAAAATTAACAAAGACACTGTTAGATAACTGGTAAAACAAGACTTTTTGGAAAGTTTATTAAAATGTTTTAAGTTGTTTACTCATCTTACCCAAATTTCAATTTTTATTTTGAAAGGTTCCATCACAATCAAATTTAAATGCTGATATCGTCAAAAAACCTGTTCAGTTGACTGTTGTAGTCAGTTGACTTTGCTAAAGGGAATAGTCAACATTATGAGCAGTGCAAGTCCGACTGACTTTGAGTGTGATCTAACTAAAGCTGACATTGTAAAACAAGGTCTCTGAAAACAAAGCCTTAAGACCACTTATTTTCTTGCTCATTGGCATATTTGGAAGGATTTGAAGTACATTTTCTATTGTACGTTTTGTGTGTACTCTGCATGTCAAAGGATGAATTTCCAAGAAGTATCCAGGGTTTATTTTTACAGTAGGAATATGTAAAGGCTTGTACAGTACATGTGTAGTAAATTAGTTTCCTGATGGATATTGACAGCTCTGCTGTTTCTATACGTTGCTTTTGCTCAATTTGTGCAAATTCCCTTAAAACTAAATATCTTCAATATCAGCTGACAAGCACATTTGTTAAATAAATGGCAAGTATACTTTACCAATTCCAAAATTTGTGCTGTAAATCATGTGAGGTTATGTTAAACCTAAGTTTGAAATCGGTTGCGTATTAACTGTTTCATACAGCTCATTTACTTTTAATGACCTGGAGTTACGAAATACTTCATTGGTACTACAGAATGTTTAGAGTAGGCTTAGCAACCAGTTTTAACCCTCTTCCAGTAGAGGTATGCATGGTGAACAAAATGATTTACCGTCTCAAGGAATAATATTTTACCTTCTACTGCACCTAAAATATGCTTCTATTTGGTGACTTCTGTTTCTGATTTTAATTTACTAGTGTCAATTTTGCACAACGATGAAGCATTTTCTAATTTTCGGTTGAAATGGAAACTTTTAAAAAGAAATATGGGTAATGGACTCACAAGAATAAGATTATCAAATGTTAATGTTTCAAATTACTTATAGTCAGTTCCTACAATGTTTTTTTAATATATTCTAACATTTTTGAAGTCATTAATGACATCATTGCTTCTTATAATCTTAAAAATGTGACTGTTTCACAGAATATTGTACAAGACAAATGTAGACTAAGCTATGCACATGTGGCTTTATCGAACTACAGTTTTCGATATCCTGCCTATCCCATTGTCATAGTTTTAGGTGAGTTAGAAAGACAATGAGAAAAAATTCTTGTAATTAAACATCCCTCTCTGAAAAATTTTAATGGAGAAAAAAATTATAAACTTTAAAAATATACACTTATTTAGATTAAAAATTAAAATTCAAAAAGCTCTCTTTATCATAGAAAATAATTTCAGATTGTAGAAAAGTGTGAGATTATATCAGAGCAGCCAGATTAGAACTGAGTCATCAATAATTTGGATATTCACTACAGAAAAGTGGAAAGATTGAAGCTGAAGTCTAGTGCAAAAGTTGACGCTGAAGCCTATGCTTTGGACAAAAAATCAGTTTTGGTTATTTATTCATCCTCCACAATATTCCTCAATGAGACAGATATTTTTCAGAATTGTCTCAGCTTTTTTATTTGTGGACATTGTTAAAAAAGAATGACAAAGATCTTACTTTTCTGCAGTAAAATAAAGATTTTTTTTCATTCCTATTTAAAAAACCACATACCTTGAAACTTATATTTTCCTTAACCTCTATCTTCTCCTCTGATGAAATACACACACAAGGGATAATGTTGATTGTGCTAAAGAAAATCTGTTTTAGATTTCTGACATAACTTATGTAGACAAGTACTTCCATTACAAAGGAAGAGATGCCTTGTATCAATTTGGTGATACTCAACTAATATAAAATATCTAGAAGGATATTAATTTTAAAAAATATTAAAAACCATTGCATTTGCCAAAAAACAATCTGATAATGAAGTTATATTTCTTGATGTGTTTAATGGAAAACAGGATTAGGATTTATGAACATGAATTAATTATACAATTTTTATACTATCTTCCTTTTCTTCTTATTATGTATATACTATTGATGGTTTTGCTGCAATATTATTTCAAGATGTATTTTACTATTTGTGAGTGAAATATGCTTTCAAGTTGAATTCAATACTAACCTTATTTGCCCTTGTTTTATTGTGAAGCCTTCTGTTCTGATGCAACTGCACATCTAGTTGCACAGAATTTAAAAGTGGACCAAAAAATAACGGCTTAGTTTGGTTGGTTTAGAGGTTTTTGGTTTTGTTGTTGGTTGGTTGTTTTTTCAAGTACTGAGTGAAATATGTGTCAGTCTTAAATGTAGTCATGGATTTCAGTTTAAATTCTTATGCCTAGTGTTACAAATTTTGTGGCTAGAACAGCACAGAATATCCAGAATATTTTTTTATACTAAGAAGATTAAGAAGATTTATGTGTGGTTTTCTCCTCTTTACTCAATTAGAGCAAATCAGCTGCTTGCCTGTGCAATTTTCCACGTCCTTTCCATCTGCACCCTCTTAACTCTCTGTACTTGCCCGCAGTTCCTGGGGTGTGGCACACATGTATGTACACGTGTACATGCACACACAGACATTTATTTATGTGAATGTGCCAAACTGGCTGTTCTTCAGTGTACTTATGTCACCACTTAGACCTGTAAAGGAAAGTGGTTCTCCTCCCTTTGGGACAAATTGCAGTCCTTGGAACATACACCAGTTTTCCAGCTTGCCTGTACTGGCTTTTGCTCATAGAAACACGTCCTCCTTCAATTACCAGAACCCCAGTGTAAGAAAGGAACAGGAGCTTTCAAGGACATGATAATAATCCATCAGAATGGCATCCACATCTTTAAGCACAAATGCTCTCAGTTCTCAATTATAACTGTAATAAAAGATGATTTATTACAGTATTAAAATTCCTACATATAAGTATTCTGTCATTTTAACTAAAGACAGTTACCATGATTAATACATGGGTGGAAACAATGTGCTTAGTGTATTTTTCTTTTCTTTTCTTTTCTTTTCTTTTCTTTTCTTTTCTTTTCTTTTCTTTTCTTTTCTTTTCTTTTCTTTTCTTTTCTTTTCTTTTCTTTTCTTTTCTTTTCTTTTCTTTTCTTTTCTTTTCTTTCTTTTCTTTTCTTTGAAATTGTGCTGAAATTTTTATCCTTCAGCAGAAGTATGCATAGAGCTATTTAATTTACAGGATATTAAAAATGGCCATGATTCTGATAGTTGTATTTTGCTCAACTTCATGAATTAAGAGAATTGCTTTTACCTTTCATACCTCTTTATCCTACTTGGGCCAGATTATACACGTCAAGAGTAAATTATACTCTTCATCTTCACTGCATTTACTTAATGATGTACAATTATTTAGTTGGTATTTGAAGACAGTGGTACTGCACATAAGGCAATTAGTTTTTTTGCCCTTTGAGTATATACTAATCAAAATGTAATGTGACTACCCACAACTGTAATAAACATGTAACAGCTACATAAATAAGTGAAATCATGGTGTTTTGAGGAGGTCAGCAGAGTGATGATACCTAAAGGGTTATTATAATTCACATATCATTAATCAAAACCTAGGGGTTAATTACACTAATTTATTGTGAAATATGCTAAACTTACATGCAATTATTAATTGGAAGATCACTTTTAGTTACACTGCTGAAAAGCTTAATTTGCAGACTCATCTCCCAAGTACTTTTATTTCTAAAATATACTTACTTTTTTATTTTGTAGGTTATTCAGATAAATTTTGAAGAATTTGATCTGGAGATTGGCTATGACACACTGACAATTGGTGATGGAGGAGAAGTGGGTGATCCTAAAACTGTACTTCAAGTGTAAGTCTTTTGCATTTACAGTTTGTGTACATTGAAGAATGCCATGAGTGTGTTTTGACGAGACTAAATAATTATTCGAATCACATAAATCTGAACAAAAACTAAGTGAGCTCCTAAAATTATAAAACTGACAGTGTAAATATATTGCCATATGTTTACTGATCTGAAGTCAGAAAGAGATGACCTAGACATCACAAAAGAAAAAGATGAACTCAAATCAGAAGTTTGAAAGGCATGGTGTGGACACTTACATTTAGATACGTAAATTTTAGGAAGTATTGTTCTCCCTTTTGTGTGTTCTCAGATTAAAAGTGTATAAGAACAATAAGAATAATTGAAAATAGATATATGGACAATTTGTGCACAAATTTTACAGTCCTCTAGCAAGGTTAGCATGACAAAAGATGTACTGCAGTGTCCTGACCTTAATTTGCTTAGTGACTATTACAGATAACTCAGAAGAGCAAGTTAACATAGTGAAGAAAACTACTACAGAGAAAGGCTGAATAGGGAGGTACCTAAACAACATTTTGCAAATCAGCATTGAGTATTGAATAGATTTTTATCTTTTACAGACATTTTTTCTAGAATGTGTGAGCCCAGATATATAGATCTATAATATTCTTAACAATCATTGATTAACTTAAAATCCATATTTCTCAAATACTTAGCTTGTGGCAATAATACTAACAATTGTCTCAAGACAAATCCAGAATTGTATTATTTTGTAAAATTTTCAAGACAGATTTATAAGTCAGTGATTCTGTTTGTTCCACAGTGCCTTGAAAATATGCAGAACACTAATTAGGCCTTATAATGAATAATTTTATATAACTCTATTTCTAGTCTGAATAAATCAGTCATGTAGGAGAAATTAATGTCTTTTAAAGTACATTGCATTTACTTTTTCAAATCGGAGTCAATTTTATTTAAAAAAAAATGATCTACTGCTTAAAAACCATAAATTGCCTGTAAGGGATTATCTGGTATCTAGAGAATATTTTTTAAAGGCCAAATAACATTTAGCTGTTAATTTTAAATAAATGGACCTTTCAGCAAATACCTGATGTAATAATTAGTTCAAATGAGTTAATAATTGAAACACAGATAAGAATGTGATACAAGTTTAGTACAAAATATATTTAATCATAAAACAAAATAATAAAAATTAGGATTCTTTAGAATGATATTCCCTGCAGTATATGTATTGGAAATGTGTTAAAATAATTATATATTATATTTTTCCATTATTCACCATAAGAATGATATGAAGAATTAGTTTCATTTGACTACACTAAACCCAAGCTTTGACTCTTTTTCTGTCCTAATTTTACCTTATTCATATTAGTAATTGCAAAACTTCAGACAGAATATACAATTTTGCTAAGATTTACAGATTTTTCTAATAAATTCCCCTTTAGATTTATCCTCCAGAAGACAGATTACCTGGTCTTCTATTTTTAATTGGTTTTGTAATAATTTTATCCTCTCTGTTTTGTTCTTTTTTGTTTATATCTTCATTAATGGTTTGGACAAGAGGTTTGAGTGTACCCTCAGTCAGTTTGCAGATGACACCAAGCTGGTCAGGTGTGTCCCTCTGCTGGAGGGTAAGCACAGAGCTGAAGTTCACAGATCTGTCGTTCCCTGGATCTTCCTTTCTCTCAGGAGTGATGTTTTCCTCCTTCCTGTAACCACGTGGCTGCCGTGACTTTTCCAATGATGGAGAGTGACCTGGCCACAACGTTAGCTAGCTCCTTATGATCCTGGGATGCATGTCATCAGGCCCCACAGACTTGTGACTTCTCAGTTTCATCAAGTGGTCTTGAACCTGCTCTGTGCTTACAGTGCGAGCGACCTCTCTCCCCCAGATCCCATGTAGAGGATCAAGGACTTGAGGGAAATGGGAAACCTGACAGCCACTAAAGACTGGGGCAAAGAACTCTCTGAAGTTGTCAGCCTTCTCCGTATTTGCTGTCACCAGTTGTCCCCTCTCGTTTATTGGGGGAAACACTCTCTTCACCTTTTTTTCTTTCCTGACTAATGTCAGAAAGATTGGACATTGTTCCAATGTCAAGCACTGGACGAGACTGCCCAAGGAGGTAGTGGAGTCAGCATCCCTAGAGGTGTTCCCGTGTGTAGGTGTGATGTTTAAGGACATGGTTTAGTCGTGGACTTGGCAGTGTTGATTTAACCATTGTACTTGATGATCTTACAGGTCTTTTCCAACCTAAGTATCTGATTCCAGGATTATTATTCATGAAAAGACCACCATTTGGCCAGGTATTTATGGTGCAATTTCTTTAGGATCAGGCAGTCTCTTAATGGATTGGAGATGAGGTAATTGCTACCACTGATAAATTTGAGATTTGTGGAAGTACTGTAATCTCTATTTTTAAGCAGTACTAATCATTTAAAAAATACTGCTGACAATGCTAGAATTTAGTTTCAGCTATTCTTAAATTCCTAAACTATATAGAATAGTCTCTCTTGTGGAAGGAACCTTTATTAAGTGCCAATGCATAAATTCTTACTAAAGTTTAACTAAAATATTGTTACTAAATTACAATAATGCATTAAGGCAAAGTGAAATATTTTAAATTTTGAGTTATATGGTAGAGCAGTCTGCCCAGATTGTATTTCATTGAAGATGTTAGCATTTCATAAAAGTATTTCTGATGATGTACTTTTGGTTGGGGAGAAATGATGGAATTATTAAAAACTATTAAAATTGCCACAAACATAAAGAATCCTGAGTTTTCTTTTTAATTAAAAAGTTAATTAGAATTATGGAGTCTTAACATACAATAACTGTAACTAACTAGGTAAATAATTTTAAAGAATTCTTACTATGAAGATCCTGGAAAAGCAAAAAAAAATACTCCATTAATTTATGGGAGTTTAATATTAAGTAACATTATACAATAAGCCACAAGTATTTTTTTTTAATTTACTCATAGAATCATTATTTGGTGATCAGAAGTATCAATGGTGGAGTTATTAGGGTTAAATGCAAAAAAATTACACGGAAGATGGAAGAAAATTAAGTACTATAAAAACCATGTAAATATTTTCTCTTGTGAGCCATGCAGACTTTGTCTGAGATATGATGCATAGCAAATAAATCAGCTGTTGTATCATTTAATTTTTGGGTTATAAATCTTAAAATAATTATCTTTCCCCTGGAAAATTGCTAAAGAAAATTGGTTTAAATATGTCTTGTTTATGTGTTAATAATGTGAAAACATTTATCTACCAATTTATCAGGGTTAATCAAGAAACTTATCCAAGTGTTTAATCTGCTAGTTTTACTGGGCACTGCTTGATAGTAAGGTTGAGAAGCAAAAATGGAAGTTAAGTGGCATTTAGGAATTAGGTTCCTAAATTGATAATTGCAGTCTTGATTATTCCTATTCTGCTGATGTAAATCAGAGAAGGAGCTAAACTCCAAAGCCTTTTCAGTACTTGCCATTAAATTTCTCTGGTGCCTGTGATTCTGAGCCTGCACCCAGCAATGTGACAGTCTGCTCTGGCCTGGTGAGCCTGGCACCCAAGTGAACTTAAACCTGATTGCCATAATATTTTTAGTCAGCTTGAAAAGATAACTGATATGAAGCCATTCTTAATGATTTCTTATGAAACTAAAATGCAAGGGGCAGCAGTGTTAAGTGTCATTACCAAGGGATAGAGGGGAAGAAGGAGAGTAAATGGTGGCTCCATACATCAGTCGCAGCACTTTTTCAGGACGTTTGGAAGTTTCCTTTCAGCAGCTTGGTCTGACAATTACTGCAGGTGACTTTTAATGCAATATCCATCTAGGCACTGGCTCCTGTAACAAGCCTTTTGAAAATCCAGCATACAAATTGTGAAATTAAATCTTTTAGTATGCTTGCTGTGTTGGGTGTGCATGTGTCTAATCTCATATTACAGGTTGTCTTCAGCAAATGGAGAGTGTCACAATCTTCTGAATGTCCTCAAACCCAGTCTTCAGCGTACTCTCTCAGGGGGAGAATATATGTCACTGGGATGTGGGAGGAGTAGTTCTGGAGTTGTAGAGGAAGAGTTGGAAAACACCCTGCTGGGTGTTGTAACTGTTAAGCTGTTTAATAAAAAGGGAGACATCATAATCACATACTTCCATTTCTACTGCTCTCAGTGTTCACTCTTTAGCTTTTAAAAGGGAACATGTACTTCCAGGACAGGAATCTCGGTACTGAATACAGGGTAGTGGAAACTACATAAATCCCCAGAAGGACAGAAAGAATAATTCTCCAGTGCAGAATTTCATTATTTTTTTTAATAGCTTCCTTCATATAATAATGATTTTCTGGATCTTATTGCTCTGTGGCCCATTCCTAAATGTCTTACAGGGACTTATAAAAGGACTTAAAAGATAGATCAACAAGTGATTTTTCTGTTCTCTTGATTTATTCTTGTTTTTTTTTTTTCATTAATGTATTTTCAAATGTTTTTTTTTTCTTCCTGTACTATTTAATTGGAAAGTATTTCTTGTACAAATATGGATGAAATAAAAAGTATTTATAATTAATTTCATAAAATGGGAATGCTGAACATTTTGATGGAGAATTTTTAAGGAAATTATTCTGTCTGACACAACAGAAAGATTAATATACTCAATGCCCTTAATATTCAAAATACATACTGTCAGTCACCGGTGACAATTACAAAACTCTGTTAGCCATTACATCAGTGTGGTTTTTCAGAAACATCCTGTTAATCTACTAATTTGGCAAAGACTGAATTCACTGAAAACACTTTCCCTTAGTGCAGGAATGAGCAGTTAATATGTTATTTTGGCCAGGCATTTACTTGTTCAGTTCTGGCAAGAGTCTTTCTAGTAGCTCCATCTGTGAACACAGATGTGGGAAACAGACGTGGGTTTTTTTCCCACAGCAGACTATTCAATAGAGAAGGAAGCTAAAAAGGACCAGAGAGAAGAACTAAAATTAACTGTAAAATGCATTTAAAGTAGTCCATTTTAAGTTTCAGCTAGCTTTAAAGAATGGTTAGAACTTCAAAAAATGAGCAATTTTCATTGCTATACAGTATTGTGCTTGTGATCCACTTTACAAGAATAAAAAATATGTGGAAGCTGTTCAGCATTTCATTTCAGATAATAAACTATAACAGAATCTGAGACAAAATTTTGGGGAAAAAAATGCAATAATAACATAAAACTACAGATTTCACAACATTTCCTTATTGCTATCACACTGTTCATTCAGCAAATAGAACCAACATTTAGGACTGCGCTGATTTGCAAGTTTTTGCAAATAATATTAAAATTAAAAGAAAAAAAAGAAAATCAAGTTTACTTCTTTCTATTAATCAGCATCCTGTAAGAGTAGAAGGTTTAAAGTTGTGACATTTGTTAGTTTTCTTAATGAAGGAATAGACAACAGCTTATTCTTTTTAGGCTGTTTTTCCTTTTTTGTAGAAGATGTGATGAGAGGAGGTGAGAGAGTGCAGGGAAGACAAGAGCCTTCATAATAATGTTGCTACTTAAAAATGACAGCTTTCTTTTAAATATGGAAGACATGTATTTTAAAGTGGGTAGCTGCATACTAGAAAAATCAGAGAATCACTCTAATGCCTCATTATGGGCTTCTAATGCAATTGACACGCCTTCATGTACCTGAGTAGTGGACACTGGATTGTCAGATGAGGTTAAGGATTAGGGAGGTTGCATTTCTTTCTGAAGCAGCAACTGAAAGTGAGATGAATATTTCAATACAACATAAGTAGTAGTTGCATGTGTTTATAGACTACTATCAATTTTCCAGTCATTGGAAATGTGAGATTTGTCCTGGTGGGTCAGCTAGTAAATAACTAATTTAGTGTGAGCTGAATGCAATGAATTTAAAAGTAAATATTAAAAAAAAATGCTTGGCAGTTATTTAGATTTCTTACAAAAAGAAAAAAAAAAATCTCCTTAATGCTTAATGGCTTTACAGAAATTTTCTTCTATCTATAGGTTAACCGGGAGCTTTGTACCAGACTTAATTGTGAGCATGAGCAATCAGATGTGGTTGCACCTTCAAACGGATGAAAGTGTGGGCTCAATTGGTTTCAAGGT